>NC_091120.1:29143207-29443207 GCF_040183065.1 Periplaneta americana | reverse complement strand
AATAATTTTTTGAAAATTCCCTTTCTTTGGAAATTTTTTTGATTTTTCAATTTTATTTTTAATTTTTTTAGGTTAGGACCCGCAACCCTGAGCTTATGACAGGAACCCGCATTTTTTGTTACGAACCCGACGTTTGGGACCCGAAACCCGGTGTATGGGACCCTGATTTTGTTAACAGGACCCGGAGATTGGGAAACGGAAACTGGAGTTTGGGACCAAGAGTTTCGGAACCTGAACCCGGAATATGAGACCAGGAACCCAGATTTTTGAAACCATACTAGTAGTTTGGGACCCGGAACCCGGAGTGTGGGAAACGTAACCCGGAGTTTGGGAACTGTAGGCCGGAGTTTTGTACCCGGAACCAGGATTTTGGACCCTGTACCTGGAGTTTGGAAACGGGCACCCGGAGTTTGGGAAGCATAGCCCAGAGTTTGGGACCCGGAACCCGGAGTTTGCGACTCTAGCAGGAAACCGGAGTTTGTTACCACCGGAACCGGAACTTGAAGTTTTGAAACCGGAACCCAGAGTTTGGGAACTGGAAGCCGGAGTTTTGGAATCCTGCCCGGAGTTTGGTAACCGGAACCCGGAGTTTGCAAATCCACCAGGAACCCGGAGTTTGGTAACCCCGGAACCCGGAGTTTAGGAACAGGAAACCGGAGTTTAGGAAAAAACCCGAAGTTTAGGAACCGGAACCCGGAGTTTGGGAACTGGAACCCGGAGTTTGGGAACTGGAACCCGGAGTTAAGAATCCGGAACCCGGAGTTTGTGGAACGGAACCCGAAGATTTGGGACACAGAACGCGGAAGTTTCGAAACCCTACCCGGAGTTTGGGACCCGGAACCCGGAGTTTTGGAATCCTGCCCGGAGTTTGGGACCCGCAACCCGGATTTTGGGAACCGGATCCCGGAGTTTGGCGCCAGAACCCGGAGTTTTGGACCATGTACACGGATCTTGGAACTACGTGAACCCGGAGGTTTGGAAACCTGCCCGGAGTTTGGGAACCGGAACCCGGAGTTTCCAAATCTTCCAGGGACTAGGAGTTTGAAACCTCGGAACCCGGAGCTTGGAAAGCGGAACCCGGAGTTTGGGAACCGGAACCCAGAGTTTGGGAACTGGAACACGGAGTTTGGTATCCAGGACCCGGAGTTTTAGGACCGAAACCCGGAGTTTTGGAACCCTGTCCGGAGTTTGGGAACCGGAAACCGGAGTTAGCAACTCTACCAGGAACCCGGAGTTTGGTAACCTGGAACCCGGGGTTTGGGAACCGGAACCCGGAGTTTCTGAACTGGAAACCGGAGTTTGGAAACGGAACCCGGAAATTTGGGACACGGAACGCGGAATATTTGAAACCCTACCCGGAGTTTGGGACCCGGAACCCGGGGTTTTGGAATCCTGCCCGGAGTTTAGGACCAGGAACCCGGATTTTGGAAACCGGATCCCGGAGTTTGGCGCCGGAATCCGGAGTTTGGGAACTGGAACACGGAGTTTGGTATCCGGAACCCGGAGTTTGAGGACCGGAACCCGGAGTTTTGGAAACCTGCCCGGAGTTTGGGAACCGGAACCCGGAGTTTGAAAATCCTCCAGGAACCCGGAGTTTGGTAACCCCGGAACCCAGAGTTTGAGAACTGGAACCTGGAGTTTGGAATCCGGAACCCGAAGATTTGGGACAAGGAACGCGGAATTTTTTAAACCCTACCCGGAGTTTGGGACCCGGAACCCGGAGTTTTGGAATCCTGCCCGGAGTTTAGGACCCGGAACCCGGATTTTGGAAACCGGATCCCGGAGTTTGGCGCCGGAATCAGGAGTTTGGGAACTGGAACACGGAGTTTGGTATCCGGAACCCGGAGTTTGAGGACCGGAACCCGGAGTTTTGGAAACCTGCCCGGAGTTTGGGAACCGGAACCCGGAGTTTGAAAATCCTCCAGGAACCCGGAGTTTGGTAACCCCGGAACCCGGAGTTTGAGAACTGGAACCTGGAGTATGGAATCCGGAACCCGAAGATTTGGGACAAGGAACGCGGAATTTTTTAAACCCTACCCGGAGTTTGGGACCCGGAACCCGGAGTTTTGGAATTCTGCTCGGAGTTTAGGACCAGGAACCCGGAATTTGGAAACCGGATCCCGGAGTTTGGCGCCGGAACCCAGAGTTTGGGAACTGGAACACGGAGTTTGGTATCCGGAACCCGGAGTTTGAGGACCGGAACCCGGAGTTTGGGAACTGGAACACGGAGTTTGGTATCCGGAACCCAGAGTTTGAGGACCGGAACCCGGAGTTTTGGAACCATGCCCGGAGTTTGGGAAGCGGAACCCGGAGTTTGCAACTCTACCAGGAATCCGGAGTTTGGTAACCCCGGAACCCGGAGTTTAGGAAAAGGAACCCGGAGTTTAGGAAAAGGAACCCGGAGTTTAGGAAACGGAAGCCGGAGTTTAGGAACCGTAACCCGGAGTTTGGGATCTGGAACCTGGATTTTGGAATCCGGAACCCCGAGATTTGGGACAAGGAACGCGGAATTTTTGAAACCCTACCCGGAGTTTGGGACCCGGAACCCGGAGTTTTGGAATCCTGCCGGGAGTTTGGGACCCGAAACCAGGATTTTGGAAACCGGATCCCTGAGTTTGGCGCCAGAACCGGGAGTTTTGGACCAAATACCCGGATCTTGGAACTTCGTGAACCCAGAGTTTTGGAACCCTGCCCGGAGTTTGGGAACCCGAACCCGGAGTTTGCAACACTTCCAGGAACCAGGAGTTTGAAACCCCGGAACCCGGAGTCAGGGAAGTGGAACCCGGAGTTTGGGAAATCGAACCCAGTGTTTGGGCACTGGAACACGGAATTTGGTATCCGGAACCCGGAGTTTTAGGACCGGAACCCGGAGTTTTGGAACCCTGCCCTAAGTTTGGGAACCGGAACCCTGAGTTAGCAACTCTACCATGAACCCGGATTTTGGTAACCCGGAACCCGGGATTTAGGAACCGGAACCCAGAGTTTAGGAACCGGAACCGGGAGTTTGGGAACTGGAACCTGGAGTATGGAATCCGGAACCCGGAGATTTGGGACAAGGAACGCGGAATTTTTGAAACCCTACCCGGAGTTTGGGACCCGGAACCCGGAGTTTTGGAATCCTGCTCGGAGTTTAGGACCAGGAACTCGGATTTTGGAAACCGGATCCCGGAGTTTGGCGCCGGAACCCAGAGTTTGGGAACTGGAACACGGAGTTTGGTATCTGGAACCCGGACTTTGAGGACCGGAACCCGGAGTTTGGGAAGTGGAACACATAGTTTGGTATCCGGAACCCGGAGTTTTGGAACCCTACCCGGAGTTTGGGAACCGGAACCTGGATTTTAGGAACCGGAACCCGGAGTTTAGGAACCGGAACCCGGAGTTTGGGAACTGGAACCCGGAGTTTCGAATCCGGAACCCGGAGTTTGGGGACCGGAACCCGGAGTTTGGGAACCGGAACGCGGAATTTTTGAAACCCTACCCGGAGTTTGGAACGCGGAGTTTTGGAATCCTGGCCGGAGTTTAGGACCCGGAACCCGGATTTTGAAAAACGGTTCCCGGAGTTAGGCGCCGGAACCCGGAGTTTTGGACCAAGTACCCGGAGCTTGGAACTTCGTAAACCCGGAGTTTTGGAACCCTTCCCGGAGTTTGGGAACCGGAACCCGGAGTTTGCAACGCTACCAGGAACCCGGAGTTTGGAAACAGGAACCCAGAGTTTGGTAACTGGAACCCGGAGTTTGGTATCCGGAACCCGGAGTTTGAGGACCGGAAGCCGGAGATTTGGGACACGGAACCCGGAATTTTGGAAGCACTACCCGGATTTTGGGAACGGGAACCCGGAGTTTGGGGCCCGTTTTTTGTGTCCGGAGTTTGGGACCCGGAACCCTAAGTTTTGGAACCCTGCCCGGAGTTTGGGACCCGGAACCCGGAGTTTGGGAACTGGAACCCGGAGTTTGGGGCCCGTTTTTTGTGTCCGGAGTTTGGGACCCGGAACCCTAAGTTTTGGAACCCTGCCCGGAGTTTGGGACCCGGAGCCCGGAGTTTGGGAACTGGAACTCGGAGTTTGGAATCCTGCCCGGAGTTTGGGAACCGGATCCCGGAGTTTGGGAACAGGATCCCGGAGTTTGGGAACCGGTTCCCGGAAATTTGGAGCCGGAACCCGGAGTTTGGAACCCTGCACAGAGTTTGGGAACGGGAACCCGGAGTTTGAATCGCTACCTGGAGTTTAGGATTATATACGTAATCCAAATGTGTGGATTACATATGATCCAATTAGGGATGGATTAGATATGTAATCCAATTATAGATGGATTACATATGTGATCCAATTATGGATGGATTACGTATGTAATCCAAGTCTGAGTGGAAAACATGTGTAATCCAATTATGGATGGATTACATATGTGATCCAATTATGGATGGATTACATGTGTAATCCAATTATGGATGGATTACGTATGTAATCCAAATCTGAGTGGACAACATGTGTAAACGAAATATGGATGGATTACATATGTGTTCCAATTCTGGATGGATTACATATGTGATCCAAATACGTGTGTTACATATGTGATCCAATTATGAATGGAATACATACGAGTTTGGAAACCGGAACCCGGTGTTTGGGAACCGGAAACAGGATACCTGGATAACTGGAACCGAAGTTTGGGTCCCGGAACTCGGAGCTTGGGACCCGGAGCCCGGAATTTTGGGGCCCGGATTTTGGAAACCGGAACCCGGAATTTGGGAACGGGAACCCGGAGTTCGGGACCATGAGTTTGGGACCCGAAACCTGGAGTTTGGGAATCGGAACCCGAAGTTTGGGAAGCGGAACCCGGAGTTTGGGAACCGGAACCCGGAATTTTGGAACCGGAAACCAGAGATTGGGAACCGTATTTTGGGACCCGGAACTCAGAGTTTGGAAGTGATTTGGGTTGCGACTAGGAGTGAATTGCGTACGACTAGGAGTG
The DNA here is from genome assembly GCF_040183065.1 of Periplaneta americana. NCBI lineage: Eukaryota > Metazoa > Arthropoda > Insecta > Blattodea > Blattidae > Periplaneta > Periplaneta americana. The sequence continues at coordinate 29,438,240 of NC_091120.1, read as the reverse complement.
AATTGGGTGTGACTAGGTGTGAATTGGGTGCGACTAGGAGTGAATTGCGTGCGGCTAGGAGTGAATCTGGAGTGACAATAGTGAATTGAATGTGACTAGGAGTGATTCGGTTGTGTCTAGGAGTGAATTAGGTGCGACTATGGGTGACAAAGAGTGAATTATCTGTGACTATGAGTGAATTGTGTGTGACTAGGAGTGAATTGAGTGCGGCTAGGAGTGATTGACAATGAAATTAGCTTTTATGCAGTTTACAGTATATCTCTTATTGTTAAGAATTATTTCTCTTCTATTCCTTTATACATATTACACACACACACACATATTTATAGTGCAATTAAGGTGTTTAATACATTTCATGAAATAAGCTGGCATTATTTAACTAAACAACTCACTCTTTCAACCTTGCCTTCTCCTCACATTGCAACTCTTTACGTGTCCAGCTGTAGCATGTCACGAGGACAGTGCTGCAAATATGATCACACCAGTCTACGACATGAACGAAACATCACTGTCAGGTAATCCTGCGACATACTACCATCTACCCAAGGAATCAGCCTGTAAACATAAGCAAAAGCAATGTTACAGGTCTAATATCTCTATGTTTCAAATCAACAATGCAACAAAGATATCATGAAATACATAAACAAGACAAAGCAAATGAAGAATGCCAAAGGAAAAATATTCATAACTGAAAAATCAAACATTCAAAACATATCCCATATTACAATAATTATATCACTACAATCATGGAATTCAATAACTACATTCAATTTAAAATAATAGTTTCAGTTTGCAACATAGCCACAATTTTCAACTTGGGCTGCTACCTCAATGAAGTCTTTTGCCCAATTTTAAATCTACATTTTGTCCGTTGCAAGGATAATACATACTAGATTCAAAAAGTTCCCGGAATTTGCTAGTATCATAGAAACAACATACCTTAAACACTATTCTACAGCATTCCCTTCAAAATAGTTGCCTTCCGCAACAACACACTTTTTCCAACGCGTGTAGAGTTCCTGGAAGCAGGCCTGGAAGCCATTTTGTGAAACCCGTCTTAGTGCTCTCGTCGCGTTTGCGATAACCTCTTCATCATTGAATCTCCGTCCTTTCAGATGACTTTTCAGACGGGGAAACAGAAAGTAATCAGGGGGTGAGAGATCAGGAGCGTATGGTAGGTGATCCAAAGCAGTTATGTTGTGCCTGGCAAGAAAATTCTTTACAATAATTGCGCGATGAGCAGGTGCATTGTCATGCATAAGGAACCAGTTGTTTTCTACCCACGTTTCTGGACGTTTCCTTCTCACTGCGTCCCGGAGGCGACGGAGGATTTCTACGTACAATTATTTCGTTACAGTACGACCTTCTGGAATGAACTCATGGTGGATGAGACTCTGAGAGTCGAAGAAAACTTCCAACATAACTCTGCCTTTGGAAGTGTCCTTAGGAAATTGTTGCTTCCGAGGAGATGTTTTCGATTTCCACTGAGATGACTGTCGTTTAGGGACTGGGTCGTACAAGTAGCACCAAGTTTCATCACCAGCAATAATTTTGTTTAAGAAATCACCATCTTCATCAGCCATACTGATCATGTCCACAGCAAGAGTCATTCTTGTTTCTTTCTGTTCTGCCGACAACATTTTCGGAACCAAGTTGTGAGACACGTAATGCATGTTGAGATGCTTGTGAAGAACATTGTGTACACTTCCGACTGATATTCCGACCTCTGCTGCTATCTCTTTTATGGTTTTACGTCGGTCGTCCCTCACAACATTATGGACATGCTGAACGATTGCTTCATTTGTTGCAGTTGTTGGTCGGCCGCTGCGTACGTCATCTTTGATGCTATCGCGGCCACCAGAAAAGCGTTTATGCCAGCATACACTTGAGTTTTTTTCATTGCTGCTTCGCCATATGCTTCTTCCAACAATCTTAATGTCTCTGCAGGAGTTTTGTGTAACAAAACACAGAACTTGATGTTTGTACGTTGCTCTGTGGACATAATTACAAAATGCGACGAACAAACAAAACACTATGATAAACAATTGCCTAAAACTCAAAACCAACAATCGCCATTATAAACAAACTTTAAGGAAATGACATCATGAATGTTACCAACAAAACAAATGTATAATATCCCTTGTTATATATTAATACGAAAAATGGTAGTAAAATTCCGGGAACTTTTTGAACCCAGTAGTATATGTCAGGAGATATGAAATACGAGAAACAAACACTGCAGATAGTATAAGGTATCCAAAGTACAATAAGCTTATTACTAAAAAAATGTCCAAATATTTATGGAACTATTTAGATAATGAGTAAACATTATAAATTTTTTAAAAACTATAACAAAGGAGCTTCCAGATGAGACAAAAACCACTAATTGCCAAAATTTTGAAGAAATCTCACAAATCGAAAGTCGATGTAAACCTAATGGCAAACAACGATCAGTGTCAAGAGGAATTATGTCACTGCAAGGGATAAAAAAATGTACAGCTGAAGATCACGAGACTACGAAAAAGTGCAACGGATTTGCTCGATTTTATTCGTAAATATTAGTAACATGTGGGGCTGCTACAATGAAAAGGGCGGGTCTCTGAGCCCCTTCGTTCTACTTCTGTAGAGAAAAACATGTTTTGGAACGCCGAAATGATCATCTTTTTCAAATATCACGGCCCGTACCGTCCATATGCCTGGGCACAGAGAGTTGCCTCTTAAAATACAGATAGAGTTCGTGAAGATCTATTCGACGCATTTATCAGCTTTGTTCTCACTACTCATAAGGCAGATATATTGCGGCGAGAATATACGCGCAATAGAAGTTTAAAAGCCTTGGTATTTTTTTTCCACAATCTGTTTGTGTTCGAGATTACCATTTTCATGGTATCGTGTCCGAAGTAAGTCAAGGGGGAATAGAAGAATACATCCCGATCCTCGATATGGCCTTTATTTCCGGAAATAATGGCCATACCGAGGAACGGGATGCGGCCCTGTATTCCCCCTTGACTTGCTTCTTACACGATAGCATCAAAATGGCAATCGCGAACACTTTCTGATTTTCGAGAAAAAAAGGGGAAGGGTTTAGACCACCCTTCCGCCGACCTTCTTGCCGCCATAACTCCGCACTACGTGTAGTGACAACAAAGCCGATGAGTGCGTTGAATACAGCTCGTCGAACTCTATCTCCAGTATAAAGGACAACTCTCTATCCTCCTGCGTTTGGACGGGAGAGGCCGGCAAAATTTCAAAAAATGGTCATTTTGCCCTTCCAAAACAGACTTTTTTCTACACAAGGAGAACGAAGCGACTCAGAGGCCCGCCCTTTTAACTGTAGCATCCTCGCACCTTATCTAGTAATCACCGCTAATATCCGGCAAATCCGCCGCACTTTTTTCTAGCCTTAATTTTTGGGTACCTGAAATATTTGAGTCTCTAATTCCTGAAATAATGGCCATACCGAGGAACGGGATGCGGCCCTGTATTCCCCCTTGACTCGCTTCTTACACGATAGCATCAAAATGGCAATCGCGGACACTTTCTGATTTTCGAGAAAAAAAGGGGAAGGGTTTAGACCACCCTTCCGTCGACATTCTTGCCGCCATAACTCCGCACTACGTGTAGTGACAACAAAGCCGATGAGTGCGTTGAATACAGCTCGTCGAACTCTATCTCCAGTATAAAGGACAACTCTCTATCCTGCTGCGTTTGGACGGGAGAGGCCGGCAAAATTTAAAAAAATGGTCATTTTGCCCTTCCAAAACAGACTTTTTTCTACACAAGGAGAACGAAGCGACTCAGAGGCCCGCCCTTTTAACTGTAGCATCCTCGCACCTTATCTAGTAATCACCGCTAATATCCGGCAAATCCGCCGCACTTTTTTCTAGCCTTAATTTGTGGGTACCTGAAATATTTGAGTCTCTAATTCCTGAAATAATGGCCATACCGAGGAACGGGATGCGGCCCTGTATTCCCCCTTGACTTGCTTCTTACACGATAGCATCAAAATGGCAATCGCGGACACTTTCTGATTTTCGAGAAAAAAAGGGGAAGGGTTTAGACCACCCTTCCGCCGACCTTCTTGCCGCCATAACTCCGCACTACGTGTAGTGACAACAAAGCCGATGAGTGCGTTGAATACAGCTCGTCGAACTCTATCTCCAGTATAAAGGACAACTCTCTATCCTCCTGCGTTTGGACGGGAGAGGCCGGCAAAATTTCAAAAAATGGTCATTTTGCCCTTCCAAAACAGACTTTTTTCTACACAAGGAGAACGAAGCGACTCAGAGGCCCGCCCTTTTAACTGTAGCATCCTCGCAACTTACTTACTAATCACCGCTAATATCCGGCAAATCCGCCGCACTTTTTTCTAGCCTTAATTTTTGGGTACCTGAAATATTTGAGTCTCTAATTCCTGAAATAATGGCCATACCGAGGAACGGGATGCGGCCCTGTATTCCCCCTTGACTTGCTTCTTACAAGATAGCATCAAAATGGCAATCGCGAACACTTTCTGATTTTCGAGAAAAAAAGGGGAAGGGTTTAGACCACCCTTCCGCCGACCTTCTTGCCGCCATAACTCCGCACTACGTGTAGTGACAACAAAGCCGATGAGTGCGTTGAATACAGCTCGTCGAACTCTATCTCCAGTATAAAGGACAACTCTCTATCCTCCTGCGTTTGGACGGGAGAGGCCGGCAAAATTTCAAAAAATGGTCATTTTGCCCTTCCAAAACAGACTTTTTTCTACACAAGGAGAACGAAGCGACTCAGAGGCCCGCCCTTTTAACTGTAGCATCCTCGCACCTTATCTAGTAATCACCGCTAATATCCGGCAAATTCGCCGCACTTTTTTCTAGCCTTAATTTTTGGGTACCTGAAATATTTGAGTCTCTAATTCCTGAAATAATGGCCATACCGAGGAACGGGATGCGGCCCTGTATTCCCCCTTGACTTGCTTCTTACAAGATAGCATCAAAATGGCAATCGCGGACACTTTCTGATTTTCGAGAAAAAAAGGGGAAGGGTTTAGACCACCCTTCCGCCGACATTCTTGCCGCCATAACTCCGCACTACGTGTAGTGACAACAAAGCCGATGAGTGCGTTGAATACAGCTCGTCGAACTCTATCTCCAGTATAAAGGACAACTCTCTATCCTCCTGCGTTTGGACGGGAGAGGCCGGCAAAATTTCAAAAAATGGTCATTTTGCCCTTCCAAAACAGACTTTTTTCTACACAAGGAGAACGAAGCGACTCAGAGGCCCGCCCTTTTAACTGTAGCATCCTCGCACCTTATCTAGTAATCACCGCTAATATCCGGCAAATCCGCCGCACTTTTTTCTAGCCTTAATTTTTGGGTACCTGAAATATTTGAGTCTCTAATTCCTGAAATAATGGCCATACCGAGGAACGGGATGCGGCCCTGTATTCCCCCTTGACTTGCTTCTTACAAGATAGCATCAAAATGGCAATCGCGAACACTTTCTGATTTTCGAGAAAAAAAGGGGAAGGGTTTAGACCACCCTTCCGCCGACCTTCTTGCCGCCATAACTCCGCACTACGTGTAGTGACAACAAAGCCGATGAGTGCGTTGAATACAGCTCGTCGAACTCTATCTCCAGTATAAAGGACAACTCTCTATCCTCCTGCGTTTGGACGGGAGAGGCCGGCAAAATTTCAAAAAATGGTCATTTTGCCCTTCCAAAACAGACTTTTTTCTACACAAGGAGAACGAAGCGACTCAGAGGCCCGCCCTTTTAACTGTAGCATCCTCGCACCTTATCTAGTAATCACCGCTAATATCCGGCAAATCCGCCGCACTTTTTTCTAGCCTTAATTTTTGGGTACCTGAAATATTTGAGTCTCTAATTCCTGAAATAATGGCCATACCGAGGAACGGGATGCGGCCCTGTATTCCCCCTTGACTTGCTTCTTACAAGATAGCATCAAAATGGCAATCGCGAACACTTTCTGATTTTCGAGAAAAAAAGGGGAAGGGTTTAGACCACCCTTCCGCCGACCTTCTTGCCGCCATAACTCCGCACTACGTGTAGTGACAACAAAGCCGATGAGTGCGTTGAATACAGCTCGTCGAACTCTATCTCCAGTATAAAGGACAACTCTCTATCCTCCTGCGTTTGGACGGGAGAGGCCGGCAAAATTTCAAAAAATGGTCATTTTGCCCTTCCAAAACAGACTTTTTTCTACACAAGGAGAACGAAGCGACTCAGAGGCCCGCCCTTTTAACTGTAGCATCCTCGCAACTTACTTACTAATCACCGCTAATATCCGGCAAATCCGCCGCACTTTTTTCTAGCCTTAATTTTTGGGTACCTGAAATATTTGAGTCTCTAATTCCTGAAATAATGGCCATACCGAGGAACGGGATGCGGCCCTGTATTCCCCCTTGACTTGCTTCTTACAAGATAGCATCAAAATGGCAATCGCGAACACTTTCTGATTTTCGAGAAAAAAAGGGGAAGGGTTTAGACCACCCTTCCGCCGACCTTCTTGCCGCCATAACTCCGCACTACGTGTAGTGACAACAAAGCCGATGAGTGCGTTGAATACAGCTCGTCGAACTCTATCTCCAGTATAAAGGACAACTCTCTATCCTCCTGCGTTTGGACGGGAGAGGCCGGCAAAATTTCAAAAAATGGTCATTTTGCCCTTCCAAAACAGACTTTTTTCTACACAAGGAGAACGAAGCGACTCAGAGGCCCGCCCTTTTAACTGTAGCATCCTCGCACCTTATCTAGTAATCACCGCTAATATCCGGCAAATTCGCCGCACTTTTTTCTAGCCTTAATTTTTGGGTACCTGAAATATTTGAGTCTCTAATTCCTGAAATAATGGCCATACCGAGGAACGGGATGCGGCCCTGTATTCCCCCTTGACTTGCTTCTTACAAGATAGCATCAAAATGGCAATCGCGGACACTTTCTGATTTTCGAGAAAAAAAGGGGAAGGGTTTAGACCACCCTTCCGCCGACCTTCTTGCCGCCATAACTCCGCACTACGTGTAGTGACAACAAAGCCGATGAGTGCGTTGAATACAGCTCGTCGAACTCTATCTCCAGTATAAAGGACAACTCTCTATCCTCCTGCGTTTGGACGGGAGAGGCCGGCAAAATTTCAAAAAATGGTCATTTTGCCCTTCCAAAACAGACTTTTTTCTACACAAGGAGAACGAAGCGACTCAGAGGCCCGCCCTTTTAACTGTAGCATCCTCGCACCTTATCTAGTAATCACCGCTAATATCCGGCAAATTCGCCGCACTTTTTTCTAGCCTTAATTTTTGGGTACCTGAAATATTTGAGTCTCTAATTCCTGAAATAATGGCCATACCGAGGAACGGGATGCGGCCCTGTATTCCCCCTTGACTTGCTTCTTACAAGATAGCATCAAAATGGCAATCGCGGACACTTTCTGATTTTCGAGAAAAAAAGGGGAAGGGTTTAGACCACCCTTCCGCCGACCTTCTTGCCGCCATAACTCCGCACTACGTGTAGTGACAACAAAGCCGATGAGTGCGTTGAATACAGCTCGTCGAACTCTATCTCCAGTATAAAGGACAACTCTCTATCCTCCTGCGTTTGGACGGGAGAGGCCGGCAAAATTTCAAAAAATGGTCATTTTGCCCTTCCAAAACAGACTTTTTTCTACACAAGGAGAACGAAGCAACTCAGAGGCCCGCCCTTTTAACTGTAGCATCCTCGCAACTTACTTACTAATCACCGCTAATATCCGGCAAATCCGCCGCACTTTTTTCTAGCCTTAATTTTTGGGTACCTGAAATATTTGAGTCTCTAATTCCTGAAATAATGGCCATACCGAGGAACGGGATGCGGCCCTGTATTCCCCCTTGACTTGCTTCTTACAAGATAGCATCAAAATGGCAATCGCGAACACTTTCTGATTTTCGAGAAAAAAAGGGGAAGGGTTTAGACCACCCTTCCGCCGACCTTCTTGCCGCCATAACTCCGCACTACGTGTAGTGACAACAAAGCCGATGAGTGCGTTGAATACAGCTCGTCGAACTCTATCTCCAGTATAAAGGACAACTCTCTATCCTCCTGCGTTTGGACGGGAGAGGCCGGCAAAATTTAAAAAAATGGTCATTTTGCCCTTCCAAAACAGACTTTTTTCTACACAAGGAGAACGAAGCGACTCAGAGGCCCGCCCTTTTAACTGTAGCATCCTCGCACCTTATCTAGTAATCACCGCTAATATCCGGCAAATCCGCCGCACTTTTTTCTAGCCTTAATTTGTGGGTACCTGAAATATTTGAGTCTCTAATTCCTGAAATAATGGCCATACCGAGGAACGGGATGCGGCCCTGTATTCCCCCTTGACTTGCTTCTTACAAGATAGCATCAAAATGGCAATCGCGAACACTTTCTGATTTTCGAGAAAAAAAGGGGAAGGGTTTAGACCACCCTTCCGCCGACCTTCTTGCCGCCATAACTCCGCACTACGTGTAGTGACAACAAAGCCGATGAGTGCGTTGAATACAGCTCGTCGAACTCTATCTCCAGTATAAAGGACAACTCTCTATCCTCCTGCGTTTGGACGGGAGAGGCCGGCAAAATTTCAAAAAATGGTCATTTTGCCCTTCCAAAACAGACTTTTTTCTACACAAGGAGAACGAAGCGACTCAGAGGCCCGCCCTTTTAACTGTAGCATCCTCGCACCTTATCTAGTAATCACCGCTAATATCCGGCAAATTCGCCGCACTTTTTTCTAGCCTTAATTTTTGGGTACCTGAAATATTTGAATCTCTAATTCCTGAAATAATGGCCATACCGAGGAACGGGATGCGGCCCTGTATTCCCCCTTGACTTGCTTCTTACAAGATAGCATCAAAATGGCAATCGCGAACACTTTCTGATTTTCGAGAAAAAAAGGGGAAGGGTTTAGACCACCCTTCCGCCGACCTTCTTGCCGCCATAACTCCGCACTACGTGTAGTGACAACAAAGCCGATGAGTGCGTTGAATACAGCTCGTCGAACTCTATCTCCAGTATAAAGGACAACTCTCTATCCTCCTGCGTTTGGACGGGAGAGGCCGGCAAAATTTAAAAAAATGGTCATTTTGCCCTTCCAAAACAGACTTTTTTCTACACAAGGAGAACGAAGCGACTCAGAGGCCCGCCCTTTTAACTGTAGCATCCTCGCACCTTATCTAGTAATCACCGCTAATATCCGGCAAATTCGCCGCACTTTTTTCTAGCCTTAATTTTTGGGTACCTGAAATATTTGAGTCTCTAATTCCTGAAATAATGGCCATACCGAGGAACGGGATGCGGCCCTGTATTCCCCCTTGACTTGCTTCTTACAAGATAGCATCAAAATGGCAATCGCGAACACTTTCTGATTTTCGAGAAAAAAAGGGGAAGGGTTTAGACCACCCTTCCGCCGACCTTCTTGCCGCCATAACTCCGCACTACGTGTAGTGACAACAAAGCCGATGAGTGCGTTGAATACAGCTCGTCGAACTCTATCTCCAGTATAAAGGACAACTCTCTATCCTCCTGCGTTTGGACGGGAGAGGCCGGCAAAATTTCAAAAAATGGTCATTTTGCCCTTCCAAAACAGACTTTTTTCTACACAAGGAGAACGAAGCGACTCAGAGGCCCGCCCTTTTAACTGTAGCATCCTCGCAACTTACTTACTAATCACCGCTAATATCCGGCAAATCCGCCGCACTTTTTTCTAGCCTTAATTTTTGGGTACCTGAAATATTTGAGTCTCTAATTCCTGAAATAATGGCCATACCGAGGAACGGGATGCGGCCCTGTATTCCCCCTTGACTTGCTTCTTACACGATAGCATCAAAATGGCAATCGCGGACACTTTCTGATTTTCGAGAAAAAAAGGGGAAGGGTTTAGACCACCCTTCCGCCGACATTCTTGCCGCCATAACTCCGCACTACGTGTAGTGACAACAAAGCCGATGAGTGCGTTGAATACAGCTCGTCGAACTCTATCTCCAGTATAAAGGACAACTCTCTATCCTGCTGCGTTTGGACGGGAGAGGCCGGCAAAATTTCAAAAAATGGTCATTTTGCCCTTCCAAAACAGACTTTTTTCTACACAAGGAGAACGAAGCGACTCAGAGGCCCGCCCTTTTAACTGTAGCATCCTCGCACCTTATCTAGTAATCACCGCTAATATCCGGCAAATCCGCCGCACTTTTTTCTAGCCTTAATTTTTGGGTACCTGAAATATTTGAGTCTCTAATTCCTGAAATAATGGCCATACCGAGGAACGGGATGCGGCCCTGTATTCCCCCTTGACTTGCTTCTTACAAGATAGCATCAAAATGGCAATCGCGAACACTTTCTGATTTTCGAGAAAAAAAGGGGAAGGGTTTAGACCACCCTTCCGCCGACCTTCTTGCCGCCATAACTCCGCACTACGTGTAGTGACAACAAAGCCGATGAGTGCGTTGAATACAGCTCGTCGAACTCTATCTCCAGTATAAAGGACAACTCTCTATCCTCCTGCGTTTGGACGGGAGAGGCCGGCAAAATTAAAAAAAATGGTCATTTTGCCCTTCCAAAACAGACTTTTTTCTACACAAGGAGAACGAAGCGACTCAGAGGCCCGCCCTTTTAACTGTAGCATCCTCGCACCTTATCTAGTAAACACCGCTAATATCCGGCAAATCCGCCGCACTTTTTTCTAGCCTTAATTTTTGGGTACCTGAAATATTTGAGTCTCTAATTCCTGAAATAATGGCCATACCGAGGAACGGGATGCGGCCCTGTATTCCCCCTTGACTTGCTTCTTACAAGATAGCATCAAAATGGCAATCGCGGACACTTTCTGATTTTCGAGAAAAAAAGGGGAAGGGAAGACCACCCTTCCGCCGACATTCTTGCCGCCATAACTCCGCACTACGTGTAGTGACAACAAAGCCGATGAGTGCGTTGAATACAGCTCGTCGAACTCTATCTCCAGTATAAAGGACAACTCTCTATCCTGCTGCGTTTGGACGGGAGAGGCCGGCAAAATTTCAAAAAATGGTCATTTTGCCCTTCCAAAACAGACTTTTTTCTACACAAGGAGAACGAAGCGACTCAGAGGCCCGCCCTTTTAACTGTAGCATCCTCGCACCTTATCTAGTAATCACCGCTAATATCCGGCAAATCCGCCGCACTTTTTTCTAGCCTTAATTTTTTGGGTACCTGAAATATTTGAGTCTCTAATTCCTGAAATAATGGCCATACCGAGGAACGGGATGCGGCCCTGTATTCCCCCTTGACTTGCTTCTTACAAGATAGCATCAAAATGGCAATCGCGAACACTTTCTGATTTTCGAGAAAAAAAGGGGAAGGGTTTAGACCACCCTTCCGCCGACCTTCTTGCCGCCATAACTCCGCACTACGTGTAGTGACAACAAAGCCGATGAGTGCGTTGAATACAGCTCGTCGAACTCTATCTCCAGTATAAAGGACAACTCTCTATCCTCCTGCGTTTGGACGGGAGAGGCCGGCAAAATTTCAAAAAATGGTCATTTTGCCCTTCCAAAACAGACTTTTTTCTACACAAGGAGAACGAAGCGACTCAGAGGCCCGCCCTTTTAACTGTAGCATCCTCGCACCTTATCTAGTAATCACCGCTAATATCCGGCAAATTCGCCGCACTTTTTTCTAGCCTTAATTTTTGGGTACCTGAAATATTTGAATCTCTAATTCCTGAAATAATGGCCATACCGAGGAACGGGATGCGGCCCTGTATTCCCCCTTGACTTGCTTCTTACAAGATAGCATCAAAATGGCAATCGCGAACACTTTCTGATTTTCGAGAAAAAAAGGGGAAGGGTTTAGACCACCCTTCCGCCGACCTTCTTGCCGCCATAACTCCGCACTACGTGTAGTGACAACAAAGCCGATGAGTGCGTTGAATACAGCTCGTCGAACTCTATCTCCAGTATAAAGGACAACTCTCTATCCTCCTGCGTTTGGACGGGAGAGGCCGGCAAAATTTAAAAAAATGGTCATTTTGCCCTTCCAAAACAGACTTTTTTCTACACAAGGAGAACGAAGCGACTCAGAGGCCCGCCCTTTTAACTGTAGCATCCTCGCACCTTATCTAGTAATCACCGCTAATATCCGGCAAATCCGCCGCACTTTTTTCTAGCCTTAATTTGTGGGTACCTGAAATATTTGAGTCTCTAATTCCTGAAATAATGGCCATACCGAGGAACGGGATGCGGCCCTGTATTCCCCCTTGACTTGCTTCTTACAAGATAGCATCAAAATGGCAATCGCGAACACTTTCTGATTTTCGAGAAAAAAAGGGGAAGGGTTTAGACCACCCTTCCGCCGACCTTCTTGCCGCCATAACTCCGCACTACGTGTAGTGACAACAAAGCCGATGAGTGCGTTGAATACAGCTCGTCGAACTCTATCTCCAGTATAAAGGACAACTCTCTATCCTCCTGCGTTTGGACGGGAGAGGCCGGCAAAATTTCAAAAAATGGTCATTTTGCCCTTCCAAAACAGACTTTTTTCTACACAAGGAGAACGAAGCGACTCAGAGGCCCGCCCTTTTAACTGTAGCATCCTCGCAACTTACTTACTAATCACCGCTAATATCCGGCAAATCCGCCGCACTTTTTTCTAGCCTTAATTTTTGGGTACCTGAAATATTTGAGTCTCTAATTCCTGAAATAATGGCCATACCGAGGAACGGGATGCGGCCCTGTATTCCCCCTTGACTTGCTTCTTACACGATAGCATCAAAATGGCAATCGCGGACACTTTCTGATTTTCGAGAAAAAAAGGGGAAGGGTTTAGACCACCCTTCCGCCGACCTTCTTGCCGCCATAACTCCGCACTACGTGTAGTGACAACAAAGCCGATGAGTGCGTTGAATACAGCTCGTCGAACTCTATCTCCAGTATAAAGGACAACTCTCTATCCTCCTGCGTTTGGACGGGAGAGGCCGGCAAAATTTAAAAAAATGGTCATTTTGCCCTTCCAAAACAGACTTTTTTCTACACAAGGAGAACGAAGCGACTCAGAGGCCCGCCCTTTTAACTGTAGCATCCTCGCACCTTATCTAGTAATCACCGCTAATATCCGGCAAATTCGCCGCACTTTTTTCTAGCCTTAATTTTTGGGTACCTGAAATATTTGAGTCTCTAATTCCTGAAATAATGGCCATACCGAGGAACGGGATGCGGCCCTGTATTCCCCCTTGACTTGCTTCTTACAAGATAGCATCAAAATGGCAATCGCGGACACTTTCTGATTTTCGAGAAAAAAAGGGGAAGGGAAGACCACCCTTCCGCCGACATTCTTGCCGCCATAACTCCGCACTACGTGTAGTGACAACAAAGCCGATGAGTGCGTTGAATACAGCTCGTCGAACTCTATCTCCAGTATAAAGGACAACTCTCTATCCTGCTGCGTTTGGACGGGAGAGGCCGGCAAAATTTCAAAAAATGGTCATTTTGCCCTTCCAAAACAGACTTTTTTCTACACAAGGAGAACGAAGCGACTCAGAGGCCCGCCCTTTTAACTGTAGCATCCTCGCACCTTATCTAGTAATCACCGCTAATATCCGGCAAATCCGCCGCACTTTTTTCTAGCCTTAATTTTTTGGGTACCTGAAATATTTGAGTCTCTAATTCCTGAAATAATGGCCATACCGAGGAACGGGATGCGGCCCTGTATTCCCCCTTGACTTGCTTCTTACAAGATAGCATCAAAATGGCAATCGCGAACACTTTCTGATTTTCGAGAAAAAAAGGGGAAGGGTTTAGACCACCCTTCCGCCGACCTTCTTGCCGCCATAACTCCGCACTACGTGTAGTGACAACAAAGCCGATGAGTGCGTTGAATACAGCTCGTCGAACTCTATCTCCAGTATAAAGGACAACTCTCTATCCTCCTGCGTTTGGACGGGAGAGGCCGGCAAAATTTCAAAAAATGGTCATTTTGCCCTTCCAAAACAGACTTTTTTCTACACAAGGAGAACGAAGCGACTCAGAGGCCCGCCCTTTTAACTGTAGCATCCTCGCAACTTACTTACTAATCACCGCTAATATCCGGCAAATCCGCCGCACTTTTTTCTAGCCTTAATTTTTGGGTACCTGAAATATTTGAGTCTCTAATTCCTGAAATAATGGCCATACCGAGGAACGGGATGCGGCCCTGTATTCCCCCTTGACTTGCTTCTTACAAGATAGCATCAAAATGGCAATCGCGAACACTTTCTGATTTTCGAGAAAAAAAGGGGAAGGGTTTAGACCACCCTTCCGCCGACCTTCTTGCCGCCATAACTCCGCACTACGTGTAGTGACAACAAAGCCGATGAGTGCGTTGAATACAGCTCGTCGAACTCTATCTCCAGTATAAAGGACAACTCTCTATCCTCCTGCGTTTGGACGGGAGAGGCCGGCAAAATTAAAAAAAATGGTCATTTTGCCCTTCCAAAACAGACTTTTTTCTACACAAGGAGAACGAAGCGACTCAGAGGCCCGCCCTTTTAACTGTAGCATCCTCGCACCTTATCTAGTAATCACCGCTAATATCCGGCAAATTCGCCGCACTTTTTTCTAGCCTTAATTTTTGGGTACCTGAAATATTTGAGTCTCTAATTCCTGAAATAATGGCCATACCGAGGAACGGGATGCGGCCCTGTATTCCCCCTTGACTTGCTTCTTACAAGATAGCATCAAAATGGCAATCGCGAACACTTTCTGATTTTCGAGAAAAAAAGGGGAAGGGTTTAGACCACCCTTCCGCCGACCTTCTTGCCGCCATAACTCCGCACTACGTGTAGTGACAACAAAGCCGATGAGTGCGTTGAATACAGCTCGTCGAACTCTATCTCCAGTATAAAGGACAACTCTCTATCCTCCTGCGTTTGGACGGGAGAGGCCGGCAAAATTTCAAAAAATGGTCATTTTGCCCTTCCAAACAGACTTTTTTCTACACAAGGAGAACGAAGCGACTCAGAGGCCCGCCCTTTTAACTGTAGCATCCTCGCAACTTACTTACTAATCACCGCTAATATCCGGCAAATCCGCCGCACTTTTTTCTAGCCTTAATTTTTGGGTACCTGAAATATTTGAGTCTCTAATTCCTGAAATAATGGCCATACCGAGGAACGGGATGCGGCCCTGTATTCCCCCTTGACTTGCTTCTTACAAGATAGCATCAAAATGGCAATCGCGAACACTTTCTGATTTTCGAGAAAAAAAGGGGAAGGGTTTAGACCACCCTTCCGCCGACCTTCTTGCCGCCATAACTCCGCACTACGTGTAGTGACAACAAAGCCGATGAGTGCGTTGAATACAGCTCGTCGAACTCTATCTCCAGTATAAAGGACAACTCTCTATCCTCCTGCGTTTGGACGGGAGAGGCCGGCAAAATTAAAAAAAATGGTCATTTTGCCCTTCCAAAACAGACTTTTTTCTACACAAGGAGAACGAAGCGACTCAGAGGCCCGCCCTTTTAACTGTAGCATCCTCGCACCTTATCTAGTAATCACCGCTAATATCCGGCAAATCCGCCGCACTTTTTTCTAGCCTTAATTTTTGGGTACCTGAAATATTTGAGTCTCTAATTCCTGAAATAATGGCCATACCGAGGAACGGGATGCGGCCCTGTATTCCCCCTTGACTTGCTTCTTACACGATAGCATCAAAATGGCAATCGCGAACACTTTCTGATTTTCGAGAAAAAAAGGGGAAGGGTTTAGACCACCCTTCCGCCGACCTTCTTGCCGCCATAACTCCGCACTACGTGTAGTGACAACAAAGCCGATGAGTGCGTTGAATACAGCTCGTCGAACTCTATCTCCAGTATAAAGGACAACTCTCTATCCTGCTGCGTTTGGACGGGAGAGGCCGGCAAAATTTCAAAAAATGGTCATTTTGCCCTTCCAAAACAGACTTTTTTCTACACAAGGAGAACGAAGCGACTCAGAGGCCCGCCCTTTTAACTGTAGCATCCTCGCACCTTATCTAGTAATCACCGCTAATATCCGGCAAATCCGCCGCACTTTTTTCTAGCCTTAATTTTTGGGTACCTGAAATATTTGAGTCTCTAATTCCTGAAATAATGGCCATACCGAGGAACGGGATGCGGCCCTGTATTCCCCCTTGACTTGCTTCTTACACGATAGCATCAAAATGGCAATCGCGAACACTTTCTGATTTTCGAGAAAAAAAGGGGAAGGGTTTAGACCACCCTTCCGCCGACCTTCTTGCCGCCATAACTCCGCACTACGTGTAGTGACAACAAAGCCGATGAGTGCGTTGAATACAGCTCGTCGAACTCTATCTCCAGTATAAAGGACAACTGTCTATCCTCCTGCGTTTAGACGGGAGAGGCCGGCAAAATTTCAAAAAATGGTCAATTTGCCCTTCCAAAACAGACTTTTTTCTACACAAGGAGAACGAAGCGACTCAGAGGCCCGCCCTTTTAACTGTAGCATCCTCGCAACTTACTTACTAATCACCGCTAATATCCGGCAAATCCGCCGCACTTTTTTCTAGCCTTAATTTTTGGGTACCTGAAATATTTGAGTCTCTAATTCCTGAAATAATGGCCATACCGAGGAACGGGATGCGGCCCTGTATTCCCCCTTGACTTGCTTCTTACACGATAGCATCAAAATGGCAATCGCGAACACTTTCTGATTTTCGAGAAAAAAAGGGGAAGGGTTTAGACCACCCTTCCGCCGACCTTCTTGCCGCCATAACTCCGCACTACGTGTAGTGACAACAAAGCCGATGAGTGCGTTGAATACAGCTCGTCGAACTCTATCTCCAGTATAAAGGACAACTCTCTATCCTCCTGCGTTTGGACGGGAGAGGCCGGCAAAATTTCAAAAAATGGTCATTTTGCCCTTCCAAAACAGACTTTTTTCTACACAAGGAGAACGAAGCGACTCAGAGGCCCGCCCTTTTAACTGTAGCATCCTCGCACCTTATCTAGTAATCACCGCTAATATCCGGCAAATCCGCCGCACTTTTTTCTAGCCTTAAATTTTGGGTACCTGAAATATTTGAGTCTCTAATTCCTGAAATAATGGCCATACCGAGGAACGGGATGCGGCCCTGTATTCCCCCTTGACTTGCTTCTTACACGATAGCATCAAAATGGCAATCGCGAACACTTTCTGGTTTTCGAGAAAAAAAGGGGAAGGGTTTAGACCACCCTTCCGCCGACCTTCTTGCCGCCATAACTCCGCACTACGTGTAGTGACAACAAAGCCGATGAGTGCGTTGAATACAGCTCGTCGAACTCTATCTCCAGTATAAAGGACAACTCTCTATCCTCCTGCGTTTGGACGGGAGAGGCCGGCAAAATTTAAAAAAATGGTCATTTTGCCCTTCCAAAACAGACTTTTTTCTACACAAGGAGAACGAAGCGACTCAGAGGCCCGCCCTTTTAACTGTAGCATCCTCGCACCTTATCTAGTAATCACCGCTAATATCCGGCAAATCCGCCGCACTTTTTTCTAGCCTTAATTTTTGGGTACCTGAAATATTTGAGTCTCTAATTCCTGAAATAATGGCCATACCGAGGAACGGGATGCGGCCCTGTATTCCCCCTTGACTTGCTTCTTACACGATAGCATCAAAATGGCAATCGCGAACACTTTCTGATTTTCGAGAAAAAAAGGGGAAGGGTTAGACCACCCTTCCGCCGACCTTCTTGCCGCCATAACTCCGCACTACGTGTAGTGACAACAAAGCCGATGAGTGCGTTGAATACAGCTCGTCGAACTCTATCTCCAGTATAAAGGACAACTCTCTATCCTCCTGCGTTTGGACGGGAGAGGCCGGCAAAATTTCAAAAAATGGTAATTTTGCCCTTCCAAAACAGACTTTTTTCTACACAAGGAGAACGAAGCGACTCAGAGGCCCGCCCTTTTAACTGTAGCATCCTCGCACCTTATCTAGTAATCACCGCTAATATCCGGCAAATCCGCCGCACTTTTTTCTAGCCTTAATTTTTGGGTACCTGAAATATTTGAGTCTCTAATTCCTGAAATAATGGCCATACCGAGGAACGGGATGCGGCCCTGTATTCCCCCTTGGCTTGCTTCTTACACGATAACATCAAAATGGCAATCGCGAACACTTTCTGATTTTCGAGAAAAAAAGGGGAAGGGTTTAGACCACCCTTCCGCCGCCCTTCTTGCCGCCATAACTCCGCACTACGTGTAGTGACAACAAAGCCGATGAGTGCGTTGAATACAGCTCGTCGAACTCTATCTCCAGTATAAAGGACAACTCTCTATCCTCCTGCGTTTGGACGGGAGAGGCCGGCAAAATTTCAAAAAATGGTCATTTCGCCCTTCCAAAACAGACTTTTTTCTACACAAGGAGAACGAAGCGACTCAGAGGCCCGCCCTTTTAACTGTAGCATCCTCGCACCTTATCTAGTAATCACCGCTAATATCCGGCAAATCCGCCGCACTTTTTTCTAGCCTTAATTTTTGGGTACCTGAGATATTTGAGTCTCTAATTCCTGAAATAATGGCCATACCGAGGAACGGGATGCGGCCCTGTATTCCCCCTTGACTTGCTTCTTACACGATAGCATCAAAATGGCAATCGCGAACACTTTCTGATTTTCGAGAAAAAAAGGGGAAGGGTTTAGACCAACCTTCCGCCGACCTTCTTGCCGCCATAACTCCGCACTACGTGTAGTGACAACAAAGCCGATGAGTGCGTTGAATACAGCTCGTCGAACTCTATCTCCAGTATAAAGGACAACTCTCTATCCTCCTGCGTTTGGACGGGAGAGGCCGGCAAAATTTCAAAAAATGGTCAATTTGCCCTTCCAAAACAGACTTTTTTCTACACAAGGAGAACGAAGCGACTCAGAGGCCCGCCCTTTTAACTGTAGCATCCTCGCAACTTACTTACTAATCACCGCTAATATCCGGCAAATCCGCCGCACTTTTTTCTAGCCTTAATTTTTGGGTACCTGAAATATTTGAGTCTCTAATTCCTGAAATAATGGCCATACCGAGGAACGGGATGCGGCCCTGTATTCCCCCTTGACTTGCTTCTTACAAGATAGCATCAAAATGGCAATCGCGAACACTTTCTGATTTTCGAGAAAAAAAGGGGAAGGGTTTAGACCACCCTTCCGCCGACCTTCTTGCCGCCATAACTCCGCACTACGTGTAGTGACAACAAAGCCGATGAGTGCGTTGAATACAGCTCGTCGAACTCTATCTCCAGTATAAAGGACAACTCTCTATCCTCCTGCGTTTGGACGGGAGAGGCCGGCAAAATTTCAAAAAATGGTCATTTTGCCCTTCCAAAACAGACTTTTTTCTACACAAGGAGAACGAAGCGACTCAGAGGCCCGCCCTTTTAACTGTAGCATCCTCGCAACTTACTTACTAATCACCGCTAATATCCGGCAAATCCGCCGCACTTTTTTCTAGCCTTAATTTTTGGGTACCTGAAATATTTGAGTCTCTAATTCCTGAAATAATGGCCATACCGAGGAACGGGATGCGGCCCTGTATTCCCCCTTGACTTGCTTCTTACAAGATAGCATCAAAATGGCAATCGCGAACACTTTCTGATTTTCGAGAAAAAAAGGGGAAGGGTTTAGACCACCCTTCCGCCGACCTTCTTGCCGCCATAACTCCGCACTACGTGTAGTGACAACAAAGCCGATGAGTGCGTTGAATACAGCTCGTCGAACTCTATCTCCAGTATAAAGGACAACTCTCTATCCTCCTGCGTTTGGACGGGAGAGGCCGGCAAAATTTCAAAAAATGGTCATTTTGCCCTTCCAAAACAGACTTTTTTCTACACAAGGAGAACGAAGCGACTCAGAGGCCCGCCCTTTTAACTGTAGCATCCTCGCACCTTATCTAGTAATCACCGCTAATATCCGGCAAATCCGCCGCACTTTTTTCTAGCCTTAATTTTTGGGTACCTGAAATATTTGAGTCTCTAATTCCTGAAATAATGGCCATACCGAGGAACGGGATGCGGCCCTGTATTCCCCCTTGACTTGCTTCTTACACGATAGCATCAAAATGGCAATCGCGAACACTTTCTGATTTTCGAGAAAAAAAGGGGACCGACCTTCTTGCCGCCATAACTCCGCACTACGTGTAGTGACAACAAAGCCGATGAGTGCGTTGAATACAGCTCGTCGAACTCTATCTCCAGTATAAAGGACAACTCTCTATCCTTAATTTTTGGGTACCTGAAATATTTGAGTCTCTAATTCCTGAAATAATGGCCATACCGAGGAACGGGATCCGGCCCTGTATTCCCCCTTGACTTGCTTCACGATAGCATCAAAATGGCAATCGCGAACACTTTCTGATTTTCGAGAAAAAAAAGGGGAAGGGTTAGACCACCCTTCCGCCGACCTTCTTGCCGCCATAACTCCGCATTACGTGTAGTGACAACAAAGCCGATGAGTGCGTTGAATACAGCTCGTCGAACTCTATCTCCAGTATAAAGGACAACTCTCTATCCTCCTGCGTTTGGACGGGAGAGGCCGGCAAAATTTCAAAAAATGGTCATTTTGCCCTTCCAAAACAGACTTTTTTCTACACAAGGAGAACGAAGCGACTCAGAGGCCCGCCCTTTTAACTGTAGCATCCTCGCAACTTACTTACTAATCACCGCTAATATCCGGCAAATCCGCCGCACTTTTTTCTAGCCTTAATTTTTGGGTACCTGAAATATTTGAGTCTCTAATTCCTGAAATAATGGCCATACCGAGGAACGGGATGCGGCCCTGTATTCCCCCTTGACTTGCTTCTTACACGATAACATCAAAATGGCAATCGCGAACACTTTCTGATTTTCGAGAAAAAAAGGGGAAGGGTTTAGACCACCCTTCCGCCGCCCTTCTTGCCGCCATAACTCCGCACTACGTGTAGTGACAACAAAGCCGATGAGTGCGTTGAATACAGCTCGTCGAACTCTATCTCCAGTATAAAGGACAACTCTCTATCCTCCTGCGTTTGGACGGGAGAGGCCGGCAAAATTTCAAAAAATGGTCATTTCGCCCTTCCAAAACAGACTTTTTTCTACACAAGGAGAACGAAGCGACTCAGAGGCCCGCCCTTTTAACTGTAGCATCCTCGCACCTTATCTAGTAATCACCGCTAATATCCGGCAAATCCGCCGCACTTTTTTCTAGCCTTAATTTTTGGGTACCTGAGATATTTGAGTCTCTAATTCCTGAAATAATGGCCATACCGAGGAACGGGATGCGGCCCTGTATTCCCCCTTGACTTGCTTCTTACACGATAGCATCAAAATGGCAATCGCGAACACTTTCTGATTTTCGAGAAAAAAAGGGGAAGGGTTTAGACCAACCTTCCGCCGACCTTCTTGCCGCCATAACTCCGCACTACGTGTAGTGACAACAAAGCCGATGAGTGCGTTGAATACAGCTCGTCGAACTCTATCTCCAGTATAAAGGACAACTCTCTATCCTCCTGCGTTTGGACGGGAGAGGCCGGCAAAATTTCAAAAAATGGTCATTTTGCCCTTCCAAAACAGACTTTTTTCTACACAAGGAGAACGAAGCGACTCAGAGGCCCGCCCTTTTAACTGTAGCATCCTCGCAACTTACTTACTAATCACCGCTAATATCCGGCAAATCCGCCGCACTTTTTTCTAGCCTTAATTTTTGGGTACCTGAAATATTTGAGTCTCTAATTCCTGAAATAATGGCCATACCGAGGAACGGGATGCGGCCCTGTATTCCCCCTTGACTTGCTTCTTACAAGATAGCATCAAAATGGCAATCGCGAACACTTTCTGATTTTCGAGAAAAAAAGGGGAAGGGTTTAGACCACCCTTCCGCCGACCTTCTTGCCGCCATAACTCCGCACTACGTGTAGTGACAACAAAGCCGATGAGTGCGTTGAATACAGCTCGTCGAACTCTATCTCCAGTATAAAGGACAACTCTCTATCCTCCTGCGTTTGGACGGGAGAGGCCGGCAAAATTTCAAAAAATGGTCATTTTGCCCTTCCAAAACAGACTTTTTTCTACACAAGGAGAACGAAGCGACTCAGAGGCCCGCCCTTTTAACTGTAGCATCCTCGCACCTTATCTAGTAATCACCGCTAATATCCGGCAAATCCGCCGCACTTTTTTCTAGCCTTAATTTTTGGGTACCTGAAATATTTGAGTCTCTAATTCCTGAAATAATGGCCATACCGAGGAACGGGATGCGGCCCTGTATTCCCCCTTGACTTGCTTCTTACACGATAGCATCAAAATGGCAATCGCGAACACTTTCTGATTTTCGAGACCTTCTTGCCGCCATAACTCCGCACTACGTGTAGTGACAACAAAGCCGATGAGTGCGTTGAATACAGCTCGTCGAACTCTATCTCCAGTATAAAGGACAACTCTCTATCCTCCTGCGTTTGGACGGGAGAGGCCGGCAAAATTTCAAAAAATGGTCATTTTGCCCTTCCAAAACAGACTTTTTTCTACACAAGGAGAACGAAGCGACTCAGAGGCCCGCCCTTTTAACTGTAGCATCCTCGCACCTTATCTAGTAATCACCGCTAATATCCGGCAAATCCGCCGCACTTTTTTCTAGCCTTAAATTTTGGGTACCTGAAATATTTGAGTCTCTAATTCCTGAAATAATGGCCATACCGAGGAACGGGATGCGGCCCTGTATTCCCCCTTGACTTGCTTCTTACACGATAGCATCAAAATGGCAATCGCGAACACTTTCTGATTTTCGAGAAAAAAAGGGGAAGGGTTTAGACCACCCTTCCGCCGACCTTCTTGCCGCCATAACTCCGCACTACGTGTAGTGACAACAAAGCCGATGAGTGCGTTGAATACAGCTCGTCGAACTCTATCTCCAGTATAAAGGACAACTCTCTATCCTCCTGCGTTTGGACGGGAGAGGCCGGCAAAATTTCAAAAAATGGTCATTTTGCCCTTCCAAAACAGACTTTTTTCTACACAAGGAGAACGAAGCGACTCAGAGGCCCGCCCTTTTAACTGTAGCATCCTCGCACCTTATCTAGTAATCACCGCTAATATCCGGCAAATCCGCCGCACTTTTTTCTAGCCTTAATTTTTGGGTACCTGAAATATTTGAGTCTCTAATTCCTGAAATAATGGCCATACCGAGGAACGGGATGCGGCCCTGTATTCCCCCTTGACTTGCTTCTTACACGATAGCATCAAAATGGCAATCGCGAACACTTTCTGATTTTCGAGAAAAAAAGGGGAAGGGTTTAGACCACCCTTCCGCCGACCTTCTTGCCGCCATAACTCCGCACTACGTGTAGTGACAACAAAGCCGATGAGTGCGTTGAATACAGCTCGTCGAACTCTATCTCCAGTATAAAGGACAACTCTCTATCCTCCTGCGTTTGGACGGGAGAGGCCGGCAAAATTTCAAAAAATGGTCATTTTGCCCTTCCAAAACAGACTTTTTTCTACACAAGGAGAACGAAGCGACTCAGAGGCCCGCCCTTTTAACTGTAGCATCCTCGCACCTTATCTAGTAATCACCGCTAATATCCGGCAAATCCGCCGCACTTTTTTCTAGCCTTAATTTTTGGGTACCTGAAATATTTGAGTCTCTAATTCCTGAAATAATGGCCATACCGAGGAACGGGATGCGGCCCTGTATTCCCCCTTGACTTGCTTCTTACACGATAGCATCAAAATGGCAATCGCGAACACTTTCTGATTTTCGAGAAAAAAAAGGGGAAGGGTTAGACCACCCTTCCGCCGACCTTCTTGCCGCCATAACTCCGCACTACGTGTAGTGACAACAAAGCCGATGAGTGCGTTGAATACAGCTCGTCGAACTCTATCTCCAGTATAAAGGACAACTCTCTATCCTCCTGCGTTTGGACGGGAGAGGCCGGCAAAATTTCAAAAAATGGTCATTTTGCCCTTCCAAAACAGACTTTTTTCTACACAAGGAGAACGAAGCGACTCAGAGGCCCGCCCTTTTAACTGTAGCATCCTCGCAACTTACTTACTAATCACCGCTAATATCCGGCAAATCCGCCGCACTTTTTTCTAGCCTTAATTTTTGGGTACCTGAAATATTTGAGTCTCTAATTCCTGAAATAATGGCCATACCGAGGAACGGGATGCGGCCCTGTATTCCCCCTTGACTTGCTTCTTACAAGATAGCATCAAAATGGCAATCGCGAACACTTTCTGATTTTCGAGAAAAAAAGGGGAAGGGTTTAGACCACCCTTCCGCCGACCTTCTTGCCGCCATAACTCCGCACTACGTGTAGTGACAACAAAGCCGATGAGTGCGTTGAATACAGCTCGTCGAACTCTATCTCCAGTATAAAGGACAACTCTCTATCCTGCTGCGTTTGGACGGGAGAGGCCTGCAAAATTTCAAAAAATGGTCATTTTGCCCTTCCAAAACAGACTTTTTTCTACACAAGGAGAACGAAGCGACTCAGAGGCCCGCCCTTTTAACTGTAGCATCCTCGCACCTTATCTAGTAATCACCGCTAATATCCGGCAAATCCGCCGCACTTTTTTCTAGCCTTAATTTTTGGGTACCTGAAATATTTGAGTCTCTAATTCCTGAAATAATGGCCATACCGAGGAACGGGATGCGGCCCTGTATTCCCCCTTGACTTGCTTCTTACACGATAGCATCAAAATGGCAATCGCGAACACTTTCTGATTTTCGAGAAAAAAAGGGGAAGCTTTTAGACCACCCTTCCGCCGACCTTCTTGCCGCCATAACTCCGCACTACGTGTAGTGACAACAAAGCCGATGAGTGCGTTGAATACAGCTCGTCGAACTCTATCTCCAGTATAAAGGACAACTGTCTATCCTCCTGCGTTTAGACGGGAGAGGCCGGCAAAATTTAAAAAAATGGTCAATTTGCCCTTCCAAAACAGACTTTTTTCTACACAAGGAGAACGAAGCGACTCAGAGGCCCGCCCTTTTAACTGTAGCATCCTCGCAACTTACTTACTAATCACCGCTAATATCCGGCAAATCCGCCGCACTTTTTTCTAGCCTTAATTTTTGGGTACCTGAAATATTTGAGTCTCTAATTCCTGAAATAATGGCCATACCGAGGAACGGGATGCGGCCCTGTATTCCCCCTTGACTTGCTTCTTACACGATAGCATCAAAATGGCAATCGCGAACACTTTCTGATTTTCGAGAAAAAAAGGGGAAGGGTTTAGACCACCCTTCCGCCGACCTTCTTGCCGCCATAACTCCGCACTACGTGTAGTGACAACAAAGCCGATGAGTGCGTTGAATACAGCTCGTCGAACTCTATCTCCAGTATAAAGGACAACTCTCTATCCTCCTGCGTTTGGACGGGAGAGGCCGGCAAAATTTCAAAAAATGGTCATTTTGCCCTTCCAAAACAGACTTTTTTCTACACAAGGAGAACGAAGCGACTCAGAGGCCCGCCCTTTTAACTGTAGCATCCTCGCACCTTATCTAGTAATCACCGCTAATATCCGGCAAATCCGCCGCACTTTTTTCTAGCCTTAATTTTTGGGTACCTGAAATATTTGAGTCTCTAATTCCTGAAATAATGGCCATACCGAGGAACGGGATGCGGCCCTGTATTCCCCCTTGACTTGCTTCTTACACGATAGCATCAAAATGGCAATCGCGAACACTTTCTGATTTTCGAGAAAAAAAGGGGAAGGGTTTAGACCACCCTTCCGCCGCCCTTCTTGCCGCCATAACTCCGCACTACGTGTAGTGACAACAAAGCCGATGAGTGCGTTGAATACAGCTCGTCGAACTCTATCTCCAGTATAAAGGACAACTCTCTATCCTCCTGCGTTTGGACGGGAGAGGCCGGCAAAATTTCAAAAAATGGTCATTTCGCCCTTCCAAAACAGACTTTTTTCTACACAAGGAGAACGAAGCGACTCAGAGGCCCGCCCTTTTAACTGTAGCATCCTCGCACCTTATCTAGTAATCACCGCTAATATCCGGCAAATCCGCCGCACTTTTTTCTAGCCTTAATTTTTGGGTACCTGAGATATTTGAGTCTCTAATTCCTGAAATAATGGCCATACCGAGGAACGGGATGCGGCCCTGTATTCCCCCTTGACTTGCTTCTTACACGATAGCATCAAAATGGCAATCGCGAACACTTTCTGATTTTCGAGAAAAAAAGGGGAAGGGTTTAGACCAACCTTCCGCCGACCTTCTTGCCGCCATAACTCCGCACTACGTGTAGTGACAACAAAGCCGATGAGTGCGTTGAATACAGCTCGTCGAACTCTATCTCCAGTATAAAGGACAACTCTCTATCCTCCTGCGTTTGGACGGGAGAGGCCGGCAAAATTTCAAAAAATGGTCAATTTGCCCTTCCAAAACAGACTTTTTTCTACACAAGGAGAACGAAGCGACTCAGAGGCCCGCCCTTTTAACTGTAGCATCCTCGCAACTTACTTACTAATCACCGCTAATATCCGGCAAATCCGCCGCACTTTTTTCTAGCCTTAATTTTTGGGTACCTGAAATATTTGAGTCTCTAATTCCTGAAATAATGGCCATACCGAGGAACGGGATGCGGCCCTGTATTCCCCCTTGACTTGCTTCTTACAAGATAGCATCAAAATGGCAATCGCGAACACTTTCTGATTTTCGAGAAAAAAAGGGGAAGGGTTTAGACCACCCTTCCGCCGACCTTCTTGCCGCCATAACTCCGCACTACGTGTAGTGACAACAAAGCCGATGAGTGCGTTGAATACAGCTCGTCGAACTCTATCTCCAGTATAAAGGACAACTCTCTATCCTCCTGCGTTTGGACGGGAGAGGCCGGCAAAATTTCAAAAAATGGTCATTTTGCCCTTCCAAAACAGACTTTTTTCTACACAAGGAGAACGAAGCGACTCAGAGGCCCGCCCTTTTAACTGTAGCATCCTCGCAACTTACTTACTAATCACCGCTAATATCCGGCAAATCCGCCGCACTTTTTTCTAGCCTTAATTTTTGGGTACCTGAAATATTTGACTCTCTAATTCCTGAAATAATGGCCATACCGAGGAACGGGATGCGGCCCTGTATTCCCCCTTGACTTGCTTCTTACAAGATAGCATCAAAATGGCAATCGCGAACACTTTCTGATTTTCGAGAAAAAAAGGGGAAGGGTTTAGACCACCCTTCCGCCGACCTTCTTGCCGCCATAACTCCGCACTACGTGTAGTGACAACAAAGCCGATGAGTGCGTTGAATACAGCTCGTCGAACTCTATCTCCAGTATAAAGGACAACTCTCTATCCTCCTGCGTTTGGACGGGAGAGGCCGGCAAAATTTCAAAAAATGGTCATTTTGCCCTTCCAAAACAGACTTTTTTCTACACAAGGAGAACGAAGCGACTCAGAGGCCCGCCCTTTTAACTGTAGCATCCTCGCACCTTATCTAGTAATCACCGCTAATATCCGGCAAATCCGCCGCACTTTTTTCTAGCCTTAATTTTTGGGTACCTGAAATATTTGAGTCTCTAATTCCTGAAATAATGGCCATACCGAGGAACGGGATGCGGCCCTGTATTCCCCCTTGACTTGCTTCTTACACGATAGCATCAAAATGGCAATCGCGAACACTTTCTGATTTTCGAGAAAAAAAGGGGAAGGGTTTAGACCACCCTTCCGCCGACCTTCTTGCCGCCATAACTCCGCACTACGTGTAGTGACAACAAAGCCGATGAGTGCGTTGAATACAGCTCGTCGAACTCTATCTCCAGTATAAAGGACAACTGTCTATCCTCCTGCGTTTAGACGGGAGAGGCCGGCAAAATTTCAAAAAATGGTCAATTTGCCCTTCCAAAACAGACTTTTTTCTACACAAGGAGAACGAAGCGACTCAGAGGCCCGCCCTTTTAACTGTAGCATCCTCGCAACTTACTTACTAATCACCGCTAATATCCGGCAAATCCGCCGCACTTTTTTCTAGCCTTAATTTTTGGGTACCTGAAATATTTGAGTCTCTAATTCCTGAAATAATGGCCATACCGAGGAACGGGATGCGGCCCTGTATTCCCCCTTGACTTGCTTCTTACACGATAGCATCAAAATGGCAATCGCGAACACTTTCTGATTTTCGAGAAAAAAAGGGGAAGGGTTTAGACCACCCTTCCGCCGACCTTCTTGCCGCCATAACTCCGCACTACGTGTAGTGACAACAAAGCCGATGAGTGCGTTGAATACAGCTCGTCGAACTCTATCTCCAGTATAAAGGACAACTCTCTATCCTCCTGCGTTTGGACGGGAGAGGCCGGCAAAATTTCAAAAAATGGTCATTTTGCCCTTCCAAAACAGACTTTTTTCTACACAAGGAGAACGAAGCGACTCAGAGGCCCGCCCTTTTAACTGTAGCATCCTCGCACCTTATCTAGTAATCACCGCTAATATCCGGCAAATCCGCCGCACTTTTTTCTAGCCTTAAATTTTGGGTACCTGAAATATTTGAGTCTCTAATTCCTGAAATAATGGCCATACCGAGGAACGGGATGCGGCCCTGTATTCCCCCTTGACTTGCTTCTTACACGATAGCATCAAAATGGCAATCGCGAACACTTTCTGATTTTCGAGAAAAAAAGGGGAAGGGTTTAGACCACCCTTCCGCCGACCTTCTTGCCGCCATAACTCCGCACTACGTGTAGTGACAACAAAGCCGATGAGTGCGTTGAATACAGCTCGTCGAACTCTATCTCCAGTATAAAGGACAACTCTCTATCCTCCTGCGTTTGGACGGGAGAGGCCGGCAAAATTTCAAAAAATGGTCATTTTGCCCTTCCAAAACAGACTTTTTTCTACACAAGGAGAACGAAGCGACTCAGAGGCCCGCCCTTTTAACTGTAGCATCCTCGCACCTTATCTAGTAATCACCGCTAATATCCGGCAAATCCGCCGCACTTTTTTCTAGCCTTAATTTTTGGGTACCTGAAATATTTGAGTCTCTAATTCCTGAAATAATGGCCATACCGAGGAACGGGATGCGGCCCTGTATTCCCCCTTGACTTGCTTCTTACACGATAGCATCAAAATGGCAATCGCGAACACTTTCTGATTTTCGAGAAAAAAAGGGGAAGGGTTAGACCACCCTTCCGCCGACCTTCTTGCCGCCATAACTCCGCACTACGTGTAGTGACAACAAAGCCGATGAGTGCGTTGAATACAGCTCGTCGAACTCTATCTCCAGTATAAAGGACAACTCTCTATCCTCCTGCGTTTGGACGGGAGAGGCCGGCAAAATTTCAAAAAATGGTAATTTTGCCCTTCCAAAACAGACTTTTTTCTACACAAGGAGAACGAAGCGACTCAGAGGCCCGCCCTTTTAACTGTAGCATCCTCGCACCTTATCTAGTAATCACCGCTAATATCCGGCAAATCCGCCGCACTTTTTTCTAGCCTTAATTTTTGGGTACCTGAAATATTTGAGTCTCTAATTCCTGAAATAATGGCCATACCGAGGAACGGGATGCGGCCCTGTATTCCCCCTTGACTTGCTTCTTACACGATAACATCAAAATGGCAATCGCGAACACTTTCTGATTTTCGAGAAAAAAAGGGGAAGGGTTTAGACCACCCTTCCGCCGCCCTTCTTGCCGCCATAACTCCGCACTACGTGTAGTGACAACAAAGCCGATGAGTGCGTTGAATACAGCTCGTCGAACTCTATCTCCAGTATAAAGGACAACTCTCTATCCTCCTGCGTTTGGACGGGAGAGGCCGGCAAAATTTCAAAAAATGGTCATTTCGCCCTTCCAAAACAGACTTTTTTCTACACAAGGAGAACGAAGCGACTCAGAGGCCCGCCCTTTTAACTGTAGCATCCTCGCACCTTATCTAGTAATCACCGCTAATATCCGGCAAATCCGCCGCACTTTTTTCTAGCCTTAATTTTTGGGTACCTGAGATATTTGAGTCTCTAATTCCTGAAATAATGGCCATACCGAGGAACGGGATGCGGCCCTGTATTCCCCCTTGACTTGCTTCTTACACGATAGCATCAAAATGGCAATCGCGAACACTTTCTGATTTTCGAGAAAAAAAGGGGAAGGGTTTAGACCAACCTTCCGCCGACCTTCTTGCCGCCATAACTCCGCACTACGTGTAGTGACAACAAAGCCGATGAGTGCGTTGAATACAGCTCGTCGAACTCTATCTCCAGTATAAAGGACAACTCTCTATCCTCCTGCGTTTGGACGGGAGAGGCCGGCAAAATTTCAAAAAATGGTCAATTTGCCCTTCCAAAACAGACTTTTTTCTACACAAGGAGAACGAAGCGACTCAGAGGCCCGCCCTTTTAACTGTAGCATCCTCGCAACTTACTTACTAATCACCGCTAATATCCGGCAAATCCGCCGCACTTTTTTCTAGCCTTAATTTTTGGGTACCTGAAATATTTGAGTCTCTAATTCCTGAAATAATGGCCATACCGAGGAACGGGATGCGGCCCTGTATTCCCCCTTGACTTGCTTCTTACAAGATAGCATCAAAATGGCAATCGCGAACACTTTCTGATTTTCGAGAAAAAAAGGGGAAGGGTTTAGACCACCCTTCCGCCGACCTTCTTGCCGCCATAACTCCGCACTACGTGTAGTGACAACAAAGCCGATGAGTGCGTTGAATACAGCTCGTCGAACTCTATCTCCAGTATAAAGGACAACTCTCTATCCTCCTGCGTTTGGACGGGAGAGGCCGGCAAAATTTCAAAAAATGGTCATTTTGCCCTTCCAAAACAGACTTTTTTCTACACAAGGAGAACGAAGCGACTCAGAGGCCCGCCCTTTTAACTGTAGCATCCTCGCAACTTACTTACTAATCACCGCTAATATCCGGCAAATCCGCCGCACTTTTTTCTAGCCTTAATTTTTGGGTACCTGAAATATTTGAGTCTCTAATTCCTGAAATAATGGCCATACCGAGGAACGGGATGCGGCCCTGTATTCCCCCTTGACTTGCTTCTTACAAGATAGCATCAAAATGGCAATCGCGAACACTTTCTGATTTTCGAGAAAAAAAGGGGAAGGGTTTAGACCACCCTTCCGCCGACCTTCTTGCCGCCATAACTCCGCACTACGTGTAGTGACAACAAAGCCGATGAGTGCGTTGAATACAGCTCGTCGAACTCTATCTCCAGTATAAAGGACAACTCTCTATCCTCCTGCGTTTGGACGGGAGAGGCCGGCAAAATTTCAAAAAATGGTCATTTTGCCCTTCCAAAACAGACTTTTTTCTACACAAGGAGAACGAAGCGACTCAGAGGCCCGCCCTTTTAACTGTAGCATCCTCGCACCTTATCTAGTAATCACCGCTAATATCCGGCAAATCCGCCGCACTTTTTTCTAGCCTTAATTTTTGGGTACCTGAAATATTTGAGTCTCTAATTCCTGAAATAATGGCCATACCGAGGAACGGGATGCGGCCCTGTATTCCCCCTTGACTTGCTTCTTACACGATAGCATCAAAATGGCAATCGCGAACACTTTCTGATTTTCGAGAAAAAAAGGGGACCGACCTTCTTGCCGCCATAACTCCGCACTACGTGTAGTGACAACAAAGCCGATGAGTGCGTTGAATACAGCTCGTCGAACTCTATCTCCAGTATAAAGGACAACTCTCTATCCTTAATTTTTGGGTACCTGAAATATTTGAGTCTCTAATTCCTGAAATAATGGCCATACCGAGGAACGGGATCCGGCCCTGTATTCCCCCTTGACTTGCTTCACGATAGCATCAAAATGGCAATCGCGAACACTTTCTGATTTTCGAGAAAAAAAAGGGGAAGGGTTAGACCACCCTTCCGCCGACCTTCTTGCCGCCATAACTCCGCATTACGTGTAGTGACAACAAAGCCGATGAGTGCGTTGAATACAGCTCGTCGAACTCTATCTCCAGTATAAAGGACAACTCTCTATCCTCCTGCGTTTGGACGGGAGAGGCCGGCAAAATTTCAAAAAATGGTCATTTTGCCCTTCCAAAACAGACTTTTTTCTACACAAGGAGAACGAAGCGACTCAGAGGCCCGCCCTTTTAACTGTAGCATCCTCGCAACTTACTTACTAATCACCGCTAATATCCGGCAAATCCGCCGCACTTTTTTCTAGCCTTAATTTTTGGGTACCTGAAATATTTGAGTCTCTAATTCCTGAAATAATGGCCATACCGAGGAACGGGATGCGGCCCTGTATTCCCCCTTGACTTGCTTCTTACACGATAACATCAAAATGGCAATCGCGAACACTTTCTGATTTTCGAGAAAAAAAGGGGAAGGGTTTAGACCACCCTTCCGCCGCCCTTCTTGCCGCCATAACTCCGCACTACGTGTAGTGACAACAAAGCCGATGAGTGCGTTGAATACAGCTCGTCGAACTCTATCTCCAGTATAAAGGACAACTCTCTATCCTCCTGCGTTTGGACGGGAGAGGCCGGCAAAATTTCAAAAAATGGTCATTTCGCCCTTCCAAAACAGACTTTTTTCTACACAAGGAGAACGAAGCGACTCAGAGGCCCGCCCTTTTAACTGTAGCATCCTCGCACCTTATCTAGTAATCACCGCTAATATCCGGCAAATCCGCCGCACTTTTTTCTAGCCTTAATTTTTGGGTACCTGAGATATTTGAGTCTCTAATTCCTGAAATAATGGCCATACCGAGGAACGGGATGCGGCCCTGTATTCCCCCTTGACTTGCTTCTTACACGATAGCATCAAAATGGCAATCGCGAACACTTTCTGATTTTCGAGAAAAAAAGGGGAAGGGTTTAGACCAACCTTCCGCCGACCTTCTTGCCGCCATAACTCCGCACTACGTGTAGTGACAACAAAGCCGATGAGTGCGTTGAATACAGCTCGTCGAACTCTATCTCCAGTATAAAGGACAACTCTCTATCCTCCTGCGTTTGGACGGGAGAGGCCGGCAAAATTTCAAAAAATGGTCATTTTGCCCTTCCAAAACAGACTTTTTTCTACACAAGGAGAACGAAGCGACTCAGAGGCCCGCCCTTTTAACTGTAGCATCCTCGCAACTTACTTACTAATCACCGCTAATATCCGGCAAATCCGCCGCACTTTTTTCTAGCCTTAATTTTTGGGTACCTGAAATATTTGAGTCTCTAATTCCTGAAATAATGGCCATACCGAGGAACGGGATGCGGCCCTGTATTCCCCCTTGACTTGCTTCTTACAAGATAGCATCAAAATGGCAATCGCGAACACTTTCTGATTTTCGAGAAAAAAAGGGGAAGGGTTTAGACCACCCTTCCGCCGACCTTCTTGCCGCCATAACTCCGCACTACGTGTAGTGACAACAAAGCCGATGAGTGCGTTGAATACAGCTCGTCGAACTCTATCTCCAGTATAAAGGACAACTCTCTATCCTCCTGCGTTTGGACGGGAGAGGCCGGCAAAATTTCAAAAAATGGTCATTTTGCCCTTCCAAAACAGACTTTTTTCTACACAAGGAGAACGAAGCGACTCAGAGGCCCGCCCTTTTAACTGTAGCATCCTCGCACCTTATCTAGTAATCACCGCTAATATCCGGCAAATCCGCCGCACTTTTTTCTAGCCTTAATTTTTGGGTACCTGAAATATTTGAGTCTCTAATTCCTGAAATAATGGCCATACCGAGGAACGGGATGCGGCCCTGTATTCCCCCTTGACTTGCTTCTTACACGATAGCATCAAAATGGCAATCGCGAACACTTTCTGATTTTCGAGAAAAAAAGGGGAAGGGTTTAGACCACCCTTCCGCCGACCTTCTTGCCGCCATAACTCCGCACTACGTGTAGTGACAACAAAGCCGATGAGTGCGTTGAATACAGCTCGTCGAACTCTATCTCCAGTATAAAGGACAACTCTCTATCCTCCTGCGTTTGGACGGGAGAGGCCGGCAAAATTTCAAAAAATGGTCATTTTGCCCTTCCAAAACAGACTTTTTTCTACACAAGGAGAACGAAGCGACTCAGAGGCCCGCCCTTTTAACTGTAGCATCCTCGCACCTTATCTAGTAATCACCGCTAATATCCGGCAAATCCGCCGCACTTTTTTCTAGCCTTAAATTTTGGGTACCTGAAATATTTGAGTCTCTAATTCCTGAAATAATGGCCATACCGAGGAACGGGATGCGGCCCTGTATTCCCCCTTGACTTGCTTCTTACACGATAGCATCAAAATGGCAATCGCGAACACTTTCTGATTTTCGAGAAAAAAAGGGGAAGGGTTTAGACCACCCTTCCGCCGACCTTCTTGCCGCCATAACTCCGCACTACGTGTAGTGACAACAAAGCCGATGAGTGCGTTGAATACAGCTCGTCGAACTCTATCTCCAGTATAAAGGACAACTCTCTATCCTCCTGCGTTTGGACGGGAGAGGCCGGCAAAATTTCAAAAAATGGTCATTTTGCCCTTCCAAAACAGACTTTTTTCTACACAAGGAGAACGAAGCGACTCAGAGGCCCGCCCTTTTAACTGTAGCATCCTCGCACCTTATCTAGTAATCACCGCTAATATCCGGCAAATCCGCCGCACTTTTTTCTAGCCTTAATTTTTGGGTACCTGAAATATTTGAGTCTCTAATTCCTGAAATAATGGCCATACCGAGGAACGGGATGCGGCCCTGTATTCCCCCTTGACTTGCTTCTTACACGATAGCATCAAAATGGCAATCGCGAACACTTTCTGATTTTCGAGAAAAAAAAGGGGAGGGGTTAGACCACCCTTCCGCCGACCTTCTTGCCGCCATAACTCCGCACTACGTGTAGTGACAACAAAGCCGATGAGTGCGTTGAATACA
Organism: Periplaneta americana; assembly: GCF_040183065.1. Taxonomy (NCBI): domain Eukaryota; kingdom Metazoa; phylum Arthropoda; class Insecta; order Blattodea; family Blattidae; genus Periplaneta; species Periplaneta americana. The sequence goes on along the minus strand of NC_091120.1, from coordinate 29,403,463 downwards.
GCTCGTCGAACTCTATCTCCAGTATAAAGGACAACTCTCTATCCTCCTGCGTTTGGACGGGAGAGGCCGGCAAAATTTCAAAAAATGGTCATTTTGCCCTTCCAAAACAGACTTTTTTCTACACAAGGAGAACGAAGCGACTCTGAGGCCCGCCCTTTTAACTGTAGCATCCTCGCAACTTACTTACTAATCACCGCTAATATCCGGCAAATCCCCCGCACTTATTTCTAGCCTTAATTTTTGGGTACCTGAAATATTTGAGTCTCTAATTCCTGAAATAATGGCCATACCGAGGAACGGGATGCGGCCCTGTATTCCCCCTTGACTTGCTTCTTACAAGATAGCATCAAAATGGCAATCGCGAACACTTTCTGATTTTCGAGAAAAAAAGGGGAAGGGTTTAGACCACCCTTCCGCCGACCTTCTTGCCGCCATAACTCCGCACTACGTGTAGTGACAACAAAGCCGATGAGTGCGTTGAATACAGCTCGTCGAACTCTATCTCCAGTATAAAGGACAACTCTCTATCCTGCTGCGTTTGGACGGGAGAGGCCTGCAAAATTTCAAAAAATGGTCATTTTGCCCTTCCAAAACAGACTTTTTTCTACACAAGGAGAACGAAGCGACTCAGAGGCCCGCCCTTTTAACTGTAGCATCCTCGCACCTTATCTAGTAATCACCGCTAATATCCGGCAAATCCGCCGCACTTTTTTCTAGCCTTAATTTTTGGGTACCTGAAATATTTGAGTCTCTAATTCCTGAAATAATGGCCATACCGAGGAACGGGATGCGGCCCTGTATTCCCCCTTGACTTGCTTCTTACACGATAGCATCAAAATGGCAATCGCGAACACTTTCTGATTTTCGAGAAAAAAAGGGGAAGGGTTTAGACCACCCTTCCGCCGACCTTCTTGCCGCCATAACTCCGCACTACGTGTAGTGACAACAAAGCCGATGAGTGCGTTGAATACAGCTCGTCGAACTCTATCTCCAGTATAAAGGACAACTGTCTATCCTCCTGCGTTTAGACGGGAGAGGCCGGCAAAATTTAAAAAAATGGTCAATTTGCCCTTCCAAAACAGACTTTTTTCTACACAAGGAGAGCGAAGCGACTCAGAGGCCCGCCCTTTTAACTGTAGCATCCTCGCAACTTACTTACTAATCACCGCTAATATCCGGCAAATCCGCCGCACTTTTTTCTAGCCTTAATTTTTGGGTACCTGAAATATTTGAGTCTCTAATTCCTGAAATAATGGCCATACCGAGGAACGGGATGCGGCCCTGTATTCCCCCTTGACTTGCTTCTTACACGATAGCATCAAAATGGCAATCGCGAACACTTTCTGATTTTCGAGAAAAAAAGGGGAAGGGTTTAGACCACCCTTCCGCCGACCTTCTTGCCGCCATAACTCCGCACTACGTGTAGTGACAACAAAGCCGATGAGTGCGTTGAATACAGCTCGTCGAACTCTATCTCCAGTATAAAGGACAACTCTCTATCCTCCTGCGTTTGGACGGGAGAGGCCGGCAAAATTTCAAAAAATGGTCATTTTGCCCTTCCAAAACAGACTTTTTTCTACACAAGGAGAACGAAGCGACTCAGAGGCCCGCCCTTTTAACTGTAGCATCCTCGCACCTTATCTAGTAATCACCGCTAATATCCGGCAAATCCGCCGCACTTTTTTCTAGCCTTAATTTTTGGGTACCTGAAATATTTGAGTCTCTAATTCCTGAAATAATGGCCATACCGAGGAACGGGATGCGGCCCTGTATTCCCCCTTGACTTGCTTCTTACACGATAGCATCAAAATGGCAATCGCGAACACTTTCTGATTTTCGAGAAAAAAAGGGGAAGGGTTTAGACCACCCTTCCGCCGACCTTCTTGCCGCCATAACTCCGCACTACGTGTAGTGACAACAAAGCCGATGAGTGCGTTGAATACAGCTCGTCGAACTCTATCTCCAGTATAAAGGACAACTCTCTATCCTCCTGCGTTTGGACGGGAGAGGCCGGCAAAATTTCAAAAAATGGTCATTTCGCCCTTCCAAAACAGACTTTTTTCTACACAAGGAGAACGAAGCGACTCAGAGGCCCGCCCTTTTAACTGTAGCATCCTCGCACCTTATCTAGTAATCACCGCTAATATCCGGCAAATCCGCCGCACTTTTTTCTAGCCTTAATTTTTGGGTACCTGAGATATTTGAGTCTCTAATTCCTGAAATAATGGCCATACCGAGGAACGGGATGCGGCCCTGTATTCCCCCTTGACTTGCTTCTTACACGATAGCATCAAAATGGCAATCGCGAACACTTTCTGATTTTCGAGAAAAAAAGGGGAAGGGTTTAGACCAACCTTCCGCCGACCTTCTTGCCGCCATAACTCCGCACTACGTGTAGTGACAACAAAGCCGATGAGTGCGTTGAATACAGCTCGTCGAACTCTATCTCCAGTATAAAGGACAACTCTCTATCCTCCTGCGTTTGGACGGGAGAGGCCGGCAAAATTTAAAAAAATGGTCAATTTGCCCTTCCAAAACAGACTTTTTTCTACACAAGGAGAACGAAGCGACTCAGAGGCCCGCCCTTTTAACTGTAGCATCCTCGCAACTTACTTACTAATCACCGCTAATATCCGGCAAATCCGCCGCACTTTTTTCTAGCCTTAATTTTTGGGTACCTGAAATATTTGAGTCTCTAATTCCTGAAATAATGGCCATACCGAGGAACGGGATGCGGCCCTGTATTCCCCCTTGACTTGCTTCTTACAAGATAGCATCAAAATGGCAATCGCGAACACTTTCTGATTTTCGAGAAAAAAAGGGGAAGGGTTTAGACCACCCTTCCGCCGACCTTCTTGCCGCCATAACTCCGCACTACGTGTAGTGACAACAAAGCCGATGAGTGCGTTGAATACAGCTCGTCGAACTCTATCTCCAGTATAAAGGACAACTCTCTATCCTCCTGCGTTTGGACGGGAGAGGCCGGCAAAATTTCAAAAAATGGTCATTTTGCCCTTCCAAAACAGACTTTTTTCTACACAAGGAGAACGAAGCGACTCAGAGGCCCGCCCTTTTAACTGTAGCATCCTCGCAACTTACTTACTAATCACCGCTAATATCCGGCAAATCCGCCGCACTTTTTTCTAGCCTTAATTTTTGGGTACCTGAAATATTTGAGTCTCTAATTCCTGAAATAATGGCCATACCGAGGAACGGGATGCGGCCCTGTATTCCCCCTTGACTTGCTTCTTACAAGATAGCATCAAAATGGCAATCGCGAACACTTTCTGATTTTCGAGAAAAAAAGGGGAAGGGTTTAGACCACCCTTCCGCCGACCTTCTTGCCGCCATAACTCCGCACTACGTGTAGTGACAACAAAGCCGATGAGTGCGTTGAATACAGCTCGTCGAACTCTATCTCCAGTATAAAGGACAACTCTCTATCCTCCTGCGTTTGGACGGGAGAGGCCGGCAAAATTTCAAAAAATGGTCATTTTGCCCTTCCAAAACAGACTTTTTTCTACACAAGGAGAACGAAGCGACTCAGAGGCCCGCCCTTTTAACTGTAGCATCCTCGCACCTTATCTAGTAATCACCGCTAATATCCGGCAAATCCGCCGCACTTTTTTCTAGCCTTAATTTTTGGGTACCTGAAATATTTGAGTCTCTAATTCCTGAAATAATGGCCATACCGAGGAACGGGATGCGGCCCTGTATTCCCCCTTGACTTGCTTCTTACACGATAGCATCAAAATGGCAATCGCGAACACTTTCTGATTTTCGAGAAAAAAAGGGGACCGACCTTCTTGCCGCCATAACTCCGCACTACGTGTAGTGACAACAAAGCCGATGAGTGCGTTGAATACAGCTCGTCGAACTCTATCTCCAGTATAAAGGACAACTCTCTATCCTTAATTTTTGGGTACCTGAAATATTTGAGTCTCTAATTCCTGAAATAATGGCCATACCGAGGAACGGGATCCGGCCCTGTATTCCCCCTTGACTTGCTTCACGATAGCATCAAAATGGCAATCGCGAACACTTTCTGATTTTCGAGAAAAAAAAGGGGAAGGGTTAGACCACCCTTCCGCCGACCTTCTTGCCGCCATAACTCCGCATTACGTGTAGTGACAACAAAGCCGATGAGTGCGTTGAATACAGCTCGTCGAACTCTATCTCCAGTATAAAGGACAACTCTCTATCCTCCTGCGTTTGGACGGGAGAGGCCGGCAAAATTTCAAAAAATGGTCATTTTGCCCTTCCAAAACAGACTTTTTTCTACACAAGGAGAACGAAGCGACTCAGAGGCCCGCCCTTTTAACTGTAGCATCCTCGCAACTTACTTACTAATCACCGCTAATATCCGGCAAATCCGCCGCACTTTTTTCTAGCCTTAATTTTTGGGTACCTGAAATATTTGAGTCTCTAATTCCTGAAATAATGGCCATACCGAGGAACGGGATGCGGCCCTGTATTCCCCCTTGACTTGCTTCTTACACGATAACATCAAAATGGCAATCGCGAACACTTTCTGATTTTCGAGAAAAAAAGGGGAAGGGTTTAGACCACCCTTCCGCCGCCCTTCTTGCCGCCATAACTCCGCACTACGTGTAGTGACAACAAAGCCGATGAGTGCGTTGAATACAGCTCGTCGAACTCTATCTCCAGTATAAAGGACAACTCTCTATCCTCCTGCGTTTGGACGGGAGAGGCCGGCAAAATTTCAAAAAATGGTCATTTCGCCCTTCCAAAACAGACTTTTTTCTACACAAGGAGAACGAAGCGACTCAGAGGCCCGCCCTTTTAACTGTAGCATCCTCGCACCTTATCTAGTAATCACCGCTAATATCCGGCAAATCCGCCGCACTTTTTTCTAGCCTTAATTTTTGGGTACCTGAGATATTTGAGTCTCTAATTCCTGAAATAATGGCCATACCGAGGAACGGGATGCGGCCCTGTATTCCCCCTTGACTTGCTTCTTACACGATAGCATCAAAATGGCAATCGCGAACACTTTCTGATTTTCGAGAAAAAAAGGGGAAGGGTTTAGACCAACCTTCCGCCGACCTTCTTGCCGCCATAACTCCGCACTACGTGTAGTGACAACAAAGCCGATGAGTGCGTTGAATACAGCTCGTCGAACTCTATCTCCAGTATAAAGGACAACTCTCTATCCTCCTGCGTTTGGACGGGAGAGGCCGGCAAAATTTCAAAAAATGGTCATTTTGCCCTTCCAAAACAGACTTTTTTCTACACAAGGAGAACGAAGCGACTCAGAGGCCCGCCCTTTTAACTGTAGCATCCTCGCAACTTACTTACTAATCACCGCTAATATCCGGCAAATCCGCCGCACTTTTTTCTAGCCTTAATTTTTGGGTACCTGAAATATTTGAGTCTCTAATTCCTGAAATAATGGCCATACCGAGGAACGGGATGCGGCCCTGTATTCCCCCTTGACTTGCTTCTTACAAGATAGCATCAAAATGGCAATCGCGAACACTTTCTGATTTTCGAGAAAAAAAGGGGAAGGGTTTAGACCACCCTTCCGCCGACCTTCTTGCCGCCATAACTCCGCACTACGTGTAGTGACAACAAAGCCGATGAGTGCGTTGAATACAGCTCGTCGAACTCTATCTCCAGTATAAAGGACAACTCTCTATCCTCCTGCGTTTGGACGGGAGAGGCCGGCAAAATTTCAAAAAATGGTCATTTTGCCCTTCCAAAACAGACTTTTTTCTACACAAGGAGAACGAAGCGACTCAGAGGCCCGCCCTTTTAACTGTAGCATCCTCGCACCTTATCTAGTAATCACCGCTAATATCCGGCAAATCCGCCGCACTTTTTTCTAGCCTTAATTTTTGGGTACCTGAAATATTTGAGTCTCTAATTCCTGAAATAATGGCCATACCGAGGAACGGGATGCGGCCCTGTATTCCCCCTTGACTTGCTTCTTACACGATAGCATCAAAATGGCAATCGCGAACACTTTCTGATTTTCGAGAAAAAAAGGGGAAGGGTTTAGACCACCCTTCCGCCGCCCTTCTTGCCGCCATAACTCCGCACTACGTGTAGTGACAACAAAGCCGATGAGTGCGTTGAATACAGCTCGTCGAACTCTATCTCCAGTATAAAGGACAACTCTCTATCCTCCTGCGTTTGGACGGGAGAGGCCGGCAAAATTTCAAAAAATGGTCATTTCGCCCTTCCAAAACAGACTTTTTTCTACACAAGGAGAACGAAGCGACTCAGAGGCCCGCCCTTTTAACTGTAGCATCCTCGCACCTTATCTAGTAATCACCGCTAATATCCGGCAAATCCGCCGCACTTTTTTCTAGCCTTAATTTTTGGGTACCTGAGATATTTGAGTCTCTAATTCCTGAAATAATGGCCATACCGAGGAACGGGATGCGGCCCTGTATTCCCCCTTGACTTGCTTCTTACACGATAGCATCAAAATGGCAATTGCGAACACTTTCTGATTTTCGAGAAAAAAAGGGGAAGGGTTTAGACCAACCTTCCGCCGACCTTCTTGCCGCCATAACTCCGCACTACGTGTAGTGACAACAAAGCCGATGAGTGCGTTGAATACAGCTCGTCGAACTCTATCTCCAGTATAAAGGACAACTCTCTATCCTCCTGCGTTTGGACGGGAGAGGCCGGCAAAATTTCAAAAAATGGTCAATTTGCCCTTCCAAAACAGACTTTTTTCTACACAAGGAGAACGAAGCGACTCAGAGGCCCGCCCTTTTAACTGTAGCATCCTCGCAACTTACTTACTAATCACCGCTAATATCCGGCAAATCCGCCGCACTTTTTTCTAGCCTTAATTTTTGGGTACCTGAAATATTTGAGTCTCTAATTCCTGAAATAATGGCCATACCGAGGAACGGGATGCGGCCCTGTATTCCCCCTTGACTTGCTTCTTACAAGATAGCATCAAAATGGCAATCGCGAACACTTTCTGATTTTCGAGAAAAAAAGGGGAAGGGTTTAGACCACCCTTCCGCCGACCTTCTTGCCGCCATAACTCCGCACTACGTGTAGTGACAACAAAGCCGATGAGTGCGTTGAATACAGCTCGTCGAACTCTATCTCCAGTATAAAGGACAACTCTCTATCCTCCTGCGTTTGGACGGGAGAGGCCGGCAAAATTTCAAAAAATGGTCATTTTGCCCTTCCAAAACAGACTTTTTTCTACACAAGGAGAACGAAGCGACTCAGAGGCCCGCCCTTTTAACTGTAGCATCCTCGCAACTTACTTACTAATCACCGCTAATATCCGGCAAATCCGCCGCACTTTTTTCTAGCCTTAATTTTTGGGTACCTGAAATATTTGAGTCTCTAATTCCTGAAATAATGGCCATACCGAGGAACGGGATGCGGCCCTGTATTCCCCCTTGACTTGCTTCTTACAAGATAGCATCAAAATGGCAATCGCGAACACTTTCTGATTTTCGAGAAAAAAAGGGGAAGGGTTTAGACCACCCTTCCGCCGACCTTCTTGCCGCCATAACTCCGCACTACGTGTAGTGACAACAAAGCCGATGAGTGCGTTGAATACAGCTCGTCGAACTCTATCTCCAGTATAAAGGACAACTCTCTATCCTCCTGCGTTTGGACGGGAGAGGCCGGCAAAATTTCAAAAAATGGTCATTTTGCCCTTCCAAAACAGACTTTTTTCTACACAAGGAGAACGAAGCGACTCAGAGGCCCGCCCTTTTAACTGTAGCATCCTCGCACCTTATCTAGTAATCACCGCTAATATCCGGCAAATCCGCCGCACTTTTTTCTAGCCTTAATTTTTGGGTACCTGAAATATTTGAGTCTCTAATTCCTGAAATAATGGCCATACCGAGGAACGGGATGCGGCCCTGTATTCCCCCTTGACTTGCTTCTTACACGATAGCATCAAAATGGCAATCGCGAACACTTTCTGATTTTCGAGAAAAAAAGGGGACTGACCTTCTTGCCGCCATAACTCCGCACTACGTGTAGTGACAACAAAGCCGATGAGTGCGTTGAATACAGCTCGTCGAACTCTATCTCCAGTATAAAGGACAACTCTCTATCCTTAATTTTTGGGTACCTGAAATATTTGAGTCTCTAATTCCTGAAATAATGGCCATACCGAGGAACGGGATCCGGCCCTGTATTCCCCCTTGACTTGCTTCACGATAGCATCAAAATGGCAATCGCGAACACTTTCTGATTTTCGAGAAAAAAAAGGGGAAGGGTTAGACCACCCTTCCGCCGACCTTCTTGCCGCCATAACTCCGCATTACGTGTAGTGACAACAAAGCCGATGAGTGCGTTGAATACAGCTCGTCGAACTCTATCTCCAGTATAAAGGACAACTCTCTATCCTCCTGCGTTTGGACGGGAGAGGCCGGCAAAATTTCAAAAAATGGTCATTTCGCCCTTCCAAAACAGACTTTTTTCTACACAAGGAGAACGAAGCGACTCAGAGGCCCGCCCTTTTAACTGTAGCATCCTCGCACCTTATCTAGTAATCACCGCTAATATCCGGCAAATCCGCCGCACTTTTTTCTAGCCTTAATTTTTGGGTACCTGAGATATTTGAGTCTCTAATTCCTGAAATAATGGCCATACCGAGGAACGGGATGCGGCCCTGTATTCCCCCTTGACTTGCTTCTTACACGATAGCATCAAAATGGCAATCGCGAACACTTTCTGATTTTCGAGAAAAAAAGGGGAAGGGTTTAGACCAACCTTCCGCCGACCTTCTTGCCGCCATAACTCCGCACTACGTGTAGTGACAACAAAGCCGATGAGTGCGTTGAATACAGCTCGTCGAACTCTATCTCCAGTATAAAGGACAACTCTCTATCCTCCTGCGTTTGGACGGGAGAGGCCGGCAAAATTTCAAAAAATGGTCAATTTGCCCTTCCAAAACAGACTTTTTTCTACACAAGGAGAACGAAGCGACTCAGAGGCCCGCCCTTTTAACTGTAGCATCCTCGCAACTTACTTACTAATCACCGCTAATATCCGGCAAATCCGCCGCACTTTTTTCTAGCCTTAATTTTTGGGTACCTGAAATATTTGAGTCTCTAATTCCTGAAATAATGGCCATACCGAGGAACGGGATGCGGCCCTGTATTCCCCCTTGACTTGCTTCTTACAAGATAGCATCAAAATGGCAATCGCGAACACTTTCTGATTTTCGAGAAAAAAAGGGGAAGGGTTTAGACCACCCTTCCGCCGACCTTCTTGCCGCCATAACTCCGCACTACGTGTAGTGACAACAAAGCCGATGAGTGCGTTGAATACAGCTCGTCGAACTCTATCTCCAGTATAAAGGACAACTCTCTATCCTCCTGCGTTTGGACGGGAGAGGCCGGCAAAATTTCAAAAAATGGTCATTTTGCCCTTCCAAAACAGACTTTTTTCTACACAAGGAGAACGAAGCGACTCAGAGGCCCGCCCTTTTAACTGTAGCATCCTCGCAACTTACTTACTAATCACCGCTAATATCCGGCAAATCCGCCGCACTTTTTTCTAGCCTTAATTTTTGGGTACCTGAAATATTTGAGTCTCTAATTCCTGAAATAATGGCCATACCGAGGAACGGGATGCGGCCCTGTATTCCCCCTTGACTTGCTTCTTACAAGATAGCATCAAAATGGCAATCGCGAACACTTTCTGATTTTCGAGAAAAAAAGGGGAAGGGTTTAGACCACCCTTCCGCCGACCTTCTTGCCGCCATAACTCCGCACTACGTGTAGTGACAACAAAGCCGATGAGTGCGTTGAATACAGCTCGTCGAACTCTATCTCCAGTATAAAGGACAACTCTCTATCCTCCTGCGTTTGGACGGGAGAGGCCGGCAAAATTTCAAAAAATGGTCATTTTGCCCTTCCAAAACAGACTTTTTTCTACACAAGGAGAACGAAGCGACTCAGAGGCCCGCCCTTTTAACTGTAGCATCCTCGCACCTTATCTAGTAATCACCGCTAATATCCGGCAAATCCGCCGCACTTTTTTCTAGCCTTAATTTTTGGGTACCTGAAATATTTGAGTCTCTAATTCCTGAAATAATGGCCATACCGAGGAACGGGATGCGGCCCTGTATTCCCCCTTGACTTGCTTCTTACACGATAGCATCAAAATGGCAATCGCGAACACTTTCTGATTTTCGAGAAAAAAAGGGGACTGACCTTCTTGCCGCCATAACTCCGCACTACGTGTAGTGACAACAAAGCCGATGAGTGCGTTGAATACAGCTCGTCGAACTCTATCTCCAGTATAAAGGACAACTCTCTATCCTTAATTTTTGGGTACCTGAAATATTTGAGTCTCTAATTCCTGAAATAATGGCCATACCGAGGAACGGGATCCGGCCCTGTATTCCCCCTTGACTTGCTTCACGATAGCATCAAAATGGCAATCGCGAACACTTTCTGATTTTCGAGAAAAAAAAGGGGAAGGGTTAGACCACCCTTCCGCCGACCTTCTTGCCGCCATAACTCCGCATTACGTGTAGTGACAACAAAGCCGATGAGTGCGTTGAATACAGCTCGTCGAACTCTATCTCCAGTATAAAGGACAACTCTCTATCCTCCTGCGTTTGGACGGGAGAGGCCGGCAAAATTTCAAAAAATGGTCATTTTGCCCTTCCAAAACAGACTTTTTTCTACACAAGGAGAACGAAGCGACTCAGAGGCCCGCCCTTTTAACTGTAGCATCCTCGCAACTTACTTACTAATCACCGCTAATATCCGGCAAATCCGCCGCACTTTTTTCTAGCCTTAATTTTTGGGTACCTGAAATATTTGAGTCTCTAATTCCTGAAATAATGGCCATACCGAGGAACGGGATGCGGCCCTGTATTCCCCCTTGACTTGCTTCTTACACGATAACATCAAAATGGCAATCGCGAATACTTTCTGATTTTCGAGAAAAAAAGGGGAAGGGTTTAGACCACCCTTCCGCCGCCCTTCTTGCCGCCATAACTCCGCACTACGTGTAGTGACAACAAAGCCGATGAGTGCGTTGAATACAGCTCGTCGAACTCTATCTCCAGTATAAAGGACAACTCTCTATCCTCCTGCGTTTGGACGGGAGAGGCCGGCAAAATTTCAAAAAATGGTCATTTCGCCCTTCCAAAACAGACTTTTTTCTACACAAGGAGAACGAAGCGACTCAGAGGCCCGCCCTTTTAACTGTAGCATCCTCGCACCTTATCTAGTAATCACCGCTAATATCCGGCAAATCCGCCGCACTTTTTTCTAGCCTTAATTTTTGGGTACCTGAGATATTTGAGTCTCTAATTCCTGAAATAATGGCCATACCGAGGAACGGGATGCGGCCCTGTATTCCCCCTTGACTTGCTTCTTACACGATAGCATCAAAATGGCAATCGCGAACACTTTCTGATTTTCGAGAAAAAAAGGGGAAGGGTTTAGACCAACCTTCCGCCGACCTTCTTGCCGCCATAACTCCGCACTACGTGTAGTGACAACAAAGCCGATGAGTGCGTTGAATACAGCTCGTCGAACTCTATCTCCAGTATAAAGGACAACTCTCTATCCTCCTGCGTTTGGACGGGAGAGGCCGGCAAAATTTCAAAAAATGGTCATTTTGCCCTTCCAAAACAGACTTTTTTCTACACAAGGAGAACGAAGCGACTCAGAGGCCCGCCCTTTTAACTGTAGCATCCTCGCAACTTACTTACTAATCACCGCTAATATCCGGCAAATCCGCCGCACTTTTTTCTAGCCTTAATTTTTGGGTACCTGAAATATTTGAGTCTCTAATTCCTGAAATAATGGCCATACCGAGGAACGGGATGCGGCCCTGTATTCCCCCTTGACTTGCTTCTTACAAGATAGCATCAAAATGGCAATCGCGAACACTTTCTGATTTTCGAGAAAAAAAGGGGAAGGGTTTAGACCACCCTTCCGCCGACCTTCTTGCCGCCATAACTCCGCACTACGTGTAGTGACAACAAAGCCGATGAGTGCGTTGAATACAGCTCGTCGAACTCTATCTCCAGTATAAAGGACAACTCTCTATCCTCCTGCGTTTGGACGGGAGAGGCCGGCAAAATTTCAAAAAATGGTCATTTTGCCCTTCCAAAACAGACTTTTTTCTACACAAGGAGAACGAAGCGACTCAGAGGCCCGCCCTTTTAACTGTAGCATCCTCGCACCTTATCTAGTAATCACCGCTAATATCCGGCAAATCCGCCGCACTTTTTTCTAGCCTTAATTTTTGGGTACCTGAAATATTTGAGTCTCTAATTCCTGAAATAATGGCCATACCGAGGAACGGGATGCGGCCCTGTATTCCCCCTTGACTTGCTTCTTACACGATAGCATCAAAATGGCAATCGCGAACACTTTCTGATTTTCGAGAAAAAAAGGGGAAGGGTTTAGACCACCCTTCCGCCGACCTTCTTGCCGCCATAACTCCGCACTACGTGTAGTGACAACAAAGCCGATGAGTGCGTTGAATACAGCTCGTCGAACTCTATCTCCAGTATAAAGGACAACTCTCTATCCTCCTGCGTTTGGACGGGAGAGGCCGGCAAAATTTCAAAAAATGGTCATTTTGCCCTTCCAAAACAGACTTTTTTCTACACAAGGAGAACGAAGCGACTCAGAGGCCCGCCCTTTTAACTGTAGCATCCTCGCACCTTATCTAGTAATCACCGCTAATATCCGGCAAATCCGCCGCACTTTTTTCTAGCCTTAAATTTTGGGTACCTGAAATATTTGAGTCTCTAATTCCTGAAATAATGGCCATACCGAGGAACGGGATGCGGCCCTGTATTCCCCCTTGACTTGCTTCTTACACGATAGCATCAAAATGGCAATCGCGAACACTTTCTGATTTTCGAGAAAAAAAGGGGAAGGGTTTAGACCACCCTTCCGCCGACCTTCTTGCCGCCATAACTCCGCACTACGTGTAGTGACAACAAAGCCGATGAGTGCGTTGAATACAGCTCGTCGAACTCTATCTCCAGTATAAAGGACAACTCTCTATCCTCCTGCGTTTGGACGGGAGAGGCCGGCAAAATTTCAAAAAATGGTCATTTTGCCCTTCCAAAACAGACTTTTTTCTACACAAGGAGAACGAAGCGACTCAGAGGCCCGCCCTTTTAACTGTAGCATCCTCGCACCTTATCTAGTAATCACCGCTAATATCCGGCAAATCCGCCGCACTTTTTTCTAGCCTTAATTTTTGGGTACCTGAAATATTTGAGTCTCTAATTCCTGAAATAATGGCCATACCGAGGAACGGGATGCGGCCCTGTATTCCCCCTTGACTTGCTTCTTACACGATAGCATCAAAATGGCAATCGCGAACACTTTCTGATTTTCGAGAAAAAAAGGGGAAGGGTTTAGACCACCCTTCCGCCGACCTTCTTGCCGCCATAACTCCGCACTACGTGTAGTGACAACAAAGCCGATGAGTGCGTTGAATACAGCTCGTCGAACTCTATCTCCAGTATAAAGGACAACTCTCTATCCTCCTGCGTTTGGACGGGAGAGGCCGGCAAAATTTCAAAAAATGGTCATTTTGCCCTTCCAAAACAGACTTTTTTCTACACAAGGAGAACGAAGCGACTCAGAGGCCCGCCCTTTTAACTGTAGCATCCTCGCACCTTATCTAGTAATCACCGCTAATATCCGGCAAATCCGCCGCACTTTTTTCTAGCCTTAATTTTTGGGTACCTGAAATATTTGAGTCTCTAATTCCTGAAATAATGGCCATACCGAGGAACGGGATGCGGCCCTGTATTCCCCCTTGACTTGCTTCTTACACGATAGCATCAAAATGGCAATCGCGAACACTTTCTGATTTTCGAGAAAAAAAAGGGGAAGGGTTAGACCACCCTTCCGCCGACCTTCTTGCCGCCATAACTCCGCACTACGTGTAGTGACAACAAAGCCGATGAGTGCGTTGAATACAGCTCGTCGAACTCTATCTCCAGTATAAAGGACAACTCTCTATCCTCCTGCGTTTGGACGGGAGAGGCCGGCAAAATTTCAAAAAATGGTCATTTTGCCCTTCCAAAACAGACTTTTTTCTACACAAGGAGAACGAAGCGACTCAGAGGCCCGCCCTTTTAACTGTAGCATCCTCGCAACTTACTTACTAATCACCGCTAATATCCGGCAAATCCGCCGCACTTTTTTCTAGCCTTAATTTTTGGGTACCTGAAATATTTGAGTCTCTAATTCCTGAAATAATGGCCATACCGAGGAACGGGATGCGGCCCTGTATTCCCCCTTGACTTGCTTCTTACAAGATAGCATCAAAATGGCAATCGCGAACACTTTCTGATTTTCGAGAAAAAAAGGGGAAGGGTTTAGACCACCCTTCCGCCGACCTTCTTGCCGCCATAACTCCGCACTACGTGTAGTGACAACAAAGCCGATGAGTGCGTTGAATACAGCTCGTCGAACTCTATCTCCAGTATAAAGGACAACTCTCTATCCTCCTGCGTTTGGACGGGAGAGGCCGGCAAAATTTCAAAAAATGGTCATTTTGCCCTTCCAAAACAGACTTTTTTCTACACAAGGAGAACGAAGCGACTCTGAGGCCCGCCCTTTTAACTGTAGCATCCTCGCAACTTACTTACTAATCACCGCTAATATCCGGCAAATCCGCCGCACTTATTTCTAGCCTTAATTTTTGGGTACCTGAAATATTTGAGTCTCTAATTCCTGAAATAATGGCCATACCGAGGAACGGGATGCGGCCCTGTATTCCCCCTTGACTTGCTTCTTACAAGATAGCATCAAAATGGCAATCGCGAACACTTTCTGATTTTCGAGAAAAAAAGGGGAAGGGTTTAGACCACCCTTCCGCCGACCTTCTTGCCGCCATAACTCCGCACTACGTGTAGTGACAACAAAGCCGATGAGTGCGTTGAATACAGCTCGTCGAACTCTATCTCCAGTATAAAGGACAACTCTCTATCCTGCTGCGTTTGGACGGGAGAGGCCTGCAAAATTTCAAAAAATGGTCATTTTGCCCTTCCAAAACAGACTTTTTTCTACACAAGGAGAACGAAGCGACTCAGAGGCCCGCCCTTTTAACTGTAGCATCCTCGCACCTTATCTAGTAATCACCGCTAATATCCGGCAAATCCGCCGCACTTTTTTCTAGCCTTAATTTTTGGGTACCTGAAATATTTGAGTCTCTAATTCCTGAAATAATGGCCATACCGAGGAACGGGATGCGGCCCTGTATTCCCCCTTGACTTGCTTCTTACACGATAGCATCAAAATGGCAATCGCGAACACTTTGTGATTTTCGAGAAAAAAAGGGGAAGGGTTTAGACCACCCTTCCGCCGACCTTCTTGCCGCCATAACTCCGCACTACGTGTAGTGACAACAAAGCCGATGAGTGCGTTGAATACAGCTCGTCGAACTCTATCTCCAGTATAAAGGACAACTGTCTATCCTCCTGCGTTTAGACGGGAGAGGCCGGCAAAATTTAAAAAAATGGTCAATTTGCCCTTCCAAAACAGACTTTTTTCTACACAAGGAGAACGAAGCGACTCAGAGGCCCGCCCTTTTAACTGTAGCATCCTCGCAACTTACTTACTAATCACCGCTAATATCCGGCAAATCCGCCGCACTTTTTTCTAGCCTTAATTTTTGGGTACCTGAAATATTTGAGTCTCTAATTCCTGAAATAATGGCCATACCGAGGAACGGGATGCGGCCCTGTATTCCCCCTTGACTTGCTTCTTACACGATAGCATCAAAATGGCAATCGCGAACACTTTCTGATTTTCGAGAAAAAAAGGGGAAGGGTTTAGACCACCCTTCCGCCGACCTTCTTGCCGCCATAACTCCGCACTACGTGTAGTGACAACAAAGCCGATGAGTGCGTTGAATACAGCTCGTCGAACTCTATCTCCAGTATAAAGGACAACTCTCTATCCTCCTGCGTTTGGACGGGAGAGGCCGGCAAAATTTCAAAAAATGGTCATTTTGCCCTTCCAAAACAGACTTTTTTCTACACAAGGAGAACGAAGCGACTCAGAGGCCCGCCCTTTTAACTGTAGCATCCTCGCACCTTATCTAGTAATCACCGCTAATATCCGGCAAATCCGCCGCACTTTTTTCTAGCCTTAATTTTTGGGTACCTGAAATATTTGAGTCTCTAATTCCTGAAATAATGGCCATACCGAGGAACGGGATGCGGCCCTGTATTCCCCCTTGACTTGCTTCTTACACGATAGCATCAAAATGGCAATCGCGAACACTTTCTGATTTTCGAGAAAAAAAGGGGAAGGGTTTAGACCACCCTTCCGCCGACCTTCTTGCCGCCATAACTCCGCACTACGTGTAGTGACAACAAAGCCGATGAGTGCGTTGAATACAGCTCGTCGAACTCTATCTCCAGTATAAAGGACAACTCTCTATCCTCCTGCGTTTGGACGGGAGAGGCCGGCAAAATTTCAAAAAATGGTCATTTTGCCCTTCCAAAACAGACTTTTTTCTACACAAGGAGAACGAAGCGACTCAGAGGCCCGCCCTTTTAACTGTAGCATCCTCGCAACTTACTTACTAATCACCGCTAATATCCGGCAAATCCGCCGCACTTTTTTCTAGCCTTAATTTTTGGGTACCTGAAATATTTGAGTCTCTAATTCCTGAAATAATGGCCATACCGAGGAACGGGATGCGGCCCTGTATTCCCCCTTGACTTGCTTCTTACAAGATAGCATCAAAATGGCAATCGCGAACACTTTCTGATTTTCGAGAAAAAAAGGGGAAGGGTTTAGACCACCCTTCCGCCGACCTTCTTGCCGCCATAACTCCGCACTACGTGTAGTGACAACAAAGCCGATGAGTGCGTTGAATACAGCTCGTCGAACTCTATCTCCAGTATAAAGGACAACTCTCTATCCTCCTGCGTTTGGACGGGAGAGGCCGGCAAAATTTCAAAAAATGGTCATTTTGCCCTTCCAAAACAGACTTTTTTCTACACAAGGAGAACGAAGCGACTCAGAGGCCCGCCCTTTTAACTGTAGCATCCTCGCACCTTATCTAGTAATCACCGCTAATATCCGGCAAATTCGCCGCACTTTTTTCTAGCCTTAATTTTTGGGTACCTGAAATATTTGAGTCTCTAATTCCTGAAATAATGGCCATACCGAGGAACGGGATGCGGCCATGTATTCCCCCTTGACTTGCTTCTTACAAGATAGCATCAAAATGGCAATCGCGGACACTTTCTGATTTTCGAGAAAAAAAGGGGAAGGGTTTAGACCACCCTTCCGCCGACCTTCTTGCCGCCATAACTCCGCACTACGTGTAGTGACAACAAAGCCGATGAGTGCGTTGAATACAGCTCGTCGAACTCTATCTCCAGTATAAAGGACAACTCTCTATCCTCCTGCGTTTGGACGGGAGAGGCCGGCAAAATTTCAAAAAATGGTCATTTTGCCCTTCCAAAACAGACTTTTTTCTACACAAGGAGAACGAAGCGACTCAGAGGCCCGCCCTTTTAACTGTAGCATCCTCGCACCTTATCTAGTAATCACCGCTAATATCCGGCAAATTCGCCGCACTTTTTTCTAGCCTTAATTTTTGGGTACCTGAAATATTTGAGTCTCTAATTCCTGAAATAATGGCCATACCGAGGAACGGGATGCGGCCTTGTATTCCCCCTTGACTTGCTTCTTACAAGATAGCATCAAAATGGCAATCGCGAACACTTTCTGATTTTCGAGAAAAAAAGGGGAAGGGTTTAGACCACCCTTCCGCCGACCTTCTTGCCGCCATAACTCCGCACTACGTGTAGTGACAACAAAGCCGATGAGTGCGTTGAATACAGCTCGTCGAACTCTATCTCCAGTATAAAGGACAACTCTCTATCCTCCTGCGTTTGGACGGGAGAGGCCGGCAAAATTTAAAAAAATGGTCATTTTGCCCTTCCAAAACAGACTTTTTTCTACACAAGGAGAACGAAGCGACTCAGAGGCCCGCCCTTTTAACTGTAGCATCCTCGCAACTTACTTACTAATCACCGCTAATATCCGGCAAATCCGCCGCACTTTTTTCTAGCCTTAATTTTTGGGTACCTGAAATATTTGAGTCTCTAATTCCTGAAATAATGGCCATACCGAGGAACGGGATGCGGCCCTGTATTCCCCCTTGACTTGCTTCTTACAAGATAGCATCAAAATGGCAATCGCGAACACTTTCTGATTTTCGAGAAAAAAAGGGGAAGGGTTTAGACCACCCTTCCGCCGACCTTCTTGCCGCCATAACTCCGCACTACGTGTAGTGACAACAAAGCCGATGAGTGCGTTGAATACAGCTCGTCGAACTCTATCTCCAGTATAAAGGACAACTCTCTATCCTCCTGCGTTTGGACGGGAGAGGCCGGCAAAATTTCAAAAAATGGTCATTTTGCCCTTCCAAAACAGACTTTTTTCTACACAAGGAGAACGAAGCGACTCAGAGGCCCGCCCTTTTAACTGTAGCATCCTCGCACCTTATCTAGTAATCACCGCTAATATCCGGCAAATCCGCCGCACTTTTTTCTAGCCTTAATTTTTGGGTACCTGAAATATTTGAGTCTCTAATTCCTGAAATAATGGCCATACCGAGGAACGGGATGCGGCCTTGTATTCCCCCTTGACTTGCTTCTTACAAGATAGCATCAAAATGGCAATCGCGAACACTTTCTGATTTTCGAGAAAGAAAGGGGAAGAGTTTAGACCACCCTTCCGCCGACCTTCTTGCCGCCATAACTCCGCACTACGTGTAGTGACAACAAAGCCGATGAGTGCGTTGAATACAGCTCGTCGAACTCTATCTCCAGTATAAAGGACAACTCTCTATCCTCCTGCGTTTGGACGGGAGAGGCCGGCAAAATTTCAAAAAATGGTCATTTTGCCCTTCCAAAACAGACTTTTTTCTACACAAGGAGAACGAAGCGACTCAGAGGCCCGCCCTTTTAACTGTAGCATCCTCGCAACTTACTTACTAATCACCGCTAATATCCGGCAAATCCGCCGCACTTTTTTCTAGCCTTAATTTTTGGGTACCTGAAATATTTGAGTCTCTAATTCCTGAAATAATGGCCATACCGAGGAACGGGATGCGGCCCTGTATTCCCCCTTGACTTGCTTCTTACAAGATAGCATCAAAATGGCAATCGCGAACACTTTCTGATTTTCGAGAAAAAAAGGGGAAGGGTTTAGACCACCCTTCCGCCGACCTTCTTGCCGCCATAACTCCGCACTACGTGTAGTGACAACAAAGCCGATGAGTGCGTTGAATACAGCTCGTCGAACTCTATCTCCAGTATAAAGGACAACTCTCTATCCTCCTGCGTTTGGACGGGAGAGGCCGGCAAAATTTAAAAAAATGGTCATTTTGCCCTTCCAAAACAGACTTTTTTCTACACAAGGAGAACGAAGCGACTCAGAGGCCCGCCCTTTTAACTGTAGCATCCTCGCACCTTATCTAGTAATCACCGCTAATATCCGGCAAATCCGCCGCACTTTTTTCTAGCCTTAATTTTTTGGGTACCTGAAATATTTGAGTCTCTAATTCCTGAAATAATGGCCATACCGAGGAACGGGATGCGGCCCTGTATTCCCCCTTGACTTGCTTCTTACAAGATAGCATCAAAATGGCAATCGCGAACACTTTCTGATTTTCGAGAAAAAAAGGGGAAGGGTTTAGACCACCCTTCCGCCGACCTTCTTGCCGCCATAACTCCGCACTACGTGTAGTGACAACAAAGCCGATGAGTGCGTTGAATACAGCTCGTCGAACTCTATCTCCAGTATAAAGGACAACTCTCTATCCTCCTGCGTTTGGACGGGAGAGGCCGGCAAAATTTCAAAAAATGGTCATTTTGCCCTTCCAAAACAGACTTTATTCTACACAAGGAGAACGAAGCGACTCAGAGGCCCGCCCTTTTAACTGTAGCATCCTCGCACCTTATCTAGTAATCACCGCTAATATCCGGCAAATTCGCCGCACTTTTTTCTAGCCTTAATTTTTGGGTACCTGAAATATTTGAGTCTCTAATTCCTGAAATAATGGCCATACCGAGGAACGGGATGCGGCCCTGTATTCCCCCTTGACTTGCTTCTTACAAGATAGCATCAAAATGGCAATCGCGAACACTTTCTGATTTTCGAGAAAAAAAGGGGAAGGGTTTAGACCACCCTTCCGCCGACCTTCTTGCCGCCATAACTCCGCACTACGTGTAGTGACAACAAAGCCGATGAGTGCGTTGAATACAGCTCGTCGAACTCTATCTCCAGTATAAAGGACAACTCTCTATCCTCCTGCGTTTGGACGGGAGAGGCCGGCAAAATTTCAAAAAATGGTCATTTTGCCCTTCCAAAACAGACTTTTTTCTACACAAGGAGAACGAAGCGACTCAGAGGCCCGCCCTTTTAACTGTAGCATCCTCGCAACTTACTTACTAATCACCGCTAATATCCGGCAAATCCGCCGCACTTTTTTCTAGCCTTAATTTTTGGGTACCTGAAATATTTGAGTCTCTAATTCCTGAAATAATGGCCATACCGAGGAACGGGATGCGGCCCTGTATTCCCCCTTGACTTGCTTCTTACAAGATAGCATCAAAATGGCAATCGCGAACACTTTCTGATTTTCGAGAAAAAAAGGGGAAGGGTTTAGACCACCCTTCCGCCGACCTTCTTGCCGCCATAACTCCGCACTACGTGTAGTGACAACAAAGCCGATGAGTGCGTTGAATACAGCTCGTCGAACTCTATCTCCAGTATAAAGGACAACTCTCTATCCTCCTGCGTTTGGACGGGAGAGGCCGGCAAAATTTCAAAAAATGGTCATTTTGCCCTTCCAAAACAGACTTTTTTCTACACAAGGAGAACGAAGCGACTCAGAGGCCCGCCCTTTTAACTGTAGCATCCTCGCACCTTATCTAGTAATCACCGCTAATATCCGGCAAATTCGCCGCACTTTTTTCTAGCCTTAATTTTTGGGTACCTGAAATATTTGAGTCTCTAATTCCTGAAATAATGGCCATACCGAGGAACGGGATGCGGCCCTGTATTCCCCCTTGACTTGCTTCTTACAAGATAGCATCAAAATGGCAATCGCGGACACTTTCTGATTTTCGAGAAAAAAAGGGGAAGGGTTTAGACCACCCTTCCGCCGACCTTCTTGCCGCCATAACTCCGCACTACGTGTAGTGACAACAAAGCCGATGAGTGCGTTGAATACAGCTCGTCGAACTCTATCTCCAGTATAAAGGACAACTCTCTATCCTCCTGCGTTTGGACGGGAGAGGCCGGCAAAATTTCAAAAAATGGTCATTTTGCCCTTCCAAAACAGACTTTTTTCTACACAAGGAGAACGAAGCGACTCAGAGGCCCGCCCTTTTAACTGTAGCATCCTCGCACCTTATCTAGTAATCACCGCTAATATCCGGCAAATTCGCCGCACTTTTTTCTAGCCTTAATTTTTGGGTACCTGAAATATTTGAGTCTCTAATTCCTGAAATAATGGCCATACCGAGGAACGGGATGCGGCCCTGTATTCCCCCTTGACTTGCTTCTTACAAGATAGCATCAAAATGGCAATCGCGAACACTTTCTGATTTTCGAGAAAAAAAGGGGAAGGGTTTAGACCACCCTTCCGCCGACCTTCTTGCCGCCATAACTCCGCACTACGTGTAGTGACAACAAAGCCGATGAGTGCGTTGAATACAGCTCGTCGAACTCTATCTCCAGTATAAAGGACAACTCTCTATCCTGCTGCGTTTGGACGGGAGAGGCCGGCAAAATTTAAAAAAATGGTCATTTTGCCCTTCCAAAACAGACTTTTTTCTACACAAGGAGAACGAAGCGACTCAGAGGCCCGCCCTTTTAACTGTAGCATCCTCGCACCTTATCTAGTAATCACCGCTAATATCCGGCAAATCCGCCGCACTTTTTTCTAGCCTTAATTTTTGGGTACCTGAAATATTTGAGTCTCTAATTCCTGAAATAATGGCCATACCGAGGAACGGGATGCGGCCCTGTATTCCCCCTTGACTTGCTTCTTACAAGATAGCATCAAAATGGCAATCGCGGACACTTTCTGATTTTCGAGAAAAAAAGGGGAAGGGTTTAGACCACCCTTCCGCCGACCTTCTTGCCGCCATAACTCCGCACTACGTGTAGTGACAACAAAGCCGATGAGTGCGTTGAATACAGCTCGTCGAACTCTATCTCCAGTATAAAGGACAACTCTCTATCCTCCTGCGTTTGGACGGGAGAGGCCGGCAAAATTTCAAAAAATGGTCATTTTGCCCTTCCAAAACAGACTTTTTTCTACACAAGGAGAACGAAGCGACTCAGAGGCCCGCCCTTTTAACTGTAGCATCCTCGCACCTTATCTAGTAATCACCGCTAATATCCGGCAAATCCGCCGCACTTTTTTCTAGCCTTAATTTTTGGGTACCTGAAATATTTGAGTCTCTAATTCCTGAAATAATGGCCATACCGAGGAACGGGATGCGGCCTTGTATTCCCCCTTGACTTGCTTCTTACAAGATAGCATCAAAATGGCAATCGCGAACACTTTCTGATTTTCGAGAAAGAAAGGGGAAGAGTTTAGACCACCCTTCCGCCGACCTTCTTGCCGCCATAACTCCGCACTACGTGTAGTGACAACAAAGCCGATGAGTGCGTTGAATACAGCTCGTCGAACTCTATCTCCAGTATAAAGGACAACTCTCTATCCTCCTGCGTTTGGACGGGAGAGGCCGGCAAAATTTAAAAAAATGGTCATTTTGCCCTTCCAAAACAGACTTTTTTCTACACAAGGAGAACGAAGCGACTCAGAGGCCCGCCCTTTTAACTGTAGCATCCTCGCACCTTATCTAGTAATCACCGCTAATATCCGGCAAATCCGCCGCACTTTTTTCTAGCCTTAATTTTTTGGGTACCTGAAATATTTGAGTCTCTAATTCCTGAAATAATGGCCATACCGAGGAACGGGATGCGGCCCTGTATTCCCCCTTGACTTGCTTCTTACAAGATAGCATCAAAATGGCAATCGCGAACACTTTCTGATTTTCGAGAAAAAAAGGGGAAGGGTTTAGACCACCCTTCCGCCGACCTTCTTGCCGCCATAACTCCGCACTACGTGTAGTGACAACAAAGCCGATGAGTGCGTTGAATACAGCTCGTCGAACTCTATCTCCAGTATAAAGGACAACTCTCTATCCTCCTGCGTTTGGACGGGAGAGGCCGGCAAAATTTCAAAAAATGGTCATTTTGCCCTTCCAAAACAGACTTTTTTCTACACAAGGAGAACGAAGCGACTCAGAGGCCCGCCCTTTTAACTGTAGCATCCTCGCACCTTATCTAGTAATCACCGCTAATATCCGGCAAATTCGCCGCACTTTTTTCTAGCCTTAATTTTTGGGTACCTGAAATATTTGAGTCTCTAATTCCTGAAATAATGGCCATACCGAGGAACGGGATGCGGCCCTGTATTCCCCCTTGACTTGCTTCTTACAAGATAGCATCAAAATGGCAATCGCGAACACTTTCTGATTTTCGAGAAAAAAAGGGGAAGGGTTTAGACCACCCTTCCGCCGACCTTCTTGCCGCCATAACTCCGCACTACGTGTAGTGACAACAAAGCCGATGAGTGCGTTGAATACAGCTCGTCGAACTCTATCTCCAGTATAAAGGACAACTCTCTATCCTCCTGCGTTTGGACGGGAGAGGCCGGCAAAATTTCAAAAAATGGTCATTTTGCCCTTCCAAAACAGACTTTTTTCTACACAAGGAGAACGAAGCGACTCAGAGGCCCGCCCTTTTAACTGTAGCATCCTCGCAACTTACTTACTAATCACCGCTAATATCCGGCAAATCCGCCGCACTTTTTTCTAGCCTTAATTTTTGGGTACCTGAAATATTTGAGTCTCTAATTCCTGAAATAATGGCCATACCGAGGAACGGGATGCGGCCCTGTATTCCCCCTTGACTTGCTTCTTACAAGATAGCATCAAAATGGCAATCGCGAACACTTTCTGATTTTCGAGAAAAAAAGGGGAAGGGTTTAGACCACCCTTCCGCCGACCTTCTTGCCGCCATAACTCCGCACTACGTGTAGTGACAACAAAGCCGATGAGTGCGTTGAATACAGCTCGTCGAACTCTATCTCCAGTATAAAGGACAACTCTCTATCCTCCTGCGTTTGGACGGGAGAGGCCGGCAAAATTTAAAAAAATGGTCATTTTGCCCTTCCAAAACAGACTTTTTTCTACACAAGGAGAACGAAGCGACTCAGAGGCCCGCCCTTTTAACTGTAGCATCCTCGCACCTTATCTAGTAATCACCGCTAATATCCGGCAAATCCGCCGCACTTTTTTCTAGCCTTAATTTGTGGGTACCTGAAATATTTGAGTCTCTAATTCCTGAAATAATGGCCATACCGAGGAACGGGATGCGGCCCTGTATTCCCCCTTGACTTGCTTCTTACACGATAGCATCAAAATGGCAATCGCGGACACTTTCTGATTTTCGAGAAAAAAAGGGGAAGGGAAGACCACCCTTCCGCCGACATTCTTGCCGCCATAACTCCGCACTACGTGTAGTGACAACAAAGCCGATGAGTGCGTTGAATACAGCTCGTCGAACTCTATCTCCAGTATAAAGGACAACTCTCTATCCTGCTGCGTTTGGACGGGAGAGGCCGGCAAAATTTCAAAAAATGGTCATTTTGCCCTTCCAAAACAGACTTTTTTCTACACAAGGAGAACGAAGCGACTCAGAGGCCCGCCCTTTTAACTGTAGCATCCTCGCACCTTATCTAGTAATCACCGCTAATATCCGGCAAATCCGCCGCACTTTTTTCTAGCCTTAATTTTTTGGGTACCTGAAATATTTGAGTCTCTAATTCCTGAAATAATGGCCATACCGAGGAACGGGATGCGGCCCTGTATTCCCCCTTGACTTGCTTCTTACAAGATAGCATCAAAATGGCAATCGCGAACACTTTCTGATTTTCGAGAAAAAAAGGGGAAGGGTTTAGACCACCCTTCCGCCGACCTTCTTGCCGCCATAACTCCGCACTACGTGTAGTGACAACAAAGCCGATGAGTGCGTTGAATACAGCTCGTCGAACTCTATCTCCAGTATAAAGGACAACTCTCTATCCTCCTGCGTTTGGACGGGAGAGGCCGGCAAAATTTCAAAAAATGGTCATTTTGCCCTTCCAAAACAGACTTTTTTCTACACAAGGAGAACGAAGCGACTCAGAGGCCCGCCCTTTTAACTGTAGCATCCTCGCACCTTATCTAGTAATCACCGCTAATATCCGGCAAATTCGCCGCACTTTTTTCTAGCCTTAATTTTTGGGTACCTGAAATATTTGAGTCTCTAATTCCTGAAATAATGGCCATACCGAGGAACGGGATGCGGCCCTGTATTCCCCCTTGACTTGCTTCTTACAAGATAGCATCAAAATGGCAATCGCGAACACTTTCTGATTTTCGAGAAAAAAAGGGGAAGGGTTTAGACCACCCTTCCGCCGACCTTCTTGCCGCCATAACTCCGCACTACGTGTAGTGACAACAAAGCCGATGAGTGCGTTGAATACAGCTCGTCGAACTCTATCTCCAGTATAAAGGACAACTCTCTATCCTCCTGCGTTTGGACGGGAGAGGCCGGCAAAATTTCAAAAAATGGTCATTTTGCCCTTCCAAAACAGACTTTTTTCTACACAAGGAGAACGAAGCGACTCAGAGGCCCGCCCTTTTAACTGTAGCATCCTCGCAACTTACTTACTAATCACCGCTAATATCCGGCAAATCCGCCGCACTTTTTTCTAGCCTTAATTTGTGGGTACCTGAAATATTTGAGTCTCTAATTCCTGAAATAATGGCCATACCGAGGAACGGGATGCGGCCCTGTATTCCCCCTTGACTTGCTTCTTACACGATAGCATCAAAATGGCAATCGCGGACACTTTCTGATTTTCGAGAAAAAAAGGGGAAGGGTTTAGACCACCCTTCCGCCGACATTCTTGCCGCCATAACTCCGCACTACGTGTAGTGACAACAAAGCCGATGAGTGCGTTGAATACAGCTCGTCGAACTCTATCTCCAGTATAAAGGACAACTCTCTATCCTGCTGCGTTTGGACGGGAGAGGCCGGCAAAATTTCAAAAAATGGTCATTTTGCCCTTCCAAAACAGACTTTTTTCTACACAAGGAGAACGAAGCGACTCAGAGGCCCGCCCTTTTAACTGTAGCATCCTCGCACCTTATCTAGTAATCACCGCTAATATCCGGCAAATCCGCCGCACTTTTTTCTAGCCTTAATTTTTTGGGTACCTGAAATATTTGAGTCTCTAATTCCTGAAATAATGGCCATACCGAGGAACGGGATGCGGCCCTGTATTCCCCCTTGACTTGCTTCTTACAAGATAGCATCAAAATGGCAATCGCGAACACTTTCTGATTTTCGAGAAAAAAAGGGGAAGGGTTTAGACCACCCTTCCGCCGACCTTCTTGCCGCCATAACTCCGCACTACGTGTAGTGACAACAAAGCCGATGAGTGCGTTGAATACAGCTCGTCGAACTCTATCTCCAGTATAAAGGACAACTCTCTATCCTCCTGCGTTTGGACGGGAGAGGCCGGCAAAATTTCAAAAAATGGTCATTTTGCCCTTCCAAAACAGACTTTTTTCTACACAAGGAGAACGAAGCGACTCAGAGGCCCGCCCTTTTAACTGTAGCATCCTCGCACCTTATCTAGTAATCACCGCTAATATCCGGCAAATTCGCCGCACTTTTTTCTAGCCTTAATTTTTGGGTACCTGAAATATTTGAGTCTCTAATTCCTGAAATAATGGCCATACCGAGGAACGGGATGCGGCCCTGTATTCCCCCTTGACTTGCTTCTTACAAGATAGCATCAAAATGGCAATCGCGAACACTTTCTGATTTTCGAGAAAAAAAGGGGAAGGGTTTAGACCACCCTTCCGCCGACCTTCTTGCCGCCATAACTCCGCACTACGTGTAGTGACAACAAAGCCGATGAGTGCGTTGAATACAGCTCGTCGAACTCTATCTCCAGTATAAAGGACAACTCTCTATCCTCCTGCGTTTGGACGGGAGAGGCCGGCAAAATTTCAAAAAATGGTCATTTTGCCCTTCCAAAACAGACTTTTTTCTACACAAGGAGAACGAAGCGACTCAGAGGCCCGCCCTTTTAACTGTAGCATCCTCGCAACTTACTTACTAATCACCGCTAATATCCGGCAAATCCGCCGCACTTTTTTCTAGCCTTAATTTTTGGGTACCTGAAATATTTGAGTCTCTAATTCCTGAAATAATGGCCATACCGAGGAACGGGATGCGGCCCTGTATTCCCCCTTGACTTGCTTCTTACAAGATAGCATCAAAATGGCAATCGCGAACACTTTCTGATTTTCGAGAAAAAAAGGGGAAGGGTTTAGACCACCCTTCCGCCGACCTTCTTGCCGCCATAACTCCGCACTACGTGTAGTGACAACAAAGCCGATGAGTGCGTTGAATACAGCTCGTCGAACTCTATCTCCAGTATAAAGGACAACTCTCTATCCTCCTGCGTTTGGACGGGAGAGGCCGGCAAAATTTAAAAAAATGGTCATTTTGCCCTTCCAAAACAGACTTTTTTCTACACAAGGAGAACGAAGCGACTCAGAGGCCCGCCCTTTTAACTGTAGCATCCTCGCACCTTATCTAGTAATCACCGCTAATATCCGGCAAATCCGCCGCACTTTTTTCTAGCCTTAATTTGTGGGTACCTGAAATATTTGAGTCTCTAATTCCTGAAATAATGGCCATACCGAGGAACGGGATGCGGCCCTGTATTCCCCCTTGACTTGCTTCTTACACGATAGCATCAAAATGGCAATCGCGGACACTTTCTGATTTTCGAGAAAAAAAGGGGAAGGGTTTAGACCACCCTTCCGCCGACCTTCTTGCCGCCATAACTCCGCACTACGTGTAGTGACAACAAAGCCGATGAGTGCGTTGAATACAGCTCGTCGAACTCTATCTCCAGTATAAAGGACAACTCTCTATCCTCCTGCGTTTGGACGGGAGAGGCCGGCAAAATTTAAAAAAATGGTCATTTTGCCCTTCCAAAACAGACTTTTTTCTACACAAGGAGAACGAAGCGACTCAGAGGCCCGCCCTTTTAACTGTAGCATCCTCGCACCTTATCTAGTAATCACCGCTAATATCCGGCAAATCCGCCGCACTTTTTTCTAGCCTTAATTTGTGGGTACCTGAAATATTTGAGTCTCTAATTCCTGAAATAATGGCCATACCGAGGAACGGGATGCGGCCCTGTATTCCCCCTTGACTTGCTTCTTACACGATAGCATCAAAATGGCAATCGCGAACACTTTCTGATTTTCGAGAAAAAAAGGGGAAGGGAAGACCACCCTTCCGCCGACATTCTTGCCGCCATAACTCCGCACTACGTGTAGTGACAACAAAGCCGATGAGTGCGTTGAATACAGCTCGTCGAACTCTATCTCCAGTATAAAGGACAACTCTCTATCCTGCTGCGTTTGGACGGGAGAGGCCGGCAAAATTTCAAAAAATGGTCATTTTGCCCTTCCAAAACAGACTTTTTTCTACACAAGGAGAACGAAGCGACTCAGAGGCCCGCCCTTTTAACTGTAGCATCCTCGCACCTTATCTAGTAATCACCGCTAATATCCGGCAAATCCGCCGCACTTTTTTCTAGCCTTAATTTTTTGGGTACCTGAAATATTTGAGTCTCTAATTCCTGAAATAATGGCCATACCGAGGAACGGGATGCGGCCCTGTATTCCCCCTTGACTTGCTTCTTACAAGATAGCATCAAAATGGCAATCGCGAACACTTTCTGATTTTCGAGAAAAAAAGGGGAAGGGTTTAGACCACCCTTCCGCCGACCTTCTTGCCGCCATAACTCCGCACTACGTGTAGTGACAACAAAGCCGATGAGTGCGTTGAATACAGCTCGTCGAACTCTATCTCCAGTATAAAGGACAACTCTCTATCCTCCTGCGTTTGGACGGGAGAGGCCGGCAAAATTTAAAAAAATGGTCATTTTGCCCTTCCAAAACAGACTTTTTTCTACACAAGGAGAACGAAGCGACTCAGAGGCCCGCCCTTTTAACTGTAGCATCCTCGCACCTTATCTAGTAATCACCGCTAATATCCGGCAAATTCGCCGCACTTTTTTCTAGCCTTAATTTTTGGGTACCTGAAATATTTGAGTCTCTAATTCCTGAAATAATGGCCATACCGAGGAACGGGATGCGGCCCTGTATTCCCCCTTGACTTGCTTCTTACAAGATAGCATCAAAATGGCAATCGCGAACACTTTCTGATTTTCGAGAAAAAAAGGGGAAGGTTTAGACCACCCTTCCGCCGACCTTCTTGCCGCCATAACTCCGCACTACGTGTAGTGACAACAAAGCCGATGAGTGCGTTGAATACAGCTCGTCGAACTCTATCTCCAGTATAAAGGACAACTCTCTATCCTCCTGCGTTTGGACGGGAGAGGCCGGCAAAATTTCAAAAAATGGTCATTTTGCCCTTCCAAAACAGACTTTTTTCTACACAAGGAGAACGAAGCGACTCAGAGGCCCGCCCTTTTAACTGTAGCATCCTCGCACCTTATCTAGTAATCACCGCTAATATCCGGCAAATCCGCCGCACTTTTTTCTAGCCTTAATTTTTGGGTACCTGAAATATTTGAGTCTCTAATTCCTGAAATAATGGCCATACCGAGGAACGGGTTGCGGCCCTGTATTCCCCCTTGACTTGCTTCTTACAAGATAGCATCAAAATGGCAATCGCGAACACTTTCTGATTTTCGAGAAAAAAAGGGGAAGGGTTTAGACCACCCTTCCGCCGACCTTCTTGCCGCCATAACTCCGCACTACGTGTAGTGACAACAAAGCCGATGAGTGCGTTGAATACAGCTCGTCGAACTCTATCTCCAGTATAAAGGACAACTCTCTATCCTCCTGCGTTTGGACGGGAGAGGCCGGCAAAATTTAAAAAAATGGTCATTTTGCCCTTCCAAAACAGACTTTTTTCTACACAAGGAGAACGAAGCGACTCAGAGGCCCGCCCTTTTAACTGTAGCATCCTCGCACCTTATCTAGTAATCACCGCTAATATCCGGCAAATCCGCCGCACTTTTTTCTAGCCTTAATTTGTGGGTACCTGAAATATTTGAGTCTCTAATTCCTGAAATAATGGCCATACCGAGGAACGGGATGCGGCCCTGTATTCCCCCTTGACTTGCTTCTTACACGATAGCATCAAAATGGCAATCGCGGACACTTTCTGATTTTCGAGAAAAAAAGGGGAAGGGTTTAGACCACCCTTCCGCCGACATTCTTGCCGCCATAACTCCGCACTACGTGTAGTGACAACAAAGCCGATGAGTGCGTTGAATACAGCTCGTCGAACTCTATCTCCAGCATAAAGGACAACTCTCTATCCTGCTGCGTTTGGACGGGAGAGGCCGGCAAAATTTCAAAAAATGGTCATTTTGCCCTTCCAAAACAGACTTTTTTCTACACAAGGAGAACGAAGCGACTCAGAGGCCCGCCCTTTTAACTGTAGCATCCTCGCACCTTATCTAGTAATCACCGCTAATATCCGGCAAATCCGCCGCACTTTTTTCTAGCCTTAATTTTTTGGGTACCTGAAATATTTGAGTCTCTAATTCCTGAAATAATGGCCATACCGAGGAACGGGATGCGGCCCTGTATTCCCCCTTGACTTGCTTCTTACAAGATAGCATCAAAATGGCAATCGCGAACACTTTCTGATTTTCGAGAAAAAAAGGGGAAGGGTTTAGACCACCCTTCCGCCGACCTTCTTGCCGCCATAACTCCGCACTACGTGTAGTGACAACAAAGCCGATGAGTGCGTTGAATACAGCTCGTCGAACTCTATCTCCAGTATAAAGGACAACTCTCTATCCTCCTGCGTTTGGACGGGAGAGGCCGGCAAAATTTCAAAAAATGGTCATTTTGCCCTTCCAAAACAGACTTTTTTCTACACAAGGAGAACGAAGCGACTCAGAGGCCCGCCCTTTTAACTGTAGCATCCTCGCACCTTATCTAGTAATCACCGCTAATATCCGGCAAATTCGCCGCACTTTTTTCTAGCCTTAATTTTTGGG
This sequence comes from Periplaneta americana, assembly GCF_040183065.1. Taxonomy (NCBI): domain Eukaryota; kingdom Metazoa; phylum Arthropoda; class Insecta; order Blattodea; family Blattidae; genus Periplaneta; species Periplaneta americana. The sequence goes on along the minus strand of NC_091120.1, from coordinate 29,372,269 downwards.
TACCTGAAATATTTGAGTCTCTAATTCCTGAAATAATGGCCATACCGAGGAACGGGTTGCGGCCCTGTATTCCCCCTTGACTTGCTTCTTACAAGATAGCATCAAAATGGCAATCGCGAACACTTTCTGATTTTCGAGAAAAAAAGGGGAAGGGTTTAGACCACCCTTCCGCCGACCTTCTTGCCGCCATAACTCCGCACTACGTGTAGTGACAACAAAGCCGATGAGTGCGTTGAATACAGCTCGTCGAACTCTATCTCCAGTATAAAGGACAACTCTCTATCCTCCTGCGTTTGGACGGGAGAGGCCGGCAAAATTTAAAAAAATGGTCATTTTGCCCTTCCAAAACAGACTTTTTTCTACACAAGGAGAACGAAGCGACTCAGAGGCCCGCCCTTTTAACTGTAGCATCCTCGCAACTTACTTACTAATCACCGCTAATATCCGGCAAATCCGCCGCACTTTTTTCTAGCCTTAATTTTTGGGTACCTGAAATATTTGAGTCTCTAATTCCTGAAATAATGGCCATACCGAGGAACGGGATGCGGCCCTGTATTCCCCCTTGACTTGCTTCTTACAAGATAGCATCAAAATGGCAATCGCGAACACTTTCTGATTTTCGAGAAAAAAAGGGGAAGGGTTTAGACCACCCTTCCGCCGACCTTCTTGCCGCCATAACTCCGCACTACGTGTAGTGACAACAAAGCCGATGAGTGCGTTGAATACAGCTCGTCGAACTCTATCTCCAGTATAAAGGACAACTCTCTATCCTCCTGCGTTTGGACGGGAGAGGCCGGCAAAATTTAAAAAAATGGTCATTTTGCCCTTCCAAAACAGACTTTTTTCTACACAAGGAGAACGAAGCGACTCAGAGGCCCGCCCTTTTAACTGTAGCATCCTCGCACCTTATCTAGTAATCACCGCTAATATCCGGCAAATCCGCCGCACTTTTTTCTAGCCTTAATTTGTGGGTACCTGAAATATTTGAGTCTCTAATTCCTGAAATAATGGCCATACCGAGGAACGGGATGCGGCCCTGTATTCCCCCTTGACTTGCTTCTTACACGATAGCATCAAAATGGCAATCGCGGACACTTTCTGATTTTCGAGAAAAAAAGGGGAAGGGAAGACCACCCTTCCGCCGACATTCTTGCCGCCATAACTCCGCACTACGTGTAGTGACAACAAAGCCGATGAGTGCGTTGAATACAGCTCGTCGAACTCTATCTCCAGTATAAAGGACAACTCTCTATCCTGCTGCGTTTGGACGGGAGAGGCCGGCAAAATTTCAAAAAATGGTCATTTTGCCCTTCCAAAACAGACTTTTTTCTACACAAGGAGAACGAAGCGACTCAGAGGCCCGCCCTTTTAACTGTAGCATCCTCGCACCTTATCTAGTAATCACCGCTAATATCCGGCAAATCCGCCGCACTTTTTTCTAGCCTTAATTTTTTGGGTACCTGAAATATTTGAGTCTCTAATTCCTGAAATAATGGCCATACCGAGGAACGGGATGCGGCCCTGTATTCCCCCTTGACTTGCTTCTTACAAGATAGCATCAAAATGGCAATCGCGAACACTTTCTGATTTTCGAGAAAAAAAGGGGAAGGGTTTAGACCACCCTTCCGCCGACCTTCTTGCCGCCATAACTCCGCACTACGTGTAGTGACAACAAAGCCGATGAGTGCGTTGAATACAGCTCGTCGAACTCTATCTCCAGTATAAAGGACAACTCTCTATCCTCCTGCGTTTGGACGGGAGAGGCCGGCAAAATTTCAAAAAATGGTCATTTTGCCCTTCCAAAACAGACTTTTTTCTACACAAGGAGAACGAAGCGACTCAGAGGCCCGCCCTTTTAACTGTAGCATCCTCGCACCTTATCTAGTAATCACCGCTAATATCCGGCAAATTCGCCGCACTTTTTTCTAGCCTTAATTTTTGGGTACCTGAAATATTTGAGTCTCTAATTCCTGAAATAATGGCCATACCGAGGAACGGGATGCGGCCCTGTATTCCCCCTTGACTTGCTTCTTACAAGATAGCATCAAAATGGCAATCGCGAACACTTTCTGATTTTCGAGAAAAAAAGGGGAAGGGTTTAGACCACCCTTCCGCCGACCTTCTTGCCGCCATAACTCCGCACTACGTGTAGTGACAACAAAGCCGATGAGTGCGTTGAATACAGCTCGTCGAACTCTATCTCCAGTATAAAGGACAACTCTCTATCCTCCTGCGTTTGGACGGGAGAGGCCGGCAAAATTTAAAAAAATGGTCATTTTGCCCTTCCAAAACAGACTTTTTTCTACACAAGGAGAACGAAGCGACTCAGAGGCCCGCCCTTTTAACTGTAGCATCCTCGCAACTTACTTACTAATCACCGCTAATATCCGGCAAATCCGCCGCACTTTTTTCTAGCCTTAATTTTTGGGTACCTGAAATATTTGAGTCTCTAATTCCTGAAATAATGGCCATACCGAGGAACGGGATGCGGCCCTGTATTCCCCCTTGACTTGCTTCTTACAAGATAGCATCAAAATGGCAATCGCGAACACTTTCTGATTTTCGAGAAAAAAAGGGGAAGGGTTTAGACCACCCTTCCGCCGACCTTCTTGCCGCCATAACTCCGCACTACGTGTAGTGACAACAAAGCCGATGAGTGCGTTGAATACAGCTCGTCGAACTCTATCTCCAGTATAAAGGACAACTCTCTATCCTCCTGCGTTTGGACGGGAGAGGCCGGCAAAATTTCAAAAAATGGTCATTTCGCCCTTCCAAAACAGACTTTTTTCTACACAAGGAGAACGAAGCGACTCAGAGGCCCGCCCTTTTAACTGTAGCATCCTCGCACCTTATCTAGTAATCACCGCTAATATCCGGCAAATCCGCCGCACTTTTTTCTAGCCTTAATTTGTGGGTACCTGAAATATTTGAGTCTCTAATTCCTGAAATAATGGCCATACCGAGGAACGGGATGCGGCCCTGTATTCCCCCTTGACTTGCTTCTTACACGATAGCATCAAAATGGCAATCGCGGACACTTTCTGATTTTCGAGAAAAAAAGGGGAAGGGTTTAGACCACCCTTCCGCCGACATTCTTGCCGCCATAACTCCGCACTACGTGTAGTGACAACAAAGCCGATGAGTGCGTTGAATACAGCTCGTCGAACTCTATCTCCAGTATAAAGGACAACTCTCTATCCTGCTGCGTTTGGACGGGAGAGGCCGGCAAAATTTCAAAAAATGGTCATTTTGCCCTTCCAAAACAGACTTTTTTCTACACAAGGAGAACGAAGCGACTCAGAGGCCCGCCCTTTTAACTGTAGCATCCTCGCACCTTATCTAGTAATCACCGCTAATATCCGGCAAATCCGCCGCACTTTTTTCTAGCCTTAATTTTTTGGGTACCTGAAATATTTGAGTCTCTAATTCCTGAAATAATGGCCATACCGAGGAACGGGATGCGGCCCTGTATTCCCCCTTGACTTGCTTCTTACAAGATAGCATCAAAATGGCAATCGCGAACACTTTCTGATTTTCGAGAAAAAAAGGGGAAGGGTTTAGACCACCCTTCCGCCGACCTTCTTGCCGCCATAACTCCGCACTACGTGTAGTGACAACAAAGCCGATGAGTGCGTTGAATACAGCTCGTCGAACTCTATCTCCAGTATAAAGGACAACTCTCTATCCTCCTGCGTTTGGACGGGAGAGGCCGGCAAAATTTCAAAAAATGGTCATTTTGCCCTTCCAAAACAGACTTTTTTCTACACAAGGAGAACGAAGCGACTCAGAGGCCCGCCCTTTTAACTGTAGCATCCTCGCACCTTATCTAGTAATCACCGCTAATATCCGGCAAATTCGCCGCACTTTTTTCTAGCCTTAATTTTTGGGTACCTGAAATATTTGAGTCTCTAATTCCTGAAATAATGGCCATACCGAGGAACGGGATGCGGCCCTGTATTCCCCCTTGACTTGCTTCTTACAAGATAGCATCAAAATGGCAATCGCGAACACTTTCTGATTTTCGAGAAAAAAAGGGGAAGGTTTAGACCACCCTTCCGCCGACCTTCTTGCCGCCATAACTCCGCACTACGTGTAGTGACAACAAAGCCGATGAGTGCGTTGAATACAGCTCGTCGAACTCTATCTCCAGTATAAAGGACAACTCTCTATCCTCCTGCGTTTGGACGGGAGAGGCCGGCAAAATTTAAAAAAATGGTCATTTTGCCCTTCCAAAACAGACTTTTTTCTACACAAGGAGAACGAAGCGACTCAGAGGCCCGCCCTTTTAACTGTAGCATCCTCGCACCTTATCTAGTAATCACCGCTAATATCCGGCAAATTCGCCGCACTTTTTTCTAGCCTTAATTTTTGGGTACCTGAAATATTTGAGTCTCTAATTCCTGAAATAATGGCCATACCGAGGAACGGGTTGCGGCCCTGTATTCCCCCTTGACTTGCTTCTTACAAGATAGCATCAAAATGGCAATCGCGAACACTTTCTGATTTTCGAGAAAAAAAGGGGAAGGGTTTAGACCACCCTTCCGCCGACCTTCTTGCCGCCATAACTCCGCACTACGTGTAGTGACAACAAAGCCGATGAGTGCGTTGAATACAGCTCGTCGAACTCTATCTCCAGTATAAAGGACAACTCTCTATCCTCCTGCGTTTGGACGGGAGAGGCCGGCAAAATTTAAAAAAATGGTCATTTTGCCCTTCCAAAACAGACTTTTTTCTACACAAGGAGAACGAAGCGACTCAGAGGCCCGCCCTTTTAACTGTAGCATCCTCGCACCTTATCTAGTAATCACCGCTAATATCCGGCAAATCCGCCGCACTTTTTTCTAGCCTTAATTTGTGGGTACCTGAAATATTTGAGTCTCTAATTCCTGAAATAATGGCCATACCGAGGAACGGGATGCGGCCCTGTATTCCCCCTTGACTTGCTTCTTACACGATAGCATCAAAATGGCAATCGCGGACACTTTCTGATTTTCGAGAAAAAAAGGGGAAGGGTTTAGACCACCCTTCCGCCGACATTCTTGCCGCCATAACTCCGCACTACGTGTAGTGACAACAAAGCCGATGAGTGCGTTGAATACAGCTCGTCGAACTCTATCTCCAGCATAAAGGACAACTCTCTATCCTGCTGCGTTTGGACGGGAGAGGCCGGCAAAATTTCAAAAAATGGTCATTTTGCCCTTCCAAAACAGACTTTTTTCTACACAAGGAGAACGAAGCGACTCAGAGGCCCGCCCTTTTAACTGTAGCATCCTCGCACCTTATCTAGTAATCACCGCTAATATCCGGCAAATCCGCCGCACTTTTTTCTAGCCTTAATTTTTTGGGTACCTGAAATATTTGAGTCTCTAATTCCTGAAATAATGGCCATACCGAGGAACGGGATGCGGCCCTGTATTCCCCCTTGACTTGCTTCTTACAAGATAGCATCAAAATGGCAATCGCGAACACTTTCTGATTTTCGAGAAAAAAAGGGGAAGGGTTTAGACCACCCTTCCGCCGACCTTCTTGCCGCCATAACTCCGCACTACGTGTAGTGACAACAAAGCCGATGAGTGCGTTGAATACAGCTCGTCGAACTCTATCTCCAGTATAAAGGACAACTCTCTATGCTCCTGCGTTTGGACGGGAGAGGCCGGCAAAATTTCAAAAAATGGTCATTTTGCCCTTCCAAAACAGACTTTTTTCTACACAAGGAGAACGAAGCGACTCAGAGGCCCGCCCTTTTAACTGTAGCATCCTCGCACCTTATCTAGTAATCACCGCTAATATCCGGCAAATTCGCCGCACTTTTTTCTAGCCTTAATTTTTGGGTACCTGAAATATTTGAGTCTCTAATTCCTGAAATAATGGCCATACCGAGGAACGGGATGCGGCCCTGTATTCCCCCTTGACTTGCTTCTTACAAGATAGCATCAAAATGGCAATCGCGAACACTTTCTGATTTTCGAGAAAAAAAGGGGAAGGGTTTAGACCACCCTTCCGCCGACCTTCTTGCCGCCATAACTCCGCACTACGTGTAGTGACAACAAAGCCGATGAGTGCGTTGAATACAGCTCGTCGAACTCTATCTCCAGTATAAAGGACAACTCTCTATCCTCCTGCGTTTGGACGGGAGAGGCCGGCAAAATTTCAAAAAATGGTCATTTTGCCCTTCCAAAACAGACTTTTTTCTACACAAGGAGAACGAAGCGACTCAGAGGCCCGCCCTTTTAACTGTAGCATCCTCGCACCTTATCTAGTAATCACCGCTAATATCCGGCAAATTCGCCGCACTTTTTTCTAGCCTTAATTTTTGGGTACCTGAAATATTTGAGTATCTATTTCCTGAAATAATGGCCATACCGAGGAACGGGATGCGGCCCTGTATTCCCCCTTGACTTGCTTCTTACAAGATAGCATCAAAATGGCAATCGCGAACACTTTCTGATTTTCGAGAAAAAAAGGGGAAGGGTTTAGACCACCCTTCCGCCGACCTTCTTGCCGCCATAACTCCGCACTACGTGTAGTGACAACAAAGCCGATGAGTGCGTTGAATACAGCTCGTCGAACTCTATCTCCAGTATAAAGGACAACTCTCTATCCTCCTGCGTTCCCCCTTCCGCCGACCTTCTTGCCGCCATAACTCCGCACTACGTGTAGTGACAACAAAGCCGATGAGTGCGTTGAATACAGCTCGTCGAACTCTATCTCCAGTATAAAGGACAACTCTCTATCCTCCTGCGTTTGGACGGGAGAGGCCGGCAAAATTTCAAAAAATGGTCATTTTGCCCTTCCAAAACAGACTTTTTTCTACACAAGGAGAACGAAGCGACTCAGAGGCCCGCCCTTTTAACTGTAGCATCCTCGCAACTTACTTACTAATCACCGCTAATATCCGGCAAATCCGCCGCACTTTTTTCTAGCCTTAATTTTTGGGTACCTGAAATATTTGAGTCTCTAATTCCTGAAATAATGGCCATACCGAGGAACGGGATGCGGCCCTGTATTCCCCCTTGACTTGCTTCTTACAAGATAGCATCAAAATGGCAATCGCGAACACTTTCTGATTTTCGAGAAAAAAAGGGGAAGGGTTTAGACCACCCTTCCGCCGACCTTCTTGCCGCCATAACTCCGCACTACGTGTAGTGACAACAAAGCCGATGAGTGCGTTGAATACAGCTCGTCGAACTCTATCTCCAGTATAAAGGACAACTCTCTATCCTCCTGCGTTTGGACGGGAGAGGCCGGCAAAATTTCAAAAAATGGTCATTTTGCCCTTCCAAAACAGACTTTTTTCTACACAAGGAGAACGAAGCGACTCAGAGGCCCGCCCTTTTAACTGTAGCATCCTCGCACCTTATCTAGTAATCACCGCTAATATCCGGCAAATCCGCCGCACTTTTTTCTAGCCTTAATTTTTGGGTACCTGAAATATTTGAGTCTCTAATTCCTGAAATAATGGCCATACCGAGGAACGGGATGCGGCCCTGTATTCCCCCTTGACTTGTTTCTTACACGATAGCATCAAAATGGCAATCGCGAACACTTTCTGATTTTCGAGAAAAAAAGGGGAAGGGTTTAGACCACCCTTCCGCCGACCTTCTTGCCGCCATAACTCCGCACTACGTGTAGTGACAACAAAGCCGATGAGTGCGTTGAATACAGCTCGTCGAACTCTATCTCCAGTATAAAGGACAACTGTCTATCCTCCTGCGTTTAGACGGGAGAGGCCGGCAAAATTTCAAAAAATGGTCAATTTGCCCTTCCAAAACAGACTTTTTTCTACACAAGGAGAACGAAGCGACTCAGAGGCCCGCCCTTTTAACTGTAGCATCCTCGCAACTTACTTACTAATCACCGCTAATATCCGGCAAATCCGCCGCACTTTTTTCTAGCCTTAATTTTTGGGTACCTGAAATATTTGAGTCTCTAATTCCTGAAATAATGGCCATACCGAGGAACGGGATGCGGCCCTGTATTCCCCCTTGACTTGCTTCTTACACGATAGCATCAAAATGGCAATCGCGAACACTTTCTGATTTTCGAGAAAAAAAGGGGAAGGGTTTAGACCACCCTTCCGCCGACCTTCTTGCCGCCATAACTCCGCACTACGTGTAGTGACAACAAAGCCGATGAGTGCGTTGAATACAGCTCGTCGAACTCTATCTCCAGTATAAAGGACAACTCTCTATCCTCCTGCGTTTGGACGGGAGAGGCCGGCAAAATTTCAAAAAATGGTCATTTTGCCCTTCCAAAACAGACTTTTTTCTACACAAGGAGAACGAAGCGACTCAGAGGCCCGCCCTTTTAACTGTAGCATCCTCGCACCTTATCTAGTAATCACCGCTAATATCCGGCAAATCCGCCGCACTTTTTTCTAGCCTTAAATTTTGGGTACCTGAAATATTTGAGTCTCTAATTCCTGAAATAATGGCCATACCGAGGAACGGGATGCGGCCCTGTATTCCCCCTTGACTTGCTTCTTACACGATAGCATCAAAATGGCAATCGCGAACACTTTCTGATTTTCGAGAAAAAAAGGGGAAGGGTTTAGACCACCCTTCCGCCGACCTTCTTGCCGCCATAACTCCGCACTACGTGTAGTGACAACAAAGCCGATGAGTGCGTTGAATACAGCTCGTCGAACTCTATCTCCAGTATAAAGGACAACTCTCTATCCTCCTGCGTTTGGACGGGAGAGGCCGGCAAAATTTCAAAAAATGGTCATTTTGCCCTTCCAAAACAGACTTTTTTCTACACAAGGAGAACGAAGCGACTCAGAGGCCCGCCCTTTTAACTGTAGCATCCTCGCACCTTATCTAGTAATCACCGCTAATATCCGGCAAATCCGCCGCACTTTTTTCTAGCCTTAATTTTTGGGTACCTGAAATATTTGAGTCTCTAATTCCTGAAATAATGGCCATACCGAGGAACGGGATGCGGCCCTGTATTCCCCCTTGACTTGCTTCTTACACGATAGCATCAAAATGGCAATCGCGAACACTTTCTGATTTTCGAGAAAAAAAAGGGGAAGGGTTAGACCACCCTTCCGCCGACCTTCTTGCCGCCATAACTCCGCACTACGTGCAGTGACAACAAAGCCGATGAGTGCGTTGAATACAGCTCGTCGAACTCTATCTCCAGTATAAAGGACAACTCTCTATCCTCCTGCGTTTGGACGGGAGAGGCCGGCAAAATTTCAAAAAATGGTAATTTTGCCCTTCCAAAACAGACTTTTTTCTACACAAGGAGAACGAAGCGACTCAGAGGCCCGCCCTTTTAACTGTAGCATCCTCGCACCTTATCTAGTAATCACCGCTAATATCCGGCAAATCCGCCGCACTTTTTTCTAGCCTTAATTTTTGGGTACCTGAAATATTTGAGTCTCTAATTCCTGAAATAATGGCCATACCGAGGAACGGGATGCGGCCCTGTATTCCCCCTTGACTTGCTTCTTACACGATAACATCAAAATGGCAATCGCGAACACTTTCTGATTTTCGAGAAAAAAAGGGGAAGGGTTTAGACCACCCTTCCGCCGCCCTTCTTGCCGCCATAACTCCGCACTACGTGTAGTGACAACAAAGCCGATGAGTGCGTTGAATACAGCTCGTCGAACTCTATCTCCAGTATAAAGGACAACTCTCTATCCTCCTGCGTTTGGACGGGAGAGGCCGGCAAAATTTCAAAAAATGGTCATTTCGCCCTTCCAAAACAGACTTTTTTCTACACAAGGAGAACGAAGCGACTCAGAGGCCCGCCCTTTTAACTGTAGCATCCTCGCACCTTATCTAGTAATCACCGCTAATATCCGGCAAATCCGCCGCACTTTTTTCTAGCCTTAATTTTTGGGTACCTGAGATATTTGAGTCTCTAATTCCTGAAATAATGGCCATAACGAGGAACGGGATGCGGCCCTGTATTCCCCCTTGACTTGCTTCTTACACGATAGCATCAAAATGGCAATCGCGAACACTTTCTGATTTTCGAGAAAAAAAGGGGAAGGGTTTAGACCAACCTTCCGCCGACCTTCTTACCGCCATAACTCCGCACTACGTGTAGTGACAACAAAGCCGATGAGTGCGTTGAATACAGCTCGTCGAACTCTATCTCCAGTATAAAGGACAACTCTCTATCCTCCTGCGTTTGGACGGGAGAGGCCGGCAAAATTTCAAAAAATGGTCAATTTGCCCTTCCAAAACAGACTTTTTTCTACACAAGGAGAACGAAGCGACTCAGAGGCCCGCCCTTTTAACTGTAGCATCCTCGCAACTTACTTACTAATCACCGCTAATATCCGGCAAATCCGCCGCACTTTTTTCTAGCCATAATTTTTGGGTACCTGAAATATTTGAGTCTCTAATTCCTGAAATAATGGCCATACCGAGGAACGGGATGCGGCCCTGTATTCCCCCTTGACTTGCTTCTTACAAGATAGCATCAAAATGGCAATCGCGAACACTTTCTGATTTTCGAGAAAAAAAGGGGAAGGGTTTAGACCACCCTTCCGCCGACCTTCTTGCCGCCATAACTCCGCACTACGTGTAGTGACAACAAAGCCGATGAGTGCGTTGAATACAGCTCGTCGAACTCTATCTCCAGTATAAAGGACAACTCTCTATCCTCCTGCGTTTGGACGGGAGAGGCCGGCAAAATTTCAAAAAATGGTCATTTTGCCCTTCCAAAACAGACTTTTTTCTACACAAGGAGAACGAAGCGACTCAGAGGCCCGCCCTTTTAACTGTAGCATCCTCGCACCTTATCTAGTAATCACCGCTAATATCCGGCAAATCCGCCGCACTTTTTTCTAGCCTTAATTTTTGGGTACCTGAAATATTTGAGTCTCTAATTCCTGAAATAATGGCCATACCGAGGAACGGGATGCGGCCCTGTATTCCCCCTTGACTTGCTTCTTACACGATAGCATCAAAATGGCAATCGCGAACACTTTCTGATTTTCGAGAAAAAAAGGGGAAGGGTTTAGACCACCCTTCCGCCGACCTTCTTGCCGCCATAACTCCGCACTACGTGTAGTGACAACAAAGCCGATGAGTGCGTTGAATACAGCTCGTCGAACTCTATCTCCAGTATAAAGGACAACTCTCTATCCTCCTGCGTTTGGACGGGAGAGGCCGGCAAAATTTCAAAAAATGGTCATTTTGCCCTTCCAAAACAGACTTTTTTCTACACAAGGAGAACGAAGCGACTCAGAGGCCCGCCCTTTTAACTGTAGCATCCTCGCACCTTATCTAGTAATCACCGCTAATATCCGGCAAATCCGCCGCACTTTTTTCTAGTCTTAAATTTTGGGTACCTGAAATATTTGAGTCTCTAATTCCTGAAATAATGGCCATACCGAGGAACGGGATGCGGCCCTGTATTCCCCCTTGACTTGCTTCTTACACGATAGCATCAAAATGGCAATCGCGAACACTTTCTGATTTTCGAGAAAAAAAGGGGAAGGGTTTAGACCACCCTTCCGCCGACCTTCTTGCCGCCATAACTCCGCACTACGTGTAGTGACAACAAAGCCGATGAGTGCGTTGAATACAGCTCGTCGAACTCTATCTCCAGTATAAAGGACAACTCTCTATCCTCCTGCGTTTGGACGGGAGAGGCCGGCAAAATTTCAAAAAATGGTCATTTTGCCCTTCCAAAACAGACTTTTTTCTACACAAGGAGAACGAAGCGACTCAGAGGCCCGCCCTTTTAACTGTAGCATCCTCGCACCTTATCTAGTAATCACCGCTAATATCCGGCAAATCCGCCGCACTTTTTTCTAGCCTTAATTTTTGGGTACCTGAAATATTTGAGTCTCTAATTCCTGAAATAATGGCCATACCGAGGAACGGGATGCGGCCCTGTATTCCCCCTTGACTTGCTTCTTACACGATAGCATCAAAATGGCAATCGCGAACACTTTCTGATTTTCGAGGAAAAAAGGGGAAGGGTTTAGACCACCCTTCCGCCGACCTTCTTGCCGCCATAACTCCGCACTACGTGTAGTGACAACAAAGCCGATGAGTGCGTTGAATACAGCTCGTCGAACTCTATCTCCAGTATAAAGGACAACTCTCTATCCTCCTGCGTTTGGACGGGAGAGGCCGGCAAAATTTCAAAAAATGGTCATTTTGCCCTTCCAAAACAGACTTTTTTCTACACAAGGAGAACGAAGCGACTCAGAGGCCCGCCCTTTTAACTGTAGCATCCTCGCACCTTATCTAGTAATCACCGCTAATATCCGGCAAATCCGCCGCACTTTTTTCTAGCCTTAATTTTTGGGTACCTGAAATATTTGAGTCTCTAATTCCTGAAATAATGGCCATACCGAGGAACGGGATGCGGCCCTGTATTCCCCCTTGACTTGCTTCTTACACGATAGCATCAAAATGGCAATCGCGAACACTTTCTGAGTTTCGAGAAAAAAAAGGGGAAGGGTTAGACCACCCTTCCGCCGACCTTCTTGCCGCCATAACTCCGCACTACGTGTAGTGACAACAAAGCCGATGAGTGCGTTGAATACAGCTCGTCGAACTCTATCTCCAGTATAAAGGACAACTCTCTATCCTCCTGCGTTTGGACGGGAGAGGCCGGCAAAATTTCAAAAAATGGTCATTTTGCCCTTCCAAAACAGACTTTTTTCTACACAAGGAGAACGAAGCGACTCAGAGGCCCGCCCTTTTAACTGTAGCATCCTCGCACCTTATCTAGTAATCACCGCTAATATCCGGCAAATCCGCCGCACTTTTTTCTAGCCTTAATTTTTGGGTACCTGAAATATTTGAGTCTCTAATTCCTGAAATAATGGCCATACCGAGGAACGGGATGCGGCCCTGTATTCCCCCTTGACTTGCTTCTTACACGATAACATCAAAATGGCAATCGCGAACACTTTCTGATTTTCGAGAAAAAAAGGGGAAGGGTTTAGACCACCCTTCCGCCGCCCTTCTTGCCGCCATAACTCCGCACTACGTGTAGTGACAACAAAGCCGATGAGTGCGTTGAATACAGCTCGTCGAACTCTATCTCCAGTATAAAGGACAACTCTCTATCCTCCTGCGTTTGGACGGGAGAGGCCGGCAAAATTTCAAAAAATGGTCATTTCGCCCTTCCAAAACAGACTTTTTTCTACACAAGGAGAACGAAGCGACTCAGAGGCCCGCCCTTTTAACTGTAGCATCCTCGCACCTTATCTAGTAATCACCGCTAATATCCGGCAAATCCGCCGCACTTTTTTCTAGCCTTAATTTGTGGGTACCTGAAATATTTGAGTCTCTAATTCCTGAAATAATGGCCATACCGAGGAACGGGATGCGGCCCTGTATTCCCCCTTGACTTGCTTCTTACACGATAGCATCAAAATGGCAATCGCGGACACTTTCTGATTTTCGAGAAAAAAAGGGGAAGGGAAGACCACCCTTCCGCCGACATTCTTGCCGCCATAACTCCGCACTACGTGTAGTGACAACAAAGCCGATGAGTGCGTTGAATACAGCTCGTCGAACTCTATCTCCAGTATAAAGGACAACTCTCTATCCTGCTGCGTTTGGACGGGAGAGGCCGGCAAAATTTCAAAAAATGGTCATTTTGCCCTTCCAAAACAGACTTTTTTCTACACAAGGAGAACGAAGCGACTCAGAGGCCCGCCCTTTTAACTGTAGCATCCTCGCACCTTATCTAGTAATCACCGCTAATATCCGGCAAATCCGCCGCACCTTTTTCTAGCCTTAATTTTTTGGGTACCTGAAATATTTGAGTCTCTAATTCCTGAAATAATGGCCATACCGAGGAACGGGATGCGGCCCTGTATTCCCCCTTGACTTGCTTCTTACAAGATAGCATCAAAATGGCAATCGCGAACACTTTCTGATTTTCGAGAAAAAAAGGGGAAGGGTTTAGACCACCCTTCCGCCGACCTTCTTGCCGCCATAACTCCGCACTACGTGTAGTGACAACAAAGCCGATGAGTGCGTTGAATACAGCTCGTCGAACTCTATCTCCAGTATAAAGGACAACTCTCTATCCTCCTGCGTTTGGACGGGAGAGGCCGGCAAAATTTCAAAAAATGGTCATTTTGCCCTTCCAAAACAGACTTTTTTCTACACAAGGAGAACGAAGCGACTCAGAGGCCCGCCCTTTTAACTGTAGCATCCTCGCACCTTATCTAGTAATCACCGCTAATATCCGGCAAATTCGCCGCACTTTTTTCTAGCCTTAATTTTTGGGTACCTGAAATATTTGAGTCTCTAATTCCTGAAATAATGGCCATACCGAGGAACGGGATGCGGCCCTGTATTCCCCCTTGACTTGCTTCTTACAAGATAGCATCAAAATGGCAATCGCGAACACTTTCTGATTTTCGAGAAAAAAAGGGGAAGGGTTTAGACCACCCTTCCGCCGACCTTCTTGCCGCCATAACTCCGCACTACGTGTAGTGACAACAAAGCCGATGAGTGCGTTGAATACAGCTCGTCGAACTCTATCTCCAGTATAAAGGACAACTCTCTATCCTCCTGCGTTTGGACGGGAGAGGCCGGCAAAATTTCAAAAAATGGTCATTTTGCCCTTCCAAAACAGACTTTTTTCTACACAAGGAGAACGAAGCGACTCAGAGGCCCGCCCTTTTAACTGTAGCATCCTCGCAACTTACTTACTAATCACCGCTAATATCCGGCAAATCCGCCGCACTTTTTTCTAGCCTTAATTTTTGGGTACCTGAAATATTTGAGTCTCTAATTCCTGAAATAATGGCCATACCGAGGAACGGGATGCGGCCCTGTATTCCCCCTTGACATGCTTCTTACAAGATAGCATCAAAATGGCAATCGCGAACACTTTCTGATTTTCGAGAAAAAAAGGGGAAGGGTTTAGACCACCCTTCCGCCGACCTTCTTGCCGCCATAACTCCGCACTACGTGTAGTGACAACAAAGCCGATGAGTGCGTTGAATACAGCTCGTCGAACTCTATCTCCAGTATAAAGGACAACTCTCTATCCTCCTGCGTTTGGACGGGAGAGGCCGGCAAAATTTAAAAAAATGGTCATTTTGCCCTTCCAAAACAGACTTTTTTCTACACAAGGAGAACGAAGCGACTCAGAGGCCCGCCCTTTTAACTGTAGCATCCTCGCACCTTATCTAGTAATCACCGCTAATATCCGGCAAATCCGCCGCACTTTTTTCTAGCCTTAATTTGTGGGTACCTGAAATATTTGAGTCTCTAATTCCTGAAATAATGGCCATACCGAGGAACGGGATGCGGCCCTGTATTCCCCCTTGACTTGCTTCTTACACGATAGCATCAAAATGGCAATCGCGGACACTTTCTGATTTTCGAGAAAAAAAGGGGAAGGGTTTAGAGCACCCTTCCGCCGACATTCTTGCCGCCATAACTCCGCACTACGTGTAGTGACAACAAAGCCGATGAGTGCGTTGAATACAGCTCGTCGAACTCTATCTCCAGCATAAAGGACAACTCTCTATCCTGCTGCGTTTGGACGGGAGAGGCCGGCAAAATTTCAAAAAATGGTCATTTTGCCCTTCCAAAACAGACTTTTTTCTACACAAGGAGAACGAAGCGACTCAGAGGCCCGCCCTTTTAACTGTAGCATCCTCGCACCTTATCTAGTAATCACCGCTAATATCCGGCAAATCCGCCGCACTTTTTTCTAGCCTTAATTTTTTGGGTACCTGAAATATTTGAGTCTCTAATTCCTGAAATAATGGCCATACCGAGGAACGGGATGCGGCCCTGTATTCCCCCTTGACTTGCTTCTTACAAGATAGCATCAAAATGGCAATCGCGAACACTTTCTGATTTTCGAGAAAAAAAGGGGAAGGGTTTAGACCACCCTTCCGCCGACCTTCTTGCCGCCATAACTCCGCACTACGTGTAGTGACAACAAAGCCGATGAGTGCGTTGAATACAGCTCGTCGAACTCTATCTCCAGTATAAAGGACAACTCTCTATCCTCCTGCGTTTGGACGGGAGAGGCCGGCAAAATTTCAAAAAATGGTCATTTTGCCCTTCCAAAACAGACTTTTTTCTACACAAGGAGAACGAAGCGACTCAGAGGCCCGCCCTTTTAACTGTAGCATCCTCGCACCTTATCTAGTAATCACCGCTAATATCCGGCAAATTCGCCGCACTTTTTTCTAGCCTTAATTTTTGGGTACCTGAAATATTTGAGTCTCTAATTCCTGAAATAATGGCCATACCGAGGAACGGGATGCGGCCCTGTATTCCCCCTTGACTTGCTTCTTACAAGATAGCATCAAAATGGCAATCGCGAACACTTTCTGATTTTCGAGAAAAAAAGGGGAAGGGTTTAGACCACCCTTCCGCCGACCTTCTTGCCGCCATAACTCCGCACTACGTGTAGTGACAACAAAGCCGATGAGTGCGTTGAATACAGCTCGTCGAACTCTATCTCCAGTGTAAAGGACAACTCTCTATCCTCCTGCGTTTGGACGGGAGAGGCCGGCAAAATTTCAAAAAATGGTCATTTTGCCCTTCCAAAACAGACTTTTTTCTACACAAGGAGAACGAAGCGACTCAGAGGCCCGCCCTTTTAACTGTAGCATCCTCGCACCTTATCTAGTAATCACCGCTAATATCCGGCAAATTCGCCGCACTTTTTTCTAGCCTTAATTTTTGGGTACCTGAAATATTTGAGTATCTAATTCCTGAAATAATGGCCATACCGAGGAACGGGATGCGGCCCTGTATTCCCCCTTGACTTGCTTCTTACAAGATAGCATCAAAATGGCAATCGCGAACACTTTCTGATTTTCGAGAAAAAAAGGGGAAGGGTTTAGACCACCCTTCCGCCGACCTTCTTGCCGCCATAACTCCGCACTACGTGTAGTGACAACAAAGCCGATGAGTGCGTTGAATACAGCTCGTCGAACTCTATCTCCAGTATAAAGGACAACTCTCTATCCTCCTGCGTTCCCCCTTCCGCCGACCTTCTTGCCGCCATAACTCCGCACTACGTGTAGTGACAACAAAGCCGATGAGTGCGTTGAATACAGCTCGTCGAACTCTATCTCCAGTATAAAGGACAACTCTCTATGCTCCTGCGTTTGGACGGGAGAGGCCGGCAAAATTTCAAAAAATGGTCATTTTGCCCTTCCAAAACAGACTTTTTTCTACACAAGGAGAACGAAGCGACTCAGAGGCCCGCCCTTTTAACTGTAGCATCCTCGCAACTTACTTACTAATCACCGCTAATATCCGGCAAATCCGCCGCACTTTTTTCTAGCCTTAATTTTTGGGTACCTGAAATATTTGAGTCTCTAATTCCTGAAATAATGGCCATACCGAGGAACGGGATGCGGCCCTGTATTCCCCCTTGACTTGCTTCTTACAAGATAGCATCAAAATGGCAATCGCGAACACTTTCTGATTTTCGAGAAAAAAAGGGGAAGGGTTTAGACCACCCTTCCGCCGACCTTCTTGCCGCCATAACTCCGCACTACGTGTAGTGACAACAAAGCCGATGAGTGCGTTGAATACAGCTCGTCGAACTCTATCTCCAGTATAAAGGACAACTCTCTATCCTCCTGCGTTTGGACGGGAGAGGCCGGCAAAATTTCAAAAAATGGTCATTTTGCCCTTCCAAAACAGACTTTTTTCTACACAAGGAGAACGAAGCGACTCAGAGGCCCGCCCTTTTAACTGTAGCATCCTCGCACCTTATCTAGTAATCACCGCTAATATCCGGCAAATCCGCCGCACTTTTTTCTAGCCTTAATTTTTGGGTACCTGAAATATTTGAGTCTCTAATTCCTGAAATAATGGCCATACCGAGGAACGGGATGCGGCCCTGTATTCCCCCTTGACTTGTTTCTTACACGATAGCATCAAAATGGCAATCGCGAACACTTTCTGATTTTCGAGAAAAAAAGGGGAAGGGTTTAGACCACCCTTCCGCCGACCTTCTTGCCGCCATAACTCCGCACTACGTGTAGTGACAACAAAGCCGATGAGTGCGTTGAATACAGCTCGTCGAACTCTATCTCCAGTATAAAGGACAACTGTCTATCCTCCTGCGTTTAGACGGGAGAGGCCGGCAAAATTTCAAAAAATGGTCAATTTGCCCTTCCAAAACAGACTTTTTTCTACACAAGGAGAACGAAGCGACTCAGAGGCCCGCCCTTTTAACTGTAGCATCCTCGCAACTTACTTACTAATCACCGCTAATATCCGGCAAATCCGCCGCACTTTTTTCTAGCCTTAATTTTTGGGTACCTGAAATATTTGAGTCTCTAATTCCTGAAATAATGGCCATACCGAGGAACGGGATGCGGCCCTGTATTCCCCCTTGACTTGCTTCTTACACGATAGCATCAAAATGGCAATCGCGAACACTTTCTGATTTTCGAGAAAAAAAGGAGAAGGGTTTAGACCACCCTTCCGCCGACCTTCTTGCCGCCATAACTCCGCACTACGTGTAGTGACAACAAAGCCGATGAGTGCGTTGAATACAGCTCGTCGAACTCTATCTCCAGTATAAAGGACAACTCTCTATCCTCCTGCGTTTGGACGGGAGAGGCCGGCAAAATTTCAAAAAATGGTCATTTTGCCCTTCCAAAACAGACTTTTTTCTACACAAGGAGAACGAAGCGACTCAGAGGCCCGCCCTTTTAACTGTAGCATCCTCGCACCTTATCTAGTAATCACCGCTAATATCCGGCAAATCCGCCGCACTTTTTTCTAGCCTTAAATTTTGGGTACCTGAAATATTTGAGTCTCTAATTCCTGAAATAATGGCCATACCGAGGAACGGGATGCGGCCCTGTATTCCCCCTTGACTTGCTTCTTACACGATAGCATCAAAATGGCAATCGCGAACACTTTCTGATTTTCGAGAAAAAAAGGGGAAGGGTTTAGACCACCCTTCCGCCGACCTTCTTGCCGCCATAACTCCGCACTACGTGTAGTGACAACAAAGCCGATGAGTGCGTTGAATACAGCTCGTCGAACTCTATCTCCAGTATAAAGGACAACTCTCTATCCTCCTGCGTTTGGACGGGAGAGGCCGGCAAAATTTCAAAAAATGGTCATTTTGCCCTTCCAAAACAGACTTTTTTCTACACAAGGAGAACGAAGCGACTCAGAGGCCCGCCCTTTTAACTGTAGCATCCTCGCACCTTATCTAGTAATCACCGCTAATATCCGGCAAATCCGCCGCACTTTTTTCTAGCCTTAATTTTTGGGTACCTGAAATATTTGAGTCTCTAATTCCTGAAATAATGGCCATACCGAGGAACGGGATGCGGCCCTGTATTCCCCCTTGACTTGCTTCTTACACGATAGCATCAAAATGGCAATCGCGAACACTTTCTGATTTTCGAGAAAAAAAAGGGGAAGGGTTAGACCACCCTTCCGCCGACCTTCTTGCCGCCATAACTCCGCACTACGTGTAGTGACAACAAAGCCGATGAGTGCGTTGAATACAGCTCGTCGAACTCTATCTCCAGTATAAAGGACAACTCTCTATCCTCCTGCGTTTGGACGGGAGAGGCCGGCAAAATTTCAAAAAATGGTAATTTTGCCCTTCCAAAACAGACTTTTTTCTACACAAGGAGAACGAAGCGACTCAGAGGCCCGCCCTTTTAACTGTAGCATCCTCGCACCTTATCTAGTAATCACCGCTAATATCCGGCAAATCCGCCGCACTTTTTTCTAGCCTTAATTTTTGGGTACCTGAGATATTTGAGTCTCTAATTCCTGAAATAATGGCCATACCGAGGAACGGGATGCGGCCCTGTATTCCCCCTTGACTTGCTTCTTACACGATAGCATCAAAATGGCAATCGCGAACACTTTCTGATTTTCGAGAAAAAAAGGGGAAGGGTTTAGACCAACCTTCCGCCGACCTTCTTGCCGCCATAACTCCGCACTACGTGTAGTGACAACAAAGCCGATGAGTGCGTTGAATACAGCTCGTCGAACTCTATCTCCAGTATAAAGGACAACTCTCTATCCTCCTGCGTTTGGACGGGAGAGGCCGGCAAAATTTCAAAAAATGGTCAATTTGCCCTTCCAAAACAGACTTTTTTCTACACAAGGAGAACGAAGCGACTCAGAGGCCCGCCCTTTTAACTGTAGCATCCTCGCAACTTACTTACTAATCACCGCTAATATCCGGCAAATCCGCCGCACTTTTTTCTAGCCATAATTTTTGGGTACCTGAAATATTTGAGTCTCTAATTCCTGAAATAATGGCCATACCGAGGAACGGGATGCGGCCCTGTATTCCCCCTTGACTTGCTTCTTACAAGATAGCATCAAAATGGCAATCGCGAACACTTTCTGATTTTCGAGAAAAAAAGGGGAAGGGTTTAGACCACCCTTCCGCCGACCTTCTTGCCGCCATAACTCCGCACTACGTGTAGTGACAACAAAGCCGATGAGTGCGTTGAATACAGCTCGTCGAACTCTATCTCCAGTATAAAGGACAACTCTCTATCCTCCTGCGTTTGGACGGGAGAGGCCGGCAAAATTTCAAAAAATGGTCATTTTGCCCTTCCAAAACAGACTTTTTTCTACACAAGGAGAACGAAGCGACTCAGAGGCCCGCCCTTTTAACTGTAGCATCCTCGCACCTTATCTAGTAATCACCGCTAATATCCGGCAAATCCGCCGCACTTTTTTCTAGCCTTAATTTTTGGGTACCTGAAATATTTGAGTCTCTAATTCCTCAAATAATGGCCATACCGAGGAACGGGATGCGGCCCTGTATTCCCCCTTGACTTGCTTCTTACACGATAGCATCAAAATGGCAATCGCGAACACTTTCTGATTTTCGAGAAAAAAAGGGGAAGGGTTTAGACCAACCTTCCGCCGACCTTCTTGCCGCCATAACTCCGCACTACGTGTAGTGACAACAAAGCCGATGAGTGCGTTGAATACAGCTCGTCGAACTCTATCTCCAGTATAAAGGACAACTCTCTATCCTCCTGCGTTTGGACGGGAGAGGCCGGCAAAATTTCAAAAAATGGTCATTTCGCCCTTCCAAAACAGACTTTTTTCTACACAAGGAGAACGAAGCGACTCAGAGGCCCGCCCTTTTAACTGTAGCATCCTCGCACCTTATCTAGTAATCACCGCTAATATCCGGCAAATCCGCCGCACTTTTTTCTAGCCTTAATTTTTGGGTACCTGAGATATTTGAGTCTCTAATTCCTGAAATAATGGCCATACCGAGGAACGGGATGCGGCCCTGTATTCCCCCTTGACTTGCTTCTTACACGATAGCATCAAAATGGCAATCGCGAACACTTTCTGATTTTCGAGAAAAAAAGGGGAAGGGTTTAGACCAACCTTCCGCCGACCTTCTTGCCGCCATAACTCCGCACTACGTGTAGTGACAACAAAGCCGATGAGTGCGTTGAATACAGCTCGTCGAACTCTATCTCCAGTATAAAGGACAACTCTCTATCCTCCTGCGTTTGGACGGGAGAGGCCGGCAAAATTTCAAAAAATGGTCAATTTGCCCTTCCAAAACAGACTTTTTTCTACACAAGGAGAACGAAGCGACTCAGAGGCCCGCCCTTTTAACTGTAGCATCCTCGCAACTTACTTACTAATCACCGCTAATATCCGGCAAATCCGCCGCACTTTTTTCTAGCCTTAATTTTTGGGTACCTGAAATATTTGAGTCTCTAATTCCTGAAATAATGGCCATACCGAGGAACGGGATGCGGCCCTGTATTCCCCCTTGACTTGCTTCTTACAAGATAGCATCAAAATGGCAATCGCGAACACTTTCTGATTTTCGAGAAAAAAAGGGGAAGGGTTTAGACCACCCTTCCGCCGACCTTCTTGCCGCCATAACTCCGCACTACGTGTAGTGACAACAAAGCCGATGAGTGCGTTGAATACAGCTCGTCGAACTCTATCTCCAGTATAAAGGACAACTCTCTATCCTCCTGCGTTTGGACGGGAGAGGCCGGCAAAATTTCAAAAAATGGTCATTTTGCCCTTCCAAAACAGACTTTTTTCTACACAAGGAGAACGAAGCGACTCAGAGGCCCGCCCTTTTAACTGTAGCATCCTCGCACCTTATCTAGTAATCACCGCTAATATCCGGCAAATCCGCCGCACTTTTTTCTAGCCTTAATTTTTGGGTACCTGAAATATTTGAGTCTCTAATTCCTGAAATAATGGCCATACCGAGGAACGGGATGCGGCCCTGTATTCCCCCTTGACTTGCTTCTTACAAGATAGCATCAAAATGGCAATCGCGAACACTTTCTGATTTTCGAGAAAAAAAGGGGAAGGGTTTAGACCACCCTTCCGCCGACCTTCTTGCCGCCATAACTCCGCACTACGTGTAGTGACAACAAAGCCGATGAGTGCGTTGAATACAGCTCGTCGAACTCTATCTCCAGTATAAAGGACAACTCTCTATCCTCCTGCGTTTGGACGGGAGAGGCCGGCAAAATTTCAAAAAATGGTCATTTCGCCCTTCCAAAACAGACTTTTTTCTACACAAGGAGAACGAAGCGACTCAGAGGCCCGCCCTTTTAACTGTAGCATCCTCGCACCTTATCTAGTAATCACCGCTAATATCCGGCAAATCCGCCGCACTTTTTTCTAGCCTTAATTTTTGGGTACCTGAGATATTTGAGTCTCTAATTCCTGAAATAATGGCCATACCGAGGAACGGGATGCGGCCCTGTATTCCCCCTTGACTTGCTTCTTACACGATAGCATCAAAATGGCAATCGCGAACACTTTCTGATTTTCGAGAAAAAAAGGGGAAGGGTTTAGACCAACCTTCCGCCGACCTTCTTGCCGCCATAACTCCGCACTACGTGTAGTGACAACAAAGCCGATGAGTGCGTTGAATACAGCTCGTCGAACTCTATCTCCAGTATAAAGGACAACTCTCTATCCTCCTGCGTTTGGACGGGAGAGGCCGGCAAAATTTCAAAAAATGGTCAATTTGCCCTTCCAAAACAGACTTTTTTCTACACAAGGAGAACGAAGCGACTCAGAGGCCCGCCCTTTTAACTGTAGCATCCTCGCAACTTACTTACTAATCACCGCTAATATCCGGCAAATCCGCCGCACTTTTTTCTAGCCTTAATTTTTGGGTACCTGAAATATTTGAGTCTCTAATTCCTGAAATAATGGCCATACCGAGGAACGGGATGCGGCCCTGTATTCCCCCTTGACTTGCTTCTTACAAGATAGCATCAAAATGGCAATCGCGAACACTTTCTGATTTTCGAGAAAAAAAGGGGAAGGGTTTAGACCACCCTTCCGCCGACCTTCTTGCCGCCATAACTCCGCACTACGTGTAGTGACAACAAAGCCGATGAGTGCGTTGAATACAGCTCGTCGAACTCTATCTCCAGTATAAAGGACAACTCTCTATCCTCCTGCGTTTGGACGGGAGAGGCCGGCAAAATTTCAAAAAATGGTCATTTTGCCCTTCCAAAACAGACTTTTTTCTACACAAGGAGAACGAAGCGACTCAGAGGCCCGCCCTTTTAACTGTAGCATCCTCGCACCTTATCTAGTAATCACCGCTAATATCCGGCAAATCCGCCGCACTTTTTTCTAGCCTTAATTTTTGGGTACCTGAAATATTTGAGTCTCTAATTCCTGAAATAATGGCCATACCGAGGAACGGGATGCGGCCCTGTATTCCCCCTTGACTTGCTTCTTACACGATAGCATCAAAATGGCAATCGCGAACACTTTCTGATTTTCGAGAAAAAAAGGGGAAGGGTTTAGACCACCCTTCCGCCGACCTTCTTGCCGCCATAACTCCGCACTGCGTGTAGTGACAACAAAGCCGATGAGTGCGTTGAATACAGCTCGTCGAACTCTATCTCCAGTATAAAGGACAACTCTCTATCCTCCTGCGTTTGGACGGGAGAGGCCGGCAAAATTTCAAAAAATGGTCATTTTGCCCTTCCAAAACAGACTTTTTTCTACACAAGGAGAACGAAGCGACTCAGAGGCCCGCCCTTTTAACTGTAGCATCCTCGCACCTTATCTAGTAATCACCGCTAATATCCGGCAAATCCGCCGCACTTTTTTCTAGCCTTAATTTTTGGGTACCTGAAATATTTGAGTCTCTAATTCCTGAAATAATGGCCATACCGAGGAACGGGATGCGGCCCTGTATACCCCCTTGACTTGCTTCTTACAAGATAGCATCAAAATGGCAATCGCGAACACTTTCTGATTTTCGAGAAAAAAAGGGGAAGGGTTTAGACCACCCTTCCGCCGACCTTCTTGCCGCCATAACTCCGCACTACGTGTAGTGACAACAAAGCCGATGAGTGCGTTGAATACAGCTCGTCGAACTCTATCTCCAGTATAAAGGACAACTCTCTATCCTCCTGCGTTTGGACGGGAGAGGCCGGCAAAATTTCAAAAAATGGTCATTTTGCCCTTCCAAAACAGACTTTTTTCTACACAAGGAGAACGAAGCGACTCAGAGGCCCGCCCTTTTAACTGTAGCATCCTCGCACCTTATCTAGTAATCACCGCTAATATCCGGCAAATCCGCCGCACTTTTTTCTAGCCTTAATTTTTGGGTACCTGAAATATTTGAGTCTCTAATTCCTGAAATAATGGCCATACCGAGGAACGGGATGCGGCCCTGTATTCCCCCTTGACTTGTTTCTTACACGATAGCATCAAAATGGCAATCGCGAACACTTTCTGATTTTCGAGAAAAAAAGGGGAAGGGTTTAGACCACCCTTCCGCCGACCTTCTTGCCGCCATAACTCCGCACTACGTGTAGTGACAACAAAGCCGATGAGTGCGTTGAATACAGCTCGTCGAACTCTATCTCCAGTATAAAGGACAACTGTCTATCCTCCTGCGTTTAGACGGGAGAGGCCGGCAAAATTTCAAAAAATGGTCAATTTGCCCTTCCAAAACAGACTTTTTTCTACACAAGGAGAACGAAGCGACTCAGAGGCCCGCCCTTTTAACTGTAGCATCCTCGCAACTTACTTACTAATCACCGCTAATATCCGGCAAATCCGCCGCACTTTTTTCTAGCCTTAATTTTTGGGTACCTGAAATATTTGAGTCTCTAATTCCTGAAATAATGGCCATACCGAGGAACGGGATGCGGCCCTGTATTCCCCCTTGACTTGCTTCTTACACGATAGCATCAAAATGGCAATCGCGAACACTTTCTGATTTTCGAGAAAAAAAGGGGAAGGGTTTAGACCACCCTTCCGCCGACCTTCTTGCCGCCATAACTCCGCACTACGTGTAGTGACAACAAAGCCGATGAGTGCGTTGAATACAGCTCGTCGAACTCTATCTCCAGTATAAAGGACAACTCTCTATCCTCCTGCGTTTGGACGGGAGAGGCCGGCAAAATTTCAAAAAATGGTCATTTTGCCCTTCCAAAACAGACTTTTTTCTACACAAGGAGAACGAAGCGACTCAGAGGCCCGCCCTTTTAACTGTAGCATCCTCGCACCTTATCTAGTAATCACCGCTAATATCCGGCAAATCCGCCGCACTTTTTTCTAGCCTTAATTTTTGGGTACCTGAAATATTTGAGTCTCTAATTCCTGAAATAATGGCCATACCGAGGAACGGGATGCGGCCCTGTATTCCCCCTTGACTTGCTTCTTACACGATAGCATCAAAATGGCAATCGCGAACACTTTCTGATTTTCGAGAAAAAAAGGGGAAGGGTTTAGACCACCCTTCCGCCGACCTTCTTGCCGCCATAACTCCGCACTACGTGTAGTGACAACAAAGCCGATGAGTGCGTTGAATACAGCTCGTCGAACTCTATCTCCAGTATAAAGGACAACTCTCTATCCTCCTGCGTTTGGACGGGAGAGGCCGGCAAAATTTCAAAAAATGGTCATTTTGCCCTTCCAAAACAGACTTTTTTCTACACAAGGAGAACGAAGCGACTCAGAGGCCCGCCCTTTTAACTGTAGCATCCTCGCACCTTATCTAGTAATCACCGCTAATATCCGGCAAATCCGCCGCACTTTTTTCTAGCCTTAATTTTTGGGTACCTGAAATATTTGAGTCTCTAATTCCTGAAATAATGGCCATACCGAGGAACGGGATGCGGCCCTGTATTCCCCCTTGACTTGCTTCTTACAAGATAGCATCAAAATGGCAATCGCGAACACTTTCTGATTTTCGAGAAAAAAAGGGGAAGGGTTTAGACCACCCTTCCGCCGACCTTCTTGCCGCCATAACTCCGCACTACGTGTAGTGACAACAAAGCCGATGAGTGCGTTGAATACAGCTCGTCGAACTCTATCTCCAGTATAAAGGACAACTCTCTATCCTCCTGCGTTTGGACGGGAGAGGCCGGCAAAATTTCAAAAAATGGTCATTTCGCCCTTCCAAAACAGACTTTTTTCTACACAAGGAGAACGAAGCGACTCAGAGGCCCGCCCTTTTAACTGTAGCATCCTCGCACCTTATCTAGTAATCACCGCTAATATCCGGCAAATCCGCCGCACTTTTTTCTAGCCTTAATTTTTGGGTACCTGAGATATTTGAGTCTCTAATTCCTGAAATAATGGCCATACCGAGGAACGGGATGCGGCCCTGTATTCCCCCTTGACTTGCTTCTTACACGATAGCATCAAAATGGCAATCGCGAACACTTTCTGATTTTCGAGAAAAAAAGGGGAAGGGTTTAGACCAACCTTCCGCCGACCTTCTTGCCGCCATAACTCCGCACTACGTGTAGTGACAACAAAGCCGATGAGTGCGTTGAATACAGCTCGTCGAACTCTATCTCCAGTATAAAGGACAACTCTCTATCCTCCTGCGTTTGGACGGGAGAGGCCGGCAAAATTTCAAAAAATGGTCAATTTGCCCTTCCAAAACAGACTTTTTTCTACACAAGGAGAACGAAGCGACTCAGAGGCCCGCCCTTTTAACTGTAGCATCCTCGCAACTTACTTACTAATCACCGCTAATATCCGGCAAATCCGCCGCACTTTTTTCTAGCCTTAATTTTTGGGTACCTGAAATATTTGAGTCTCTAATTCCTGAAATAATGGCCATACCGAGGAACGGGATGCGGCCCTGTATTCCCCCTTGACTTGCTTCTTACAAGATAGCATCAAAATGGCAATCGCGAACACTTTCTGATTTTCGAGAAAAAAAGGGGAAGGGTTTAGACCACCCTTCCGCCGACCTTCTTGCCGCCATAACTCCGCACTACGTGTAGTGACAACAAAGCCGATGAGTGCGTTGAATACAGCTCGTCGAACTCTATCTCCAGTATAAAGGACAACTCTCTATCCTCCTGCGTTTGGACGGGAGAGGCCGGCAAAATTTCAAAAAATGGTCATTTTGCCCTTCCAAAACAGACTTTTTTCTACACAAGGAGAACGAAGCGACTCAGAGGCCCGCCCTTTTAACTGTAGCATCCTCGCACCTTATCTAGTAATCACCGCTAATATCCGGCAAATCCGCCGCACTTTTTTCTAGCCTTAATTTTTGGGTACCTGAAATATTTGAGTCTCTAATTCCTGAAATAATGGCCATACCGAGGAACGGGATGCGGCCCTGTATTCCCCCTTGACTTGCTTCTTACACGATAGCATCAAAATGGCAATCGCGAACACTTTCTGATTTTCGAGAAAAAAAGGGGAAGGGTTTAGACCACCCTTCCGCCGACCTTCTTGCCGCCATAACTCCGCACTGCGTGTAGTGACAACAAAGCCGATGAGTGCGTTGAATACAGCTCGTCGAACTCTATCTCCAGTATAAAGGACAACTCTCTATCCTCCTGCGTTTGGACGGGAGAGGCCGGCAAAATTTCAAAAAATGGTCATTTTGCCCTTCCAAAACAGACTTTTTTCTACACAAGGAGAACGAAGCGACTCAGAGGCCCGCCCTTTTAACTGTAGCATCCTCGCACCTTATCTAGTAATCACCGCTAATATCCGGCAAATCCGCCGCACTTTTTTCTAGCCTTAATTTTTGGGTACCTGAAATATTTGAGTCTCTAATTCCTGAAATAATGGCCATACCGAGGAACGGGATGCGGCCCTGTATACCCCCTTGACTTGCTTCTTACAAGATAGCATCAAAATGGCAATCGCGAACACTTTCTGATTTTCGAGAAAAAAAGGGGAAGGGTTTAGACCACCCTTCCGCCGACCTTCTTGCCGCCATAACTCCGCACTACGTGTAGTGACAACAAAGCCGATGAGTGCGTTGAATACAGCTCGTCGAACTCTATCTCCAGTATAAAGGACAACTCTCTATCCTCCTGCGTTTGGACGGGAGAGGCCGGCAAAATTTCAAAAAATGGTCATTTTGCCCTTCCAAAACAGACTTTTTTCTACACAAGGAGAACGAAGCGACTCAGAGGCCCGCCCTTTTAACTGTAGCATCCTCGCACCTTATCTAGTAATCACCGCTAATATCCGGCAAATCCGCCGCACTTTTTTCTAGCCTTAATTTTTGGGTACCTGAAATATTTGAGTCTCTAATTCCTGAAATAATGGCCATACCGAGGAACGGGATGCGGCCCTGTATTCCCCCTTGACTTGTTTCTTACACGATAGCATCAAAATGGCAATCGCGAACACTTTCTGATTTTCGAGAAAAAAAGGGGAAGGGTTTAGACCACCCTTCCGCCGACCTTCTTGCCGCCATAACTCCGCACTACGTGTAGTGACAACAAAGCCGATGAGTGCGTTGAATACAGCTCGTCGAACTCTATCTCCAGTATAAAGGACAACTGTCTATCCTCCTGCGTTTAGACGGGAGAGGCCGGCAAAATTTCAAAAAATGGTCAATTTGCCCTTCCAAAACAGACTTTTTTCTACACAAGGAGAACGAAGCGACTCAGAGGCCCGCCCTTTTAACTGTAGCATCCTCGCAACTTACTTACTAATCACCGCTAATATCCGGCAAATCCGCCGCACTTTTTTCTAGCCTTAATTTTTGGGTACCTGAAATATTTGAGTCTCTAATTCCTGAAATAATGGCCATACCGAGGAACGGGATGCGGCCCTGTATTCCCCCTTGACTTGCTTCTTACACGATAGCATCAAAATGGCAATCGCGAACACTTTCTGATTTTCGAGAAAAAAAGGGGAAGGGTTTAGACCACCCTTCCGCCGACCTTCTTGCCGCCATAACTCCGCACTACGTGTAGTGACAACAAAGCCGATGAGTGCGTTGAATACAGCTCGTCGAACTCTATCTCCAGTATAAAGGACAACTCTCTATCCTCCTGCGTTTGGACGGGAGAGGCCGGCAAAATTTCAAAAAATGGTCATTTTGCCCTTCCAAAACAGACTTTTTTCTACACAAGGAGAACGAAGCGACTCAGAGGCCCGCCCTTTTAACTGTAGCATCCTCGCACCTTATCTAGTAATCACCGCTAATATCCGGCAAATCCGCCGCACTTTTTTCTAGCCTTAATTTTTGGGTACCTGAAATATTTGAGTCTCTAATTCCTGAAATAATGGCCATACCGAGGAACGGGATGCGGCCCTGTATTCCCCCTTGACTTGCTTCTTACACGATAGCATCAAAATGGCAATCGCGAACACTTTCTGATTTTCGAGAAAAAAAGGGGAAGGGTTTAGACCACCCTTCCGCCGACCTTCTTGCCGCCATAACTCCGCACTACGTGTAGTGACAACAAAGCCGATGAGTGCGTTGAATACAGCTCGTCGAACTCTATCTCCAGTATAAAGGACAACTCTCTATCCTCCTGCGTTTGGACGGGAGAGGCCGGCAAAATTTCAAAAAATGGTCATTTTGCCCTTCCAAAACAGACTTTTTTCTACACAAGGAGAACGAAGCGACTCAGAGGCCCGCCCTTTTAACTGTAGCATCCTCGCACCTTATCTAGTAATCACCGCTAATATCCGGCAAATCCGCCGCACTTTTTTCTAGCCTTAATTTTTGGGTACCTGAAATATTTGAGTCTCTAATTCCTGAAATAATGGCCATACCGAGGAACGGGATGCGGCCCTGTATTCCCCCTTGACTTGCTTCTTACACGATAGCATCAAAATGGCAATCGCGAACACTTTCTGATTTTCGAGAAAAAAAAGGGGAAGGGTTAGACCACCCTTCCGCCGACCTTCTTGCCGCCATAACTCCGCACTACGTGTAGTGACAACAAAGCCGATGAGTGCGTTGAATACAGCTCGTCGAACTCTATCTCCAGTATAAAGGACAACTCTCTATCCTCCTGCGTTTGGACGGGAGAGGCCGGCAAAATTTCAAAAAATGGTAATTTTGCCCTTCCAAAACAGACTTTTTTCTACACAAGGAGAACGAAGCGACTCAGAGGCCCGCCCTTTTAACTGTAGCATCCTCGCAACTTACTTACTAATCACCGCTAATATCCGGCAAATCCGCCGCACTTTTTTCTAGCCATAATTTTTGGGTACCTGAAATATTTGAGTCTCTAATTCCTGAAATAATGGCCATACCGAGGAACGGGATGCGGCCCTGTATTCCCCCTTGACTTGCTTCTTACAAGATAGCATCAAAATGGCAATCGCGAACACTTTCTGATTTTCGAGAAAAAAAGAGGAAGGGTTTAGACCACCCTTCCGCCGACCTTCTTGCCGCCATAACTCCGCACTACGTGTAGTGACAACAAAGCCGATGAGTGCGTTGAATACAGCTCGTCGAACTCTATCTCCAGTATAAAGGACAACTCTCTATCCTCCTGCGTTTGGACGGGAGAGGCCGGCAAAATTTCAAAAAATGGTCATTTTGCCCTTCCAAAACAGACTTTTTTCTACACAAGGAGAACGAAGCGACTCAGAGGCCCGCCCTTTTAACTGTAGCATCCTCGCACCTTATCTAGTAATCACCGCTAATATCCGGCAAATCCGCCGCACTTTTTTCTAGCCTTAATTTTTGGGTACCTGAAATATTTGAGTCTCTAATTCCTCAAATAATGGCCATACCGAGGAACGGGATGCGGCCCTGTATTCCCCCTTGACTTGCTTCTTACACGATAGCATCAAAATGGCAATCGCGAACACTTTCTGATTTTCGAGAAAAAAAGGGGAAGGGTTTAGACCACCCTTCCGCCGACCTTCTTGCCGCCATAACTCCGCACTACGTGTAGTGACAACAAAGCCGATGAGTGCGTTGAATACAGCTCGTCGAACTCTATCTCCAGTATAAAGGACAACTCTCTATCCTCCTGCGTTTGGACGGGAGAGGCCGGCAAAATTTCAAAAAATGGTCATTTTGCCCTTCCAAAACAGACTTTTTTCTACACAAGGAGAACGAAGCGACTCAGAGGCCCGCCCTTTTAACTGTAGCATCCTCGCACCTTATCTAGTAATCACCGCTAATATCCGGCAAATCCGCCGCACTTTTTTCTAGCCTTAAATTTTGGGTACCTGAAATATTTGAGTCTCTAATTCCTGAAATAATGGCCATACCGAGGAACGGGATGCGGCCCTGTATTCCCCCTTGACTTGCTTCTTACACGATAGCATCAAAATGGCAATCGCGAACACTTTCTGATTTTCGAGAAAAAAAGGGGAAGGGTTTAGACCACCCTTCCGCCGACCTTCTTGCCGCCATAACTCCGCACTACGTGTAGTGACAACAAAGCCGATGAGTGCGTTGAATACAGCTCGTCGAACTCTATCTCCAGTATAAAGGACAACTCTCTATCCTCCTGCGTTTGGACGGGAGAGGCCGGCAAAATTTCAAAAAATGGTCATTTTGCCCTTCCAAAACAGACTTTTTTCTACACAAGGAGAACGAAGCGACTCAGAGGCCCGCCCTTTTAACTGTAGCATCCTCGCACCTTATCTAGTAATCACCGCTAATATCCGGCAAATCCGCCGCACTTTTTTCTAGCCTTAATTTTTGGGTACCTGAAATATTTGAGTCTCTAATTCCTGAAATAATGGCCATACCGAGGAACGGGATGCGGCCCTGTATTCCCCCTTGACTTGCTTCTTACACGATAGCATCAAAATGGCAATCGCGAACACTTTCTGATTTTCGAGGAAAAAAGGGGAAGGGTTTAGACCACCCTTCCGCCGACATTCTTGCCGCCATAACTCCGCACTACGTGTAGTGACAACAAAGCCGATGAGTGCGTTGAATACAGCTCGTCGAACTCTATCTCCAGTATAAAGGACAACTCTCTATCCTCCTGCGTTTGGACGGGAGAGGCCGGCAAAATTTCAAAAAATGGTCATTTTGCCCTTCCAAAACAGACTTTTTTCTACACAAGGAGAACGAAGCGACTCAGAGGCCCGCCCTTTTAACTGTAGCATCCTCGCACCTTATCTAGTAATCACCGCTAATATCCGGCAAATCCGCCGCACTTTTTTCTAGCCTTAATTTTTGGGTACCTGAAATATTTGAGTCTCTAATTCCTGAAATAATGGCCATACCGAGGAACGGGATGCGGCCCTGTATTCCCCCTTGACTTGCTTCTTACACGATAGCATCAAAATGGCAATCGCGAACACTTTCTGATTTTCGAGAAAAAAAAGGGGAAGGGTTAGACCACCCTTCCGCCGACCTTCTTGCCGCCATAACTCCGCACTACGTGTAGTGACAACAAAGCCGATGAGTGCGTTGAATACAGCTCGTCGAACTCTATCTCCAGTATAAAGGACAACTCTCTATCCTCCTGCGTTTGGACGGGAGAGGCCGGCAAAATTTCAAAAAATGGTCATTTTGCCCTTCCAAAACAGACTTTTTTCTACACAAGGAGAACGAAGCGACTCAGAGGCCCGCCCTTTTAACTGTAGCATCCTCGCACCTTATCTAGTAATCACCGCTAATATCCGGCAAATCCGCCGCACTTTTTTCTAGCCTTAATTTTTGGGTACCTGAAATATTTGAGTCTCTAATTCCTGAAATAATGGCCATACCGAGGAACGGGATGCGGCCCTGTATTCCCCCTTGACTTGCTTCTTACACGATAACATCAAAATGGCAATCGCGAACACTTTCTGATTTTCGAGAAAAAAAGGGGAAGGGTTTAGACCACCCTTCCGCCGCCCTTCTTGCCGCCATAACTCCGCACTACGTGTAGTGACAACAAAGCCGATGAGTGCGTTGAATACAGCTCGTCGAACTCTATCTCCAGTATAAAGGACAACTCTCTATCCTCCTGCGTTTGGACGGGAGAGGCCGGCAAAATTTCAAAAAATGGTCATTTCGCCCTTCCAAAACAGACTTTTTTCTACACAAGGAGAACGAAGCGACTCAGAGGCCCGCCCTTTTAACTGTAGCATCCTCGCACCTTATCTAGTAATCACCGCTAATATCCGGCAAATCCGCCGCACTTTTTTCTAGCCTTAATTTTTGGGTACCTGAGATATTTGAGTCTCTAATTCCTGAAATAATGGCCATACCGAGGAACGGGATGCGGCCCTGTATTCCCCCTTGACTTGCTTCTTACACGATAGCATCAAAATGGCAATCGCGAACACTTTCTGATTTTCGAGAAAAAAAGGGGAAGGGTTTAGACCAACCTTCCGCCGACCTTCTTGCCGCCATAACTCCGCACTACGTGTAGTGACAACAAAGCCGATGAGTGCGTTGAATACAGCTCGTCGAACTCTATCTCCAGTATAAAGGACAACTCTCTATCCTCCTGCGTTTGGACGGGAGAGGCCGGCAAAATTTCAAAAAATGGTCAATTTGCCCTTCCAAAACAGACTTTTTTCTACACAAGGAGAACGAAGCGACTCAGAGGCCCGCCCTTTTAACTGTAGCATCCTCGCAACTTACTTACTAATCACCGCTAATATCCGGCAAATCCGCCGCACTTTTTTCTAGCCTTAATTTTTGGGTACCTGAAATATTTGAGTCTCTAATTCCTGAAATAATGGCCATACCGAGGAACGGGATGCGGCCCTGTATTCCCCCTTGACTTGCTTCTTACAAGATAGCATCAAAATGGCAATCGCGAACACTTTCTGATTTTCGAGAAAAAAAGGGGAAGGGTTTAGACCACCCTTCCGCCGACCTTCTTGCCGCCATAACTCCGCACTACGTGTAGTGACAACAAAGCCGATGAGTGCGTTGAATACAGCTCGTCGAACTCTATCTCCAGTATAAAGGACAACTCTCTATCCTCCTGCGTTTGGACGGGAGAGGCCGGCAAAATTTCAAAAAATGGTCATTTTGCCCTTCCAAAACAGACTTTTTTCTACACAAGGAGAACGAAGCGACTCAGAGGCCCGCCCTTTTAACTGTAGCATCCTCGCACCTTATCTAGTAATCACCGCTAATATCCGGCAAATCCGCCGCACTTTTTTCTAGCCTTAATTTTTGGGTACCTGAAATATTTGAGTCTCTAATTCCTGAAATAATGGCCATACCGAGGAACGGGATGCGGCCCTGTATTCCCCCTTGACTTGCTTCTTACACGATAGCATCAAAATGGCAATCGCGAACACTTTCTGATTTTCGAGAAAAAAAGGGGAAGGGTTTAGACCACCCTTCCGCCGACCTTCTTGCCGCCATAACTCCGCACTGCGTGTAGTGACAACAAAGCCGATGAGTGCGTTGAATACAGCTCGTCGAACTCTATCTCCAGTATAAAGGACAACTCTCTATCCTCCTGCGTTTGGACGGGAGAGGCCGGCAAAATTTCAAAAAATGGTCATTTTGCCCTTCCAAAACAGACTTTTTTCTACACAAGGAGAACGAAGCGACTCAGAGGCCCGCCCTTTTAACTGTAGCATCCTCGCACCTTATCTAGTAATCACCGCTAATATCCGGCAAATCCGCCGCACTTTTTTCTAGCCTTAATTTTTGGGTACCTGAAATATTTGAGTCTCTAATTCCTGAAATAATGGCCATACCGAGGAACGGGATGCGGCCCTGTATACCCCCTTGACTTGCTTCTTACAAGATAGCATCAAAATGGCAATCGCGAACACTTTCTGATTTTCGAGAAAAAAAGGGGAAGGGTTTAGACCACCCTTCCGCCGACCTTCTTGCCGCCATAACTCCGCACTACGTGTAGTGACAACAAAGCCGATGAGTGCGTTGAATACAGCTCGTCGAACTCTATCTCCAGTATAAAGGACAACTCTCTATCCTCCTGCGTTTGGACGGGAGAGGCCGGCAAAATTTCAAAAAATGGTCATTTCGCCCTTCCAAAACAGACTTTTTTCTACACAAGGAGAACGAAGCGACTCAGAGGCCCGCCCTTTTAACTGTAGCATCCTCGCACCTTATCTAGTAATCACCGCTAATATCCGGCAAATCCGCCGCACTTTTTTCTAGCCTTAATTTTTGGGTACCTGAGATATTTGAGTCTCTAATTCCTGAAATAATGGCCATACCGAGGAACGGGATGCGGCCCTGTATTCCCCCTTGACTTGCTTCTTACACGATAGCATCAAAATGGCAATCGCGGACACTTTCTGATTTTCGAGAAAAAAAGGGGAAGGGTTTAGACCAACCTTCCGCCGACCTTCTTGCCGCCATAACTCCGCACTACGTGTAGTGACAACAAAGCCGATGAGTGCGTTGAATACAGCTCGTCGAACTCTATCTCCAGTATAAAGGACAACTCTCTATC
This sequence comes from Periplaneta americana, assembly GCF_040183065.1. NCBI lineage: Eukaryota > Metazoa > Arthropoda > Insecta > Blattodea > Blattidae > Periplaneta > Periplaneta americana. The sequence continues at coordinate 29,336,727 of NC_091120.1, read as the reverse complement.
CTCCTGCGTTTGGACGGGAGAGGCCGGCAAAATTTCAAAAAATGGTCAATTTGCCCTTCCAAAACAGACTTTTTTCTACACAAGGAGAACGAAGCGACTCAGAGGCCCGCCCTTTTAACTGTAGCATCCTCGCAACTTACTTACTAATCACCGCTAATATCCGGCAAATCCGCCGCACTTTTTTCTAGCCATAATTTTTGGGTACCTGAAATATTTGAGTCTCTAATTCCTGAAATAATGGCCATACCGAGGAACGGGATGCGGCCCTGTATTCCCCCTTGACTTGCTTCTTACACGATAGCATCAAAATGGCAATCGCGAACACTTTCTGATTTTCGAGAAAAAAAAGGGGAAGGGTTAGACCACCCTTCCGCCGACCTTCTTGCCGCCATAACTCCGCACTACGTGTAGTGACAACAAAGCCGATGAGTGCGTTGAATACAGCTCGTCGAACTATATCTCCAGTATAAAGGACAACTCTCTATCCTCCTGCGTTTGGACGGGAGAGGCCGGCAAAATTTCAAAAAATGGTCATTTTGCCCTTCCAAAACAGACTTTTTTCTACACAAGGAGAACGAAGCGACTCAGAGGCCCGCCCTTTTAACTGTAGCATCCTCGCACCTTATCTAGTAATCACCGCTAATATCCGGCAAATCCGCCGCACTTTTTTCTAGCCTTAATTTTTGGGTACCTGAAATATTTGAGTCTCTAATTCCTGAAATAATGGCCATACCGAGGAACGGGATGCGGCCCTGTATTCCCCCTTGACTTGCTTCTTACACGATAACATCAAAATGGCAATCGCGAACACTTTCTGATTTTCGAGAAAAAAAGGGGAAGGGTTTAGACCACCCTTCCGCCGCCCTTCTTGCCGCCATAACTCCGCACTACGTGTAGTGACAACAAAGCCGATGAGTGCGTTGAATACAGCTCGTCGAACTCTATCTCCAGTATAAAGGACAACTCTCTATCCTCCTGCGTTTGGACGGGAGAGGCCGGCAAAATTTCAAAAAATGGTCATTTCGCCCTTCCAAAACAGACTTTTTTCTACACAAGGAGAACGAAGCGACTCAGAGGCCCGCCCTTTTAACTGTAGCATCCTCGCAACTTACTTACTAATCACCGCTAATATCCGGCAAATCCGCCGCACTTTTTTCTAGCCTTAATTTTTGGGTACCTGAAATATTTGAGTCTCTAATTCCTGAAATAATGGCCATACCGAGGAACGGGATGCGGCCCTGTATTCCCCCTTGACTTGCTTCTTACAAGATAGCATCAAAATGGCAATCGCGAACACTTTCTGATTTTCGAGAAAAAAAGGGGAAGGGTTAGACCACCCTTCCGCCGACCTTCTTGCCGCCATAACTCCGCACTACGTGTAGTGACAACAAAGCCGATGAGTGCGTTGAATACAGCTCGTCGAACTCTATCTCCAGTATAAAGGACAACTCTCTATCCTCCTGCGTTTGGACGGGAGAGGCCGGCAAAATTTCAAAAAATGGTCATTTTGCCCTTCCAAAACAGACTTTTTTCTACACAAGGAGAACGAAGCGACTCAGAGGCCCGCCCTTTTAACTGTAGCATCCTCGCACCTTATCTAGTAATCACCGCTAATATCCGGCAAATTCGCCGCACTTTTTTCTAGCCTTAATTTTTGGGTACCTGAAATATTTGAGTCTCTAATTCCTGAAATAATGGCCATACCGAGGAACGGGATGCGGCCCTGTATTCCCCCTTGACTTGCTTCTTACAAGATAGCATCAAAATGGCAATCGCGGACACTTTCTGATTTTCGAGAAAAAAAGGGGAAGGGTTTAGACCACCCTTCCGCCGACCTTCTTGCCGCCATAACTCCGCACTACGTGTAGTGACAACAAAGCCGATGAGTGCGTTGAATACAGCTCGTCGAACTCTATCTCCAGTATAAAGGACAACTCTCTATCCTCCTGCGTTTGGACGGGAGAGGCCGGCAAAATTTCAAAAAATGGTCATTTTGCCCTTCCAAAACAGACTTTTTTCTACACAAGGAGAACGAAGCGACTCAGAGGCCCGCCCTTTTAACTGTAGCATCCTCGCACCTTATCTAGTAATCACCGCTAATATCCGGCAAATCCGCCGCACTTTTTTCTAGCCTTAATTTTTGGGTACCTGAAATATTTGAGTCTCTAATTCCTGAAATAATGGCCATACCGAGGAACGGGATGCGGCCCTGTATTCCCCCTTGACTTGCTTCTTACACGATAGCATCAAAATGGCAATCGCGAACACTTTCTGATTTTCGAGAAAAAAAGGGGAAGGGTTTAGACCACCCTTCCGCCGACCTTCTTGCCGCCATAACTCCGCACTGCGTGTAGTGACAACAAAGCCGATGAGTGCGTTGAATACAGCTCGTCGAACTCTATCTCCAGTATAAAGGACAACTCTCTATCCTCCTGCGTTTGGACGGGAGAGGCCGGCAAAATTTCAAAAAATGGTCATTTTGCCCTTCCAAAACAGACTTTTTTCTACACAAGGAGAACGAAGCGACTCAGAGGCCCGCCCTTTTAACTGTAGCATCCTCGCACCTTATCTAGTAATCACCGCTAATATCCGGCAAATCCGCCGCACTTTTTTCTAGCCTTAATTTTTGGGTACCTGAAATATTTGAGTCTCTAATTCCTGAAATAATGGCCATACCGAGGAACGGGATGCGGCCCTGTATACCCCCTTGACTTGCTTCTTACAAGATAGCATCAAAATGGCAATCGCGAACACTTTCTGATTTTCGAGAAAAAAAGGGGAAGGGTTTAGACCACCCTTCCGCCGACCTTCTTGCCGCCATAACTCCGCACTACGTGTAGTGACAACAAAGCCGATGAGTGCGTTGAATACAGCTCGTCGAACTCTATCTCCAGTATAAAGGACAACTCTCTATCCTCCTGCGTTTGGACGGGAGAGGCCGGCAAAATTTCAAAAAATGGTCATTTTGCCCTTCCAAAACAGACTTTTTTCTACACAAGGAGAACGAAGCGACTCAGAGGCCCGCCCTTTTAACTGTAGCATCCTCGCAACTTACTTACTAATCACCGCTAATATCCGGCAAATCCGCCGCACTTTTTTCTAGCCTTAATTTTTGGGTACCTGAAATATTTGAGTCTCTAATTCCTGAAATAATGGCCATACCGAGGAACGGGATGCGGCCCTGTATTCCCCCTTGACTTGCTTCTTACAAGATAGCATCAAAATGGCAATCGCGAACACTTTCTGATTTTCGAGAAAAAAAGGGGAAGGGTTTAGACCACCCTTCCGCCGACCTTCTTGCCGCCATAACTCCGCACTACGTGTAGTGACAACAAAGCCGATGAGTGCGTTGAATACAGCTCGTCGAACTCTATCTCCAGTATAAAGGAGAACTCTCTATCCTGCTGCGTTTGGACGGGAGAGGCCGGCAAAATTTCAAAAAATGGTCATTTTGCCCTTCCAAAACAGACTTTTTTCTACACAAGGAGAACGAAGCGACTCAGAGGCCCGCCCTTTTAACTGTAGCATCCTCGCACCTTATCTAGTAATCACCGCTAATATCCGGCAAATCCGCCGCACTTTTTTCTAGCCTTAATTTTTGGGTACCTGAAATATTTGAGTCTCTAATTCCTGAAATAATGGCCATACCGAGGAACGGGATGCGGCCCTGTATTCCCCCTTGACTTGCTTCTTACACGATAGCATCAAAATGGCAATCGCGAACACTTTCTGATTTTCGAGAAAAAAAGGGGAAGGGTTTTAGACCACCCTTCCGCCGACCTTCTTGCCGCCATAACTCCGCACTACGTGTAGTGACAACAAAGCCGATGAGTGCGTTGAATACAGCTCGTCGAACTCTATCTCCAGTATAAAGGACAACTGTCTATCCTCCTGCGTTTAGACGGGAGAGGCGGGCAAAATTTAAAAAAATGGTCAATTTGCCCTTCCAAAACAGACTTTTTTCTACACAAGGAGAACGAAGCGACTCAGAGGCCCGCCCTTTTAACTGTAGCATCCTCGCAACTTACTTACTAATCACCGCTAATATCCGGCAAATCCGCCGCACTTTTTTCTAGCCTTAATTTTTGGGTACCTGAAATATTTGAGTCTCTAATTCCTGAAATAATGGCCATACCGAGGAACGGGATGCGGCCCTGTATTCCCCCTTGACTTGCTTCTTACACGATAGCATCAAAATGGCAATCGCGAACACTTTCTGATTTTCGAGAAAAAAAGGGGAAGGGTTTAGACCACCCTTCCGCCGACCTTCTTGCCGCCATAACTCCGCACTACGTGTAGTGACAACAAAGCCGATGAGTGCGTTGAATACAGCTCGTCGAACTCTATCTCCAGTATAAAGGACAACTCTCTATCCTCCTGCGTTTGGACGGGAGAGGCCGGCAAAATTTCAAAAAATGGTCATTTTGCCCTTCCAAAACAGACTTTTTTCTACACAAGGAGAACGAAGCGACTCAGAGGCCCGCTCTTTTAACTGTAGCATCCTCGCACCTTATCTAGTAATCACCGCTAATATCCGGCAAATCCGCCGCACTTTTTTCTAGCCTTAAATTTTGGGTACCTGAAATATTTGAGTCTCTAATTCCTGAAATAATGGCCATACCGAGGAACGGGATGCGGCCCTGTATTCCCCCTTGACTTGCTTCTTACACGATAGCATCAAAATGGCAATCGCGAACACTTTCTGATTTTCGAGACCACCCTTCCGCCGACCTTCTTGCCGCCATAACTCCGCACTACGTGTAGTGACAACAAAGCCGATGAGTGCGTTGAATACAGCTCGTCGAACTCTATCTCCAGTATAAAGGACAACTCTCTATCCTCCTGCGTTTGGACGGGAGAGGCCGGCAAAATTTCAAAAAATGGTCATTTTGCCCTTCCAAAACAGACTTTTTTCTACACAAGGAGAACGAAGCGACTCAGAGGCCCGCCCTTTTAACTGTAGCATCCTCGCACCTTATCTAGTAATCACCGCTAATATCCGGCAAATCCGCCGCACTTTTTTCTAGCCTTAATTTTTGGGTACCTGAAATATTTGAGTCTCTAATTCCTGAAATAATGGCCATACCGAGGAACGGGATGCGGCCCTGTATTCCCCCTTGACTTGCTTCTTACACGATAGCATCAAAATGGCAATCGCGGACACTTTCTGATTTTCGAGAAAAAAAGGGGAAGGGTGTAGACCACCCTTCCGTCGACATTCTTGCCGCCATAACTCCGCACTACGTGTAGTGACAACAAAGCCGATGAGTGCGTTGAATACAGCTCGTCGAACTCTATCTCCAGTATAAAGGACAACTCTCTATCCTGCTGCGTTTGGACGGGAGAGGCCGGCAAAATTTCAAAAAATGGTCATTTTGCCCTTCCAAAACAGACTTTTTTCTACACAAGGAGAACGAAGCGACTCAGAGGCCCGCCCTTTTAACTGTAGCATCCTCGCACCTTATCTAGTAATCACCGCTAATATCCGTCAAATCCGCCGCACTTTTTTCTAGCCTTAATTTTTGGGTACCTGAAATATTTGAGTCTCTAATTCCTGAAATAATGGCCATACCGAGGAACGGGATGCGGCCCTGTATTCCCCATTGACTTGCTTCTTACAAGATAGCATCAAAATGGCAATCGCGAACACTTTCTGATTTTCGAGAAAAAAAGGGGAAGGGTTTAGACCACCCTTCCGCCGACCTTCTTGCCGCCATAACTCCGCACTACGTGTAGTGACAACAAAGCCGATGAGTGCGTTGAATACAGCTCGTCGAACTCTATCTCCAGTATAAAGGACAACTCTCTATCCTCCTGCGTTTGGACGGGAGAGGCCGGCAAAATTTCAAAAAATGGTCATTTTGCCCTTCCAAAACAGACTTTTTTCTACACAAGGAGAACGAAGCGACTCAGAGGCCCGCCCTTTTAACTGTAGCATCCTCGCACCTTATCTAGTAATCACCGCTAATATCCGGCAAATCCGCCGCACTTTTTTCTAGCCTTAATTTTTGGGTACCTGAAATATTTGAGTCTCTAATTCCTGAAATAATGGCCATACCGAGGAACGGGATGCGGCCCTGTATTCCCCCTTGACTTGCTTCTTACACGATAGCATCAAAATGGCAATCGCGAACACTTTCTGATTTTCGAGAAAAAAAGGGGAAGGGTTTAGACCACCCTTCCGCCGACCTTCTTGCCGCCATAACTCCGCACTACGTGTAGTGACAACAAAGCCGATGAGTGCGTTGAATACAGCTCGTCGAACTCTATCTCCAGTATAAAGGACAACTCTCTATCCTCCTGCGTTTGGACGGGAGAGGCCGGCAAAATTTCAAAAAATGGTCATTTTGCCCTTCCAAAACAGACTTTTTTCTACACAAGGAGAACGAAGCGACTCAGAGGCCCGCCCTTTTAACTGTAGCATCCTCGCACCTTATCTAGTAATCACCGCTAATATCCGGCAAATTCGCCGCACTTTTTTCTAGCCTTAATTTTTGGGTACCTGAAATATTTGAGTCTCTAATTCCTGAAATAATGGCCATACCGAGGAACGGGATGCGGCCCTGTATTCCCCCTTGACTTGCTTCTTACAAGATAGCATCAAAATGGCAATCGCGGACACTTTCTGATTTTCGAGAAAAAAAGGGGAAGGGTTTAGACCACCCTTCCGCCGACCTTCTTGCCGCCATAACTCCGCACTACGTGTAGTGACAACAAAGCCGATGAGTGCGTTGAATACAGCTCGTCGAACTCTATCTCCAGTATAAAGGACAACTCTCTATCCTCCTGCGTTTGGACGGGAGAGGCCGGCAAAATTTCAAAAAATGGTCATTTTGCCCTTCCAAAACAGACTTTTTTCTACACAAGGAGAACGAAGCGACTCAGAGGCCCGCTCTTTTAACTGTAGCATCCTCGCACCTTATCTAGTAATCACCGCTAATATCCGGCAAATCCGCCGCACTTTTTTCTAGCCTTAAATTTTGGGTACCTGAAATATTTGAGTCTCTAATTCCTGAAATAATGGCCATACCGAGGAACGGGATGCGGCCCTGTATTCCCCCTTGACTTGCTTCTTACACGATAGCATCAAAATGGCAATCGCGAACACTTTCTGATTTTCGAGAAAAAAAGGGGAAGGGTTTAGACCACCCTTCCGCCGACCTTCTTGCCGCCATAACTCCGCACTACGTGTAGTGACAACAAAGCCGATGAGTGCGTTGAATACAGCTCGTCGAACTCTATCTCCAGTATAAAGGACAACTCTCTATCCTCCTGCGTTTGGACGGGAGAGGCCGGCAAAATTTCAAAAAATGGTCATTTTGCCCTTCCAAAACAGACTTTTTTCTACACAAGGAGAACGAAGCGACTCAGAGGCCCGCCCTTTTAACTGTAGCATCCTCGCACCTTATCTAGTAATCACCGCTAATATCCGGCAAATCCGCCGCACTTTTTTCTAGCCTTAATTTTTGGGTACCTGAAATATTTGAGTCTCTAATTCCTGAAATAATGGCCATACCGAGGAACGGGATGCGGCCCTGTATTCCCCCTTGACTTGCTTCTTACACGATAGCATCAAAATGGCAATCGCGGACACTTTCTGATTTTCGAGAAAAAAAGGGGAAGGGTTTAGACCACCCTTCCGTCGACATTCTTGCCGCCATAACTCCGCACTACGTGTAGTGACAACAAAGCCGATGAGTGCGTTGAATACAGCTCGTCGAACTCTATCTCCAGTATAAAGGACAACTCTCTATCCTGCTGCGTTTGGACGGGAGAGGCCGGCAAAATTTCAAAAAATGGTCATTTTGCCCTTCCAAAACAGACTTTTTTCTACACAAGGAGAACGAAGCGACTCAGAGGCCCGCCCTTTTAACTGTAGCATCCTCGCACCTTATCTAGTAATCACCGCTAATATCCGTCAAATCCGCCGCACTTTTTTCTAGCCTTAATTTTTGGGTACCTGAAATATTTGAGTCTCTAATTCCTGAAATAATGGCCATACCGAGGAACGGGATGCGGCCCTGTATTCCCCATTGACTTGCTTCTTACAAGATAGCATCAAAATGGCAATCGCGAACACTTTCTGATTTTCGAGAAAAAAAGGGGAAGGGTTTAGACCACCCTTCCGCCGACCTTCTTGCCGCCATAACTCCGCACTACGTGTAGTGACAACAAAGCCGATGAGTGCGTTGAATACAGCTCGTCGAACTCTATCTCCAGTATAAAGGACAACTCTCTATCCTCCTGCGTTTGGACGGGAGAGGCCGGCAAAATTTCAAAAAATGGTCATTTTGCCCTTCCAAAACAGACTTTTTTCTACACAAGGAGAACGAAGCGACTCAGAGGCCCGCCCTTTTAACTGTAGCATCCTCGCACCTTATCTAGTAATCACCGCTAATATCCGGCAAATCCGCCGCACTTTTTTCTAGCCTTAATTTTTGGGTACCTGAAATATTTGAGTCTCTAATTCCTGAAATAATGGCCATACCGAGGAACGGGATGCGGCCCTGTATTCCCCCTTGACTTGCTTCTTACACGATAGCATCAAAATGGCAATCGCGAACACTTTCTGATTTTCGAGAAAAAAAGGGGAAGGGTTTAGACCACCCTTCCGCCGACCTTCTTGCCGCCATAACTCCGCACTACGTGTAGTGACAACAAAGCCGATGAGTGCGTTGAATACAGCTCGTCGAACTCTATCTCCAGTATAAAGGACAACTCTCTATCCTCCTGCGTTTGGACGGGAGAGGCCGGCAAAATTTCAAAAAATGGTCATTTTGCCCTTCCAAAACAGACTTTTTTCTACACAAGGAGAACGAAGCGACTCAGAGGCCCGCCCTTTTAACTGTAGCATCCTCGCACCTTATCTAGTAATCACCGCTAATATCCGGCAAATTCGCCGCACTTTTTTCTAGCCTTAATTTTTGGGTACCTGAAATATTTGAGTCTCTAATTCCTGAAATAATGGCCATACCGAGGAACGGGATGCGGCCCTGTATTCCCCCTTGACTTGCTTCTTACAAGATAGCATCAAAATGGCAATCGCGGACACTTTCTGATTTTCGAGAAAAAAAGGGGAAGGGTTTAGACCACCCTTCCGCCGACCTTCTTGCCGCCATAACTCCGCACTACGTGTAGTGACAACAAAGCCGATGAGTGCGTTGAATACAGCTCGTCGAACTCTATCTCCAGTATAAAGGACAACTCTCTATCCTCCTGCGTTTGGACGGGAGAGGCGGGCAAAATTTCAAAAAATGGTCATTTTGCCCTTCCAAAACAGACTTTTTTCTACACAAGGAGAACGAAGCGACTCAGAGGCCCGCCCTTTTAACTGTAGCATCCTCGCAACTTACTTACTAATCACCGCTAATATCCGGCAAATCCGCCGCACTTTTTTCTAGCCTTAATTTTTGGGTACCTGAAATATTTGAGTCTCTAATTCCAGAAATAATGGCCATACCGAGGAACGGGATGCGGCCCTGTATTCCCCCTTGACTTGCTTCTTACACGATAGCATCAAAATGGCAATCGCGAACACTTTCTGATTTTCGAGAAAAAAAGGGGAAGGGTTTAGACCACCCTTCCGCCGACCTTCTTGCCGCCATAACTCCGCACTACGTGTAGTGACAACAAAGCCGATGAGTGCGTTGAATACAGCTCGTCGAACTCTATCTCCAGTATAAAGGACAACTGTCTATCCTCCTGCGTTTAGACGGGAGAGGCCGGCAAAATTTAAAAAAATGGTCAATTTGCCCTTCCAAAACAGACTTTTTTCTACACAAGGAGAACGAAGCGACTCAGAGGCCCGCCCTTTTAACTGTAGCATCCTCGCAACTTACTTACTAATCACCGCTAATATCCGGCAAATCCGCCGCACTTTTTTCTAGCCTTAATTTTTGGGTACCTGAAATATTTGAGTCTCTAATTCCTGAAATAATGGCCATACCGAGGAACGGGATGCGGCCCTGTATTCCCCCTTGACTTGCTTCTTACACGATAGCATCAAAATGGCAATCGCGAACACTTTCTGATTTTCGAGAAAAAAAGGGGAAGGGTTTAGACCACCCTTCCGCCGACCTTCTTGCCGCCATAACTCCGCACTACGTGTAGTGACAACAAAGCCGATGAGTGCGTTGAATACAGCTCGTCGAACTCTATCTCCAGTATAAAGGACAACTGTCTATCCTCCTGCGTTTAGACGGGAGAGGCCGGCAAAATTTAAAAAAATGGTCAATTTGCCCTTCCAAAACAGACTTTTTTCTACACAAGGAGAACGAAGCGACTCAGAGGCCCGCCCTTTTAACTGTAGCATCCTCGCAACTTACTTACTAATCACCGCTAATATCCGGCAAATCCGCCGCACTTTTTTCTAGCCTTAATTTTTGGGTACCTGAAATATTTGAGTCTCTAATTCCTGAAATAATGGCCATACCGAGGAACGGGATGCGGCCCTGTATTCCCCCTTGACTTGCTTCTTACAAGATAGCATCAAAATGGCAATCGCGAACACTTTCTGATTTTCGAGAAAAAAAGGGGAAGGGTTTAGACCACCCTTCCGCCGACCTTCTTGCCGCCATAACTCCGCACTACGTGTAGTGACAACAAAGCCGATGAGTGCGTTGAATACAGCTCGTCGAACTCTATCTCCAGTATAAAGGACAACTCTCTATCCTGCTGCGTTTGGACGGGAGAGGCCGGCAAAATTTCAAAAAACGGTCATTTTGCCCTTCCAAAACAGACTTTTTTCTACACAAGGAGAACGAAGCGACTCAGAGGCCCGCCCTTTTAACTGTAGCATCCTCGCACCTTATCTAGTAATCACCGCTAATATCCGGCAAATCCGCCGCACTTTTTTCTAGCCTTAATTTTTGGGTACCTGAAATATTTGAGTCTCTAATTCCTGAAATAATGGCCATACCGAGGAACGGGATGCGGCCCTGTATTCCCCCTTGACTTGCTTCTTACACGATAGCATCAAAATGGCAATCGCGAACACTTTCTGATTTTCGAGAAAAAAAGGGGAAGGGTTTAGACCACCCTTCCGCCGACCTTCTTGCCGCCATAACTCCGCACTACGTGTAGTGACAACAAAGCCGATGAGTGCGTTGAATACAGCTCGTCGAACTCTATCTCCAGTATAAAGGACAACTCTCTATCCTCCTGCGTTTGGACGGGAGAGGCCGGCAAAATTTCAAAAAATGGTCATTTTGCCCTTCCAAAACAGACTTTTTTCTACACAAGGAGAACGAAGCGACTCAGAGGCCCGCCCTTTTAACTGTAGCATCCTCGCACCTTATCTAGTAATCACCGCTAATATCCGGCAAATTCGCCGCACTTTTTTCTAGCCTTAATTTTTGGGTACCTGAAATATTTGAGTCTCTAATTCCTGAAATAATGGCCATACCGAGGAACGGGATGCGGCCCTGTATTCCCCCTTGACTTGCTTCTTACAAGATAGCATCAAAATGGCAATCGCGGACACTTTCTGATTTTCGAGAAAAAAAGGGGAAGGGTTTAGACCACCCTTCCGCCGACCTTCTTGCCGCCATAACTCCGCACTACGTGTAGTGACAACAAAGCCGATGAGTGCGTTGAATACAGCTCGTCGAACTCTATCTCCAGTATAAAGGACAACTCTCTATCCTCCTGCGTTTGGACGGGAGAGGCCGGCAAAATTTCAAAAAATGGTCATTTTGCCCTTCCAAAACAGACTTTTTTCTACACAAGGAGAACGAAGCGACTCAGAGGCCCGCCCTTTTAACTGTAGCATCCTCGCAACTTACTTACTAATCACCGCTAATATCCGGCAAATCCGCCGCACTTTTTTCTAGCCTTAATTTTTGGGTACCTGATATATTTGAGTCTCTAATTCCTGAAATAATGGCCATACCGAGGAACGGGATGCGGCCCTGTATTCCCCCTTGACTTGCTTCTTACACGATAGCATCAAAATGGCAATCGCGAACACTTTCTGATTTTCGAGAAAAAAAGGGGAAGGGTATAGACCACCCTTCCGCCGACCTTCTTGCCGCCATAACTCCGCACTACGTGTAGTGACAACAAAGCCGATGAGTGCGTTGAATACAGCTCGTCGAACTCTATCTCCAGTATAAAGGACAACTCTCTATCCTCCTGCGTTTGGACGGGAGAGGCCGGCAAAATTTCAAAAAATGGTCATTTTGCCCTTCCAAAACAGACTTTTTTCTACACAAGGAGAACGAAGCGACTCAGAGGCCCGCCCTTTTAACTGTAGCATCCTCGCACCTTATCTAGTAATCACCGCTAATATCCGGCAAATCCGCCGCACTTTTTTCTAGCCTTAAATTTTGGGTACCTGAAATATTTGAGTCTCTAATTCCTGAAATAATGGCCATACCGAGGAACGGGATGCGGCCCTGTATTCCCCCTTGACTTGCTTCTTACACGATAGCATCAAAATGGCAATCGCGAACACTTTCTGATTTTCGAGAAAAAAAGGGGAAGGGTTTAGACCACCCTTCCGCCGACCTTCTTGCCGCCATAACTCCGCACTACGTGTAGTGACAACAAAGCCGATGAGTGCGTTGAATACAGCTCGTCGAACTCTATCTCCAGTATAAAGGACAACTCTCTATCCTCCTGCGTTTGGACGGGAGAGGCCGGCAAAATTTCAAAAAATGGTCATTTTGCCCTTCCAAAACAGACTTTTTTCTACACAAGGAGAACGAAGCGACTCAGAGGCCCGCCCTTTTAACTGTAGCATCCTCGCACCTTATCTAGTAATCACCGCTAATATCCGGCAAATCCGCCGCACTTTTTTCTAGCCTTAATTTTTGGGTACCTGAAATATTTGAGTCTCTAATTCCTGAAATAATGGCCATACCGAGGAACGGGATGCGGCCCTGTATTCCCCCTTGACTTGCTACTTACACGATAGCATCAAAATGGCAATCGCGGACACTTTCTGATTTTCGAGAAAAAAAGGGGAAGGGTTTAGACCACCCTTCCGTCGACATTCTTGCCGCCATAACTCCGCACTACGTGTAGTGACAACAAAGCCGATGAGTGCGTTGAATACAGCTCGTCGAACTCTATCTCCAGTATAAAGGACAACTCTCTATCCTGCTGCGTTTGGACGGGAGAGGCCGGCAAAATTTCAAAAAATGGTCATTTTGCCCTTCCAAAACAGACTTTTTTCTACACAAGGAGAACGAAGCGACTCAGAGGCCCGCCCTTTTAACTGTAGCATCCTCGCACCTTATCTAGTAATCACCGCTAATATCCGTCAAATCCGCCGCACTTTTTTCTAGCCTTAATTTTTGGGTACCTGAAATATTTGAGTCTCTAATTCCTGAAATAATGGCCATACCGAGGAACGGGATGCGGCCCTGTATTCCCCATTGACTTGCTTCTTACAAGATAGCATCAAAATGGCAATCGCGAACACTTTCTGATTTTCGAGAAAAAAAGGGGAAGGGTTTAGACCACCCTTCCGCCGACCTTCTTGCCGCCATAACTCCGCACTACGTGTAGTGACAACAAAGCCGATGAGTGCGTTGAATACAGCTCGTCGAACTCTATCTCCAGTATAAAGGACAACTCTCTATCCTCCTGCGTTTGGACGGGAGAGGCCGGCAAAATTTCAAAAAATGGTCATTTTGCCCTTCCAAAACAGACTTTTTTCTACACAAGGAGAACGAAGCGACTCAGAGGCCCGCCCTTTTAACTGTAGCATCCTCGCACCTTATCTAGTAATCACCGCTAATATCCGGCAAATCCGCCGCACTTTTTTCTAGCCTTAATTTTTGGGTACCTGAAATATTTGAGTCTCTAATTCCTGAAATAATGGCCATACCGAGGAACGGGATGCGGCCCTGTATTCCCCCTTGACTTGCTTCTTACACGATAGCATCAAAATGGCAATCGCGAACACTTTCTGATTTTCGAGAAAAAAAAGGGGAAGGGTTTAGACCACCCTTCCGCCGACCTTCTTGCCGCCATAACTCCGCACTACGTGTAGTGACAACAAAGCCGATGAGTGCGTTGAATACAGCTCGTCGAACTCTATCTCCAGTATAAAGGACAACTCTCTATCCTCCTGCGTTTGGACGGGAGAGGCCGGCAAAATTTCAAAAAATGGTCATTTCGCCCTTCCAAAACAGACGTTTTTCTACACAAGGAGAACGAAGCGACTCAGAGGCCCGCCCTTTTAACTGTAGCATCCTCGCACCTTATCTAGTAATCACCGCTAATATCCGGCAAATTCGCCGCACTTTTTTCTAGCCTTAATTTTTGGGTACCTGAAATATTTGAGTCTCTAATTCCTGAAATAATGGCCATACCGAGGAACGGGATGCGGCCCTGTATTCCCCCTTGACTTGCTTCTTACAAGATAGCATCAAAATGGCAATCGCGGACACTTTCTGATTTTCGAGAAAAAAAGGGGAAGGGTTTAGACCACCCTTCCGCCGACCTTCTTGCCGCCATAACTCCGCACTACGTGTAGTGACAACAAAGCCGATGAGTGCGTTGAATACAGCTCGTCGAACTCTATCTCCAGTATAAAGGACAACTCTCTATCCTCCTGCGTTTGGACGGGAGAGGCCGGCAAAATTTCAAAAAATGGTCATTTTGCCCTTCCAAAACAGACTTTTTTCTACACAAGGAGAACGAAGCGACTCAGAGGCCCGCCCTTTTAACTGTAGCATCCTCGCACCTTATCTAGTAATCACCGCTAATATCCGGCAAATCCGCCGCACTTTTTTCTAGCCTTAATTTTTGGGTACCTGAGATATTTGAGTCTCTAATTCCTGAAATAATGGCCATACCGAGGAACGGGATGCGGCCCTGTATTCCCCCTTGACTTGCTTCTTACACGATAGCATCAAAATGGCAATCGCGAACACTTTCTGATTTTCGAGAAAAAAAGGGGAAGGGTTTAGACCAACCTTCCGCCGACCTTCTTGCCGCCATAACTCCGCACTACGTGTAGTGACAACAAAGCCGATGAGTGCGTTGAATACAGCTCGTCGAACTCTATCTCCAGTATAAAGGACAACTCTCTATCCTCCTGCGTTTGGACGGGAGAGGCCGGCAAAATTTCAAAAAATGGTCAATTTGCCCTTCCAAAACAGACTTTTTTCTACACAAGGAGAACGAAGCGACTCAGAGGCCCGCCCTTTTAACTGTAGCATCCTCGCAACTTACTTACTAATCACCGCTAATATCCGGCAAATCCGCCGCACTTTTTTCTAGCCTTAATTTTTGGGTACCTGAAATATTTGAGTCTCTAATTCCTGAAATAATGGCCATACCGAGGAACGGGATGCGGCCCTGTATTCCCCCTTGACTTGCTTCTTACAAGATAGCATCAAAATGGCAATCGCGAACACTTTCTGATTTTCGAGAAAAAAAGGGGAAGGGTTTAGACCACCCTTCCGCCGACCTTCTTGCCGCCATAACTCCGCACTGCGTGTAGTGACAACAAAGCCGATGAGTGCGTTGAATACAGCTCGTCGAACTCTATCTCCAGTATAAAGGACAACTCTCTATCCTCCTGCGTTTGGACGGGAGAGGCCGGCAAAATTTCAAAAAATGGTCATTTTGCCCTTCCAAAACAGACTTTTTTCTACACAAGGAGAACGAAGCGACTCAGAGGCCCGCCCTTTTAACTGTAGCATCCTCGCACCTTATCTAGTAATCACCGCTAATATCCGGCAAATCCGCCGCACTTTTTTCTAGCCTTAATTTTTGGGTACCTGAAATATTTGAGTCTCTAATTCCTGAAATAATGGCCATACCGAGGAACGGGATGCGGCCCTGTATTCCCCCTTGACTTGCTTCTTACAAGATAGCATCAAAATGGCAATCGCGAACACTTTCTGATTTTCGAGAAAAAAAGGGGAAGGGTTTAGACCACCCTTCCGCCGACCTTCTTGCCGCCATAACTCCGCACTACGTGTAGTGACAACAAAGCCGATGAGTGCGTTGAATACAGCTCGTCGAACTCTATCTCCAGTATAAAGGACAACTCTCTATCCTCCTGCGTTTGGACGGGAGAGGCCGGCAAAATTTCAAAAAATGGTCATTTTGCCCTTCCAAAACAGACTTTTTTCTACACAAGGAGAACGAAGCGACTCAGAGGCCCGCCCTTTTAACTGTAGCATCCTCGCAACTTACTTACTAATCACCGCTAATATCCGGCAAATCCGCCGCACTTTTTTCTAGCCTTAATTTTTGGGTACCTGAAATATTTGAGTCTCTAATTCCTGAAATAATGGCCATACCGAGGAACGGGATGCGGCCCTGTATTCCCCCTTGACTTGCTTCTTACAAGATAGCATCAAAATGGCAATCGCGAACACTTTCTGATTTTCGAGAAAAAAAGGGGAAGGGTTTAGACCACCCTTCCGCCGACCTTCTTGCCGCCATAACTCCGCACTACGTGTAGTGACAACAAAGCCGATGAGTGCGTTGAATACAGCTCGTCGAACTCTATCTCCAGTATAAAGGACAACTCTCTATCCTGCTGCGTTTGGACGGGAGAGGCCGGCAAAATTTCAAAAAATGGTCATTTTGCCCTTCCAAAACAGACTTTTTTCTACACAAGGAGAACGAAGCGACTCAGAGGCCCGCCCTTTTAACTGTAGCATCCTCGCACCTTATCTAGTAATCACCGCTAATATCCGGCAAATCCGCCGCACTTTTTTCTAGCCTTAATTTTTGGGTACCTGAAATATTTGAGTCTCTAATTCCTGAAATAATGGCCATACCGAGGAACGGGATGCGGCCCTGTATTCCCCCTTGACTTGCTTCTTACACGATAGCATCAAAATGGCAATCGCGAACACTTTCTGATTTTCGAGAAAAAAAGGGGAAGGGTTTAGACCACCCTTCCGCCGACCTTCTTGCCGCCATAACTCCGCACTACGTGTAGTGACAACAAAGCCGATGAGTGCGTTGAATACAGCTCGTCGAACTCTATCTCCAGTATAAAGGACAACTCTCTATCCTCCTGCGTTTGGACGGGAGAGGCCGGCAAAATTTCAAAAAATGGTCATTTTGCCCTTCCAAAACAGACTTTTTTCTACACAAGGAGAACGAAGCGACTCAGAGGCCCGCCCTTTTAACTGTAGCATCCTCGCACCTTATCTAGTAATCACCGCTAATATCCGGCAAATCCGCCGCACTTTTTTCTAGCCTTAAATTTTGGGTACCTGAAATATTTGAGTCTCTAATTCCTGAAATAATGGCCATACCGAGGAACGGGATGCGGCCCTGTATTCCCCCTTGACTTGCTTCTTACACGATAGCATCAAAATGGCAATCGCGAACACTTTCTGATTTTCGAGAAAAAAAGGGGAAGGGTTTAGACCACCCTTCCGCCGACCTTCTTGCCGCCATAACTCCGCACTACGTGTAGTGACAACAAAGCCGATGAGTGCGTTGAATACAGCTCGTCGAACTCTATCTCCAGTATAAAGGACAACTCTCTATCCTCCTGCGTTTGGACGGGAGAGGCCGGCAAAATTTCAAAAAATGGTCATTTTGCCCTTCCAAAACAGACTTTTTTCTACACAAGGAGAACGAAGCGACTCAGAGGCCCGCCCTTTTAACTGTAGCATCCTCGCACCTTATCTAGTAATCACCGCTAATATCCGGCAAATCCGCCGCACTTTTTTCTAGCCTTAATTTTTGGGTACCTGAAATATTTGAGTCTCTAATTCCTGAAATAATGGCCATACCGAGGAACGGGATGCGGCCCTGTATTCCCCCTTGACTTGCTTCTTACACGATAGCATCAAAATGGCAATCGCGGACACTTTCTGATTTTCGAGAAAAAAAGGGGAAGGGTTTAGACCACCCTTCCGTCGACATTCTTGCCGCCATAACTCCGCACTACGTGTAGTGACAACAAAGCCGATGAGTGCGTTGAATACAGCTCGTCGAACTCTATCTCCAGTATAAAGGACAACTCTCTATCCTGCTGCGTTTGGACGGGAGAGGCCGGCAAAATTTCAAAAAATGGTCATTTTGCCCTTCCAAAACAGACTTTTTTCTACACAAGGAGAACGAAGCGACTCAGAGGCCCGCCCTTTTAACTGTAGCATCCTCGCACCTTATCTAGTAATCACCGCTAATATCCGTCAAATCCGCCGCACTTTTTTCTAGCCTTAATTTTTGGGTACCTGAAATATTTGAGTCTCTAATTCCTGAAATAATGGCCATACCGAGGAACGGGATGCGGCCCTGTATTCCCCATTGACTTGCTTCTTACAAGATAGCATCAAAATGGCAATCGCGAACACTTTCTGATTTTCGAGAAAAAAAGGGGAAGGGTTTAGACCACCCTTCCGCCGACCTTCTTGCCGCCATAACTCCGCACTACGTGTAGTGACAACAAAGCCGATGAGTGCGTTGAATACAGCTCGTCGAACTCTATCTCCAGTATAAAGGACAACTCTCTATCCTCCTGCGTTTGGACGGGAGAGGCCGGCAAAATTTAAAAAAATGGTCATTTTGCCCTTCCAAAACAGACTTTTTTCTACACAAGGAGAACGAAGCGACTCAGAGGCCCGCCCTTTTAACTGTAGCATCCTCGCACCTTATCTAGTAATCACCGCTAATATCCGGCAAATCCGCCGCACTTTTTTCTAGCCTTAATTTTTGGGTACCTGAAATATTTGAGTCTCTAATTCCTGAAATAATGGCCATACCGAGGAACGGGATGCGGCCCTGTATTCCCCCTTGACTTGCTTCTTACACGATAGCATCAAAATGGCAATCGCGAACACTTTCTGATTTTCGAGAAAAAAAGGGGAAGGGTTTAGACCACCCTTCCGCCGACCTTCTTGCCGCCATAACTCCGCACTACGTGTAGTGACAACAAAGCCGATGAGTGCGTTGAATACAGCTCGTCGAACTCTATCTCCAGTATAAAGGACAACTCTCTATCCTCCTGCGTTTGGACGGGAGAGGCCGGCAAAATTTCAAAAAATGGTCATTTTGCCCTTCCAAAACAGACTTTTTTCTACACAAGGAGAACGAAGCGACTCAGAGGCCCGCCCTTTTAACTGTAGCATCCTCGCACCTTATCTAGTAATCACCGCTAATATCCGGAAAATTCGCCGCACTTTTTTCTAGCCTTAATTTTTGGGTACCTGAAATATTTGAGTCTCTAATTCCTGAAATAATGGCCATACCGAGGAACGGGATGCGGCCCTGTATTCCCCCTTGACTTGCTTCTTACAAGATAGCATCAAAATGGCAATCGCGGACACTTTCTGATTTTCGAGAAAAAAAGGGGAAGGGTTTAGACCACCCTTCCGCCGACCTTCTTGCCGCCATAACTCCGCACTACGTGTAGTGACAACAAAGCCGATGAGTGCGTTGAATACAGCTCGTCGAACTCTATCTCCAGTATAAAGGACAACTCTCTATCCTCCTGCGTTTGGACGGGAGAGGCCGGCAAAATTTCAAAAAATGGTCATTTTGCCCTTCCAAAACAGACTTTTTTCTACACAAGGAGAACGAAGCGACTCAGAGGCCCGCCCTTTTAACTGTAGCATCCTCGCACCTTATCTAGTAATCACCGCTAATATCCGGCAAATCCGCCGCACTTTTTTCTAGCCTTAATTTTTGGGTACCTGAAATATTTGAGTCTCTAATTCCTGAAATAATGGCCATACCGAGGAACGGGATGCGGCCCTGTATTCCCCCTTGACTTGCTTCTTACACGATAGCATCAAAATGGCAATCGCGGACACTTTCTGATTTTCGAGAAAAAAAGGGGAAGGGTTTAGACCACCCTTCCGTCGACATTCTTGCCGCCATAACTCCGCACTACGTGTAGTGACAACAAAGCCGATGAGTGCGTTGAATACAGCTCGTCGAACTCTATCTCCAGTATAAAGGACAACTCTCTATCCTGCTGCGTTTGGACGGGAGAGGCCGGCAAAATTTCAAAAAATGGTCATTTTGCCCTTCCAAAACAGACTTTTTTCTACACAAGGAGAACGAAGCGACTCAGAGGCCCGCCCTTTTAACTGTAGCATCCTCGCACCTTATCTAGTAATCACCGCTAATATCCGTCAAATCCGCCGCACTTTTTTCTAGCCTTAATTTTTGGGTACCTGAAATATTTGAGTCTCTAATTCCTGAAATAATGGCCATACCGAGGAACGGGATGCGGCCCTGTATTCCCCATTGACTTGCTTCTTACAAGATAGCATCAAAATGGCAATCGCGAACACTTTCTGATTTTCGAGAAAAAAAGGGGAAGGGTTTAGACCACCCTTCCGCCGACCTTCTTGCCGCCATAACTCCGCACTACGTGTAGTGACAACAAAGCCGATGAGTGCGTTGAATACAGCTCGTCGAACTCTATCTCCAGTATAAAGGACAACTCTCTATCCTCCTGCGTTTGGACGGGAGAGGCCGGCAAAATTTAAAAAAATGGTCATTTTGCCCTTCCAAAACAGACTTTTTTCTACACAAGGAGAACGAAGCGACTCAGAGGCCCGCCCTTTTAACTGTAGCATCCTCGCACCTTATCTAGTAATCACCGCTAATATCCGGCAAATCCGCCGCACTTTTTTCTAGCCTTAATTTTTGGGTACCTGAAATATTTGAGTCTCTAATTCCTGAAATAATGGCCATACCGAGGAACGGGATGCGGCCCTGTATTCCCCCTTGACTTGCTTCTTACACGATAGCATCAAAATGGCAATCGCGAACACTTTCTGATTTTCGAGAAAAAAAGGGGAAGGGTTTAGACCACCCTTCCGCCGACCTTCTTGCCGCCATAACTCCGCACTACGTGTAGTGACAACAAAGCCGATGAGTGCGTTGAATACAGCTCGTCGAACTCTATCTCCAGTATAAAGGACAACTCTCTATCCTCCTGCGTTTGGACGGGAGAGGCCGGCAAAATTTCAAAAAATGGTCATTTTGCCCTTCCAAAACAGACTTTTTTCTACACAAGGAGAACGAAGCGACTCAGAGGCCCGCCCTTTTAACTGTAGCATCCTCGCACCTTATCTAGTAATCACCGCTAATATCCGGAAAATTCGCCGCACTTTTTTCTAGCCTTAATTTTTGGGTACCTGAAATATTTGAGTCTCTAATTCCTGAAATAATGGCCATACCGAGGAACGGGATGCGGCCCTGTATTCCCCCTTGACTTGCTTCTTACAAGATAGCATCAAAATGGCAATCGCGGACACTTTCTGATTTTCGAGAAAAAAAGGGGAAGGGTTTAGACCACCCTTCCGCCGACCTTCTTGCCGCCATAACTCCGCACTACGTGTAGTGACAACAAAGCCGATGAGTGCGTTGAATACAGCTCGTCGAACTCTATCTCCAGTATAAAGGACAACTCTCTATCCTCCTGCGTTTGGACGGGAGAGGCCGGCAAAATTTCAAAAAATGGTCATTTTGCCCTTCCAAAACAGACTTTTTTCTACACAAGGAGAACGAAGCGACTCAGAGGCCCGCCCTTTTAACTGTAGCATCCTCGCACCTTATCTAGTAATCACCGCTAATATCCGGCAAATTCGCCGCACTTTTTTCTAGCCTTAATTTTTGGGTACCTGAAATATTTGAGTCTCTAATTCCTGAAATAATGGCCATACCGAGGAACGGGATGCGGCCTTGTATTCCCCCTTGACTTGCTTCTTACAAGATAGCATCAAAATGGCAATCGCGAACACTTTCTGATTTTCGAGAAAAAAAGGGGAAGGGTTTAGACCACCCTTCCGCCGACCTTCTTGCCGCCATAACTCCGCACTACGTGTAGTGACAACAAAGCCGATGAGTGCGTTGAATACAGCTCGTCGAACTCTATCTCCAGTATAAAGGACAACTCTCTATCCTCCTGCGTTTGGACGGGAGAGGCCGGCAAAATTTCAAAAAATGGTCATTTTGCCCTTCCAAAACAGACTTTTTTCTACACAAGGAGAACGAAGCGACTCAGAGGCCCGCCCTTTTAACTGTAGCATCCTCGCACCTTATCTAGTAATCACCGCTAATATCCGGCAAATCCGCCGCACTTTTTTCTAGCCTTAATTTTTGGGTACCTGAAATATTTGAGTCTCTAATTCCTGAAATAATGGCCATACCGAGGAACGGGATGCGGCCCTGTATTCCCCCTTGACTTGCTTCTTACACGATAGCATCAAAATGGCAATCGCGAACACTTTCTGATTTTCGAGAAAAAAAGGGGAAGGGTTTAGACCACCCTTCCGCCGACCTTCTTGCCGCCATAACTCCGCACTACGTGTAGTGACAACAAAGCCGATGAGTGCGTTGAATACAGCTCGTCGAACTCTATCTCCAGTATAAAGGACAACTCTCTATCCTCCTGCGTTTGGACGGGAGAGGCCGGCAAAATTTAAAAAAATGGTCATTTTGCCCTTCCAAAACAGACTTTTTTCTACACAAGGAGAACGAAGCGACTCAGAGGCCCGCCCTTTTAACTGTAGCATCCTCGCAACTTACTTACTAATCACCGCTAATATCCGGCAAATCCGCCGCACTTTTTTCTAGCCTTAATTTTTGGGTACCTGAAATATTTGAGTCTCTAATTCCTGAAATAATGGCCATACCGAGGAACGGGATGCGGCCCTGTATTCCCCCTTGACTTGCTTCTTACAAGATAGCATCAAAATGGCAATCGCGAACACTTTCTGATTTTCGAGAAAAAAAGGGGAAGGGTTTAGACCACCCTTCCGCCGACCTTCTTGCCGCCATAACTCCGCACTACGTGTAGTGACAACAAAGCCGATGAGTGCGTTGAATACAGCTCGTCGAACTCTATCTCCAGTATAAAGGACAACTCTCTATCCTCCTGCGTTTGGACGGGAGAGGCCGGCAAAATTTCAAAAAATGGTCATTTTGCCCTTCCAAAACAGACTTTTTTCTACACAAGGAGAACGAAGCGACTCAGAGGCCCGCCCTTTTAACTGTAGCATCCTCGCACCTTATCTAGTAATCACCGCTAATATCCGGCAAATTCGCCGCACTTTTTTCTAGCCTTAATTTTTGGGTACCTGAAATATTTGAGTCTCTAATTCCTGAAATAATGGCCATACCGAGGAACGGGATGCGGCCCTGTATTCCCCCTTGACTTGCTTCTTACAAGATAGCATCAAAATGGCAATCGCGGACACTTTCTGATTTTCGAGAAAAAAAGGGGAAGGGTTTAGACCACCCTTCCGCCGACCTTCTTGCCGCCATAACTCCGCACTACGTGTAGTGACAACAAAGCCGATGAGTGCGTTGAATACAGCTCGTCGAACTCTATCTCCAGTATAAAGGACAACTCTCTATCCTCCTGCGTTTGGACGGGAGAGGCCGGCAAAATTTCAAAAAATGGTCATTTTGCCCTTCCAAAACAGACTTTTTTCTACACAAGGAGAACGAAGCGACTCAGAGGCCCGCCCTTTTAACTGTAGCATCCTCGCACCTTATCTAGTAATCACCGCTAATATCCGGCAAATTCGCCGCACTTTTTTCTAGCCTTAATTTTTGGGTACCTGAAATATTTGAGTCTCTAATTCCTGAAATAATGGCCATACCGAGGAACGGGATGCGGCCTTGTATTCCCCGTTGACTTGCTTCTTACAAGATAGCATCAAAATGGCAATCGCGAACACTTTCTGATTTTCGAGAAAAAAAGGGGAAGGGTTTAGACCACCCTTCCGCCGACCTTCTTGCCGCCATAACTCCGCACTACGTGTAGTGACAACAAAGCCGATGAGTGCGTTGAATACAGCTCGTCGAACTCTATCTCCAGTATAAAGGACAACTCTCTATCCTCCTGCGTTTGGACGGGAGAGGCCGGCAAAATTTCAAAAAATGGTCATTTTGCCCTTCCAAAACAGACTTTTTTCTACACAAGGAGAACGAAGCGACTCAGAGGCCCGCCCTTTTAACTGTAGCATCCTCGCAACTTACTTACTAATCACCGCTAATATCCGGCAAATCCGCCGCACTTTTTTCTAGCCTTAATTTTTGGGTACCTGAAATATTTGAGTCTCTAATTCCTGAAATAATGGCCATACCGAGGAACGGGATGCGGCCCTGTATTCCCCCTTGACTTGCTTCTTACAAGATAGCATCAAAATGGCAATCGCGAACACTTTCTGATTTTCGAGAAAAAAAGGGGAAGGGTTTAGACCAACCTTCCGCCGACCTTCTTGCCGCCATAACTCCGCACTACGTGGAGTGACAACAAAGCCGATGAGTGCGTTGAATACAGCTCGTCGAACTCTATCTCCAGTATAAAGGACAACTCTCTATCCTCCTGCGTTTGGACGGGAGAGGCCGGCAAAATTTAAAAAATGGTCATTTTGCCCTTCCAAAACAGACTTTTTTCTACACAAGGAGAACGAAGCGACTCAGAGGCCCGCCCTTTTAACTGTAGCATCCTCGCACCTTATCTAGTAATCACCGCTAATATCCGGCAAATCCGCCGCACTTTTTTCTAGCCTTAATTTGTGGGTACCTGAAATATTTGAGTCTCTAATTCCTGAAATAATGGCCATACCGAGGAACGGGATGCGGCCCTGTATTCCCCCTTGACTTGCTTCTTACACGATAGCATCAAAATGGCAATCGCGGACACTTTCTGATTTTCGAGAAAAAAAGGGGAAGGGTTTAGACCACCCTTCCGCCGACATTCTTGCCGCCATAACTCCGCACTACGTGTAGTGACAACAAAGCCGATGAGTGCGTTGAATACAGCTCGTCGAACTCTATCTCCAGTATAAAGGACAACTCTCTATCCTGCTGCGTTTGGACGGGAGAGGCCGGCAAAATTTCAAAAAATGGTCATTTTGCCCTTCCAAAACAGACTTTTTTCTACACAAGGAGAACGAAGCGACTCAGAGGCCCGCCCTTTTAACTGTAGCATCCTCGCACCTTATCTAGTAATCACCGCTAATATCCGGCAAATCCGCCGCACTTTTTTCTAGCCTTAATTTTTTGGGTACCTGAAATATTTGAGTCTCTAATTCCTGAAATAATGGCCATACCGAGGAACGGGATGCGGCCCTGTATTCCCCCTTGACTTGCTTCTTACAAGATAGCATCAAAATGGCAATCGCGAACACTTTCTGATTTTCGAGAAAAAAAGGGGAAGGGTTTAGACCACCCTTCCGCCGACCTTCTTGCCGCCATAACTCCGCACTACGTGTAGTGACAACAAAGCCGATGAGTGCGTTGAATACAGCTCGTCGAACTCTATCTCCAGTATAAAGGACAACTCTCTATCCTCCTGCGTTTGGACGGGAGAGGCCGGCAAAATTTCAAAAAATGGTCATTTTGCCCTTCCAAAACAGACTTTTTTCTACACAAGGAGAACGAAGCGACTCAGAGGCCCGCCCTTTTAACTGTAGCATCCTCGCACCTTATCTAGTAATCACCGCTAATATCCGGCAAATTCGCCGCACTTTTTTCTAGCCTTAATTTTTGGGTACCTGAAATATTTGAGTCTCTAATTCCTGAAATAATGGCCATACCGAGGAACGGGATGCGGCCCTGTATTCCCCCTTGACTTGCTTCTTACAAGATAGCATCAAAATGGCAATCGCGAACACTTTCTGATTTTCGAGAAAAAAAGGGGAAGGGTTTAGACCACCCTTCCGCCGACCTTCTTGCCGCCATAACTCCGCACTACGTGTAGTGACAACAAAGCCGATGAGTGCGTTGAATACAGCTCGTCGAACTCTATCTCCAGTATAAAGGACAACTCTCTATCCTCCTGCGTTTGGACGGGAGAGGCCGGCAAAATTTCAAAAAATGGTCATTTTGCCCTTCCAAAACAGACTTTTTTCTACACAAGGAGAACGAAGCGACTCAGAGGCCCGCCCTTTTAACTGTAGCATCCTCGCACCTTATCTAGTAATCACCGCTAATATCCGGCAAATTCGCCGCACTTTTTTCTAGCCTTAATTTTTGGGTACCTGAAATATTTGAGTCTCTAATTCCTGAAATAATGGCCATACCGAGGAACGGGATGCGGCCCTGTATTCCCCCTTGACTTGCTTCTTACAAGATAGCATCAAAATGGCAATCGCGAACACTTTCTGATTTTCGAGAAAAAAAGGGGAAGGGTTTAGACCACCCTTCCGCCGACATTCTTGCCGCCATAACTCCGCACTACGTGTAGTGACAACAAAGCCGATGAGTGCGTTGAATACAGCTCGTCGAACTCTATCTCCAGTATAAAGGACAACTCTCTATCCTCCTGCGTTTGGACGGGAGAGGCCGGCAAAATTTAAAAAAATGGTCATTTTGCCCTTCCAAAACAGACTTTTTTCTACACAAGGAGAACGAAGCGACTCAGAGGCCCGCCCTTTTAACTGTAGCATCCTCGCACCTTATCTAGTAATCACCGCTAATATCCGGCAAATCCGCCGCACTTTTTTCTAGCCTTAATTTTTGGGTACCTGAAATATTTGAGTCTCTAATTCCTGAAATAATGGCCATACCGAGGAACGGGATGCGGCCCTGTATTCCCCCTTGACTTGCTTCTTACACGATAGCATCAAAATGGCAATCGCGAACACTTTCTGATTTTCGAGAAAAAAAGGGGAAGGGTTTAGACCACCCTTCCGCCGACCTTCTTGCCGCCATAACTCCGCACTACGTGTAGTGACAACAAAGCCGATGAGTGCGTTGAATACAGCTCGTCGAACTCTATCTCCAGTATAAAGGACAACTCTCTATCCTCCTGCGTTTGGACGGGAGAGGCCGGCAAAATTTCAAAAAATGGTCATTTTGCCCTTCCAAAACAGACTTTTTTCTACACAAGGAGAACGAAGCGACTCAGAGGCCCGCCCTTTTAACTGTAGCATCCTCGCACCTTATCTAGTAATCACCGCTAATATCCGGAAAATTCGCCGCACTTTTTTCTAGCCTTAATTTTTGGGTACCTGAAATATTTGAGTCTCTAATTCCTGAAATAATGGCCATACCGAGGAACGGGATGCGGCCCTGTATTCCCCCTTGACTTGCTTCTTACAAGATAGCATCAAAATGGCAATCGCGGACACTTTCTGATTTTCGAGAAAAAAAGGGGAAGGGTTTAGACCACCCTTCCGCCGACCTTCTTGCCGCCATAACTCCGCACTACGTGTAGTGACAACAAAGCCGATGAGTGCGTTGAATACAGCTCGTCGAACTCTATCTCCAGTATAAAGGACAACTCTCTATCCTCCTGCGTTTGGACGGGAGAGGCCGGCAAAATTTCAAAAAATGGTCATTTTGCCCTTCCAAAACAGACTTTTTTCTACACAAGGAGAACGAAGCGACTCAGAGGCCCGCCCTTTTAACTGTAGCATCCTCGCACCTTATCTAGTAATCACCGCTAATATCCGGCAAATTCGCCGCACTTTTTTCTAGCCTTAATTTTTGGGTACCTGAAATATTTGAGTCTCTAATTCCTGAAATAATGGCCATACCGAGGAACGGGATGCGGCCTTGTATTCCCCCTTGACTTGCTTCTTACAAGATAGCATCAAAATGGCAATCGCGAACACTTTCTGATTTTCGAGAAAAAAAGGGGAAGGGTTTAGACCACCCTTCCGCCGACCTTCTTGCCGCCATAACTCCGCACTACGTGTAGTGACAACAAAGCCGATGAGTGCGTTGAATACAGCTCGTCGAACTCTATCTCCAGTATAAAGGACAACTCTCTATCCTCCTGCGTTTGGACGGGAGAGGCCGGCAAAATTTCAAAAAATGGTCATTTTGCCCTTCCAAAACAGACTTTTTTCTACACAAGGAGAACGAAGCGACTCAGAGGCCCGCCCTTTTAACTGTAGCATCCTCGCACCTTATCTAGTAATCACCGCTAATATCCGGCAAATCCGCCGCACTTTTTTCTAGCCTTAATTTTTGGGTACCTGAAATATTTGAGTCTCTAATTCCTGAAATAATGGCCATACCGAGGAACGGGATGCGGCCCTGTATTCCCCCTTGACTTGCTTCTTACACGATAGCATCAAAATGGCAATCGCGAACACTTTCTGATTTTCGAGAAAAAAAGGGGAAGGGTTTAGACCACCCTTCCGCCGACCTTCTTGCCGCCATAACTCCGCACTACGTGTAGTGACAACAAAGCCGATGAGTGCGTTGAATACAGCTCGTCGAACTCTATCTCCAGTATAAAGGACAACTCTCTATCCTCCTGCGTTTGGACGGGAGAGGCCGGCAAAATTTAAAAAAATGGTCATTTTGCCCTTCCAAAACAGACTTTTTTCTACACAAGGAGAACGAAGCGACTCAGAGGCCCGCCCTTTTAACTGTAGCATCCTCGCAACTTACTTACTAATCACCGCTAATATCCGGCAAATCCGCCGCACTTTTTTCTAGCCTTAATTTTTGGGTACCTGAAATATTTGAGTCTCTAATTCCTGAAATAATGGCCATACCGAGGAACGGGATGCGGCCCTGTATTCCCCCTTGACTTGCTTCTTACAAGATAGCATCAAAATGGCAATCGCGAACACTTTCTGATTTTCGAGAAAAAAAGGGGAAGGGTTTAGACCACCCTTCCGCCGACCTTCTTGCCGCCATAACTCCGCACTACGTGTAGTGACAACAAAGCCGATGAGTGCGTTGAATACAGCTCGTCGAACTCTATCTCCAGTATAAAGGACAACTCTCTATCCTCCTGCGTTTGGACGGGAGAGGCCGGCAAAATTTCAAAAAATGGTCATTTTGCCCTTCCAAAACAGACTTTTTTCTACACAAGGAGAACGAAGCGACTCAGAGGCCCGCCCTTTTAACTGTAGCATCCTCGCACCTTATCTAGTAATCACCGCTAATATCCGGCAAATTCGCCGCACTTTTTTCTAGCCTTAATTTTTGGGTACCTGAAATATTTGAGTCTCTAATTCCTGAAATAATGGCCATACCGAGGAACGGGATGCGGCCCTGTATTCCCCCTTGACTTGCTTCTTACAAGATAGCATCAAAATGGCAATCGCGGACACTTTCTGATTTTCGAGAAAAAAAGGGGAAGGGTTTAGACCACCCTTCCGCCGACCTTCTTGCCGCCATAACTCCGCACTACGTGTAGTGACAACAAAGCCGATGAGTGCGTTGAATACAGCTCGTCGAACTCTATCTCCAGTATAAAGGACAACTCTCTATCCTCCTGCGTTTGGACGGGAGAGGCCGGCAAAATTTCAAAAAATGGTCATTTTGCCCTTCCAAAACAGACTTTTTTCTACACAAGGAGAACGAAGCGACTCAGAGGCCCGCCCTTTTAACTGTAGCATCCTCGCACCTTATCTAGTAATCACCGCTAATATCCGGCAAATTCGCCGCACTTTTTTCTAGCCTTAATTTTTGGGTACCTGAAATATTTGAGTCTCTAATTCCTGAAATAATGGCCATACCGAGGAACGGGATGCGGCCTTGTATTCCCCGTTGACTTGCTTCTTACAAGATAGCATCAAAATGGCAATCGCGAACACTTTCTGATTTTCGAGAAAAAAAGGGGAAGGGTTTAGACCACCCTTCCGCCGACCTTCTTGCCGCCATAACTCCGCACTACGTGTAGTGACAACAAAGCCGATGAGTGCGTTGAATACAGCTCGTCGAACTCTATCTCCAGTATAAAGGACAACTCTCTATCCTCCTGCGTTTGGACGGGAGAGGCCGGCAAAATTTCAAAAAATGGTCATTTTGCCCTTCCAAAACAGACTTTTTTCTACACAAGGAGAACGAAGCGACTCAGAGGCCCGCCCTTTTAACTGTAGCATCCTCGCAACTTACTTACTAATCACCGCTAATATCCGGCAAATCCGCCGCACTTTTTTCTAGCCTTAATTTTTGGGTACCTGAAATATTTGAGTCTCTAATTCCTGAAATAATGGCCATACCGAGGAACGGGATGCGGCCCTGTATTCCCCCTTGACTTGCTTCTTACAAGATAGCATCAAAATGGCAATCGCGAACACTTTCTGATTTTCGAGAAAAAAAGGGGAAGGGTTTAGACCAACCTTCCGCCGACCTTCTTGCCGCCATAACTCCGCACTACGTGGAGTGACAACAAAGCCGATGAGTGCGTTGAATACAGCTCGTCGAACTCTATCTCCAGTATAAAGGACAACTCTCTATCCTCCTGCGTTTGGACGGGAGAGGCCGGCAAAATTTAAAAAAATGGTCATTTTGCCCTTCCAAAACAGACTTTTTTCTACACAAGGAGAACGAAGCGACTCAGAGGCCCGCCCTTTTAACTGTAGCATCCTCGCACCTTATCTAGTAATCACCGCTAATATCCGGCAAATCCGCCGCACTTTTTTCTAGCCTTAATTTGTGGGTACCTGAAATATTTGAGTCTCTAATTCCTGAAATAATGGCCATACCGAGGAACGGGATGCGGCCCTGTATTCCCCCTTGACTTGCTTCTTACACGATAGCATCAAAATGGCAATCGCGGACACTTTCTGATTTTCGAGAAAAAAAGGGGAAGGGTTTAGACCACCCTTCCGCCGACATTCTTGCCGCCATAACTCCGCACTACGTGTAGTGACAACAAAGCCGATGAGTGCGTTGAATACAGCTCGTCGAACTCTATCTCCAGTATAAAGGACAACTCTCTATCCTGCTGCGTTTGGACGGGAGAGGCCGGCAAAATTTCAAAAAATGGTCATTTTGCCCTTCCAAAACAGACTTTTTTCTACACAAGGAGAACGAAGCGACTCAGAGGCCCGCCCTTTTAACTGTAGCATCCTCGCACCTTATCTAGTAATCACCGCTAATATCCGGCAAATCCGCCGCACTTTTTTCTAGCCTTAATTTTTTGGGTACCTGAAATATTTGAGTCTCTAATTCCTGAAATAATGGCCATACCGAGGAACGGGATGCGGCCCTGTATTCCCCCTTGACTTGCTTCTTACAAGATAGCATCAAAATGGCAATCGCGAACACTTTCTGATTTTCGAGAAAAAAAGGGGAAGGGTTTAGACCACCCTTCCGCCGACCTTCTTGCCGCCATAACTCCGCACTACGTGTAGTGACAACAAAGCCGATGAGTGCGTTGAATACAGCTCGTCGAACTCTATCTCCAGTATAAAGGACAACTCTCTATCCTCCTGCGTTTGGACGGGAGAGGCCGGCAAAATTTCAAAAAATGGTCATTTTGCCCTTCCAAAACAGACTTTTTTCTACACAAGGAGAACGAAGCGACTCAGAGGCCCGCCCTTTTAACTGTAGCATCCTCGCACCTTATCTAGTAATCACCGCTAATATCCGGCAAATTCGCCGCACTTTTTTCTAGCCTTAATTTTTGGGTACCTGAAATATTTGAGTCTCTAATTCCTGAAATAATGGCCATACCGAGGAACGGGATGCGGCCCTGTATTCCCCCTTGACTTGCTTCTTACAAGATAGCATCAAAATGGCAATCGCGAACACTTTCTGATTTTCGAGAAAAAAAGGGGAAGGGTTTAGACCACCCTTCCGCCGACCTTCTTGCCGCCATAACTCCGCACTACGTGTAGTGACAACAAAGCCGATGAGTGCGTTGAATACAGCTCGTCGAACTCTATCTCCAGTATAAAGGACAACTCTCTATCCTCCTGCGTTTGGACGGGAGAGGCCGGCAAAATTTCAAAAAATGGTCATTTTGCCCTTCCAAAACAGACTTTTTTCTACACAAGGAGAACGAAGCGACTCAGAGGCCCGCCCTTTTAACTGTAGCATCCTCGCACCTTATCTAGTAATCACCGCTAATATCCGGCAAATTCGCCGCACTTTTTTCTAGCCTTAATTTTTGGGTACCTGAAATATTTGAGTCTCTAATTCCTGAAATAATGGCCATACCGAGGAACGGGATGCGGCCCTGTATTCCCCCTTGACTTGCTTCTTACAAGATAGCATCAAAATGGCAATCGCGAACACTTTCTGATTTTCGAGAAAAAAAGGGGAAGGGTTTAGACCACCCTTCCGCCGACATTCTTGCCGCCATAACTCCGCACTACGTGTAGTGACAACAAAGCCGATGAGTGCGTTGAATACAGCTCGTCGAACTCTATCTCCAGTATAAAGGACAACTCTCTATCCTCCTGCGTTTGGACGGGAGAGGCCGGCAAAATTTCAAAAAATGGTCATTTTGCCCTTCCAAAACAGACTTTTTTCTACACAAGGAGAACGAAGCGACTCAGAGGCCCGCCCTTTTAACTGTAGCATCCTCGCAACTTACTTACTAATCACCGCTAATATCCGGCAAATCCGCCGCACTTTTTTCTAGCCTTAATTTTTGGGTACCTGAAATATTTGAGTCTCTAATTCCTGAAATAATGGCCATACCGAGGAACGGGATGCGGCCCTGTATTCCCCCTTGACTTGCTTCTTACAAGATAGCATCAAAATGGCAATCGCGAACACTTTCTGATTTTCGAGAAAAAAAGGGGAAGGGTTTAGACCACCCTTCCGCCGACCTTCTTGCCGCCATAACTCCGCACTACGTGTAGTGACAACAAAGCCGATGAGTGCGTTGAATACAGCTCGTCGAACTCTATCTCCAGTATAAAGGACAACTCTCTATCCTCCTGCGTTTGGACGGGAGAGGCCGGCAAAATTAAAAAAAAAGGTCATTTTGCCCTTCCAAAACAGACTTTTTTCTACACAAGGAGAACGAAGCGACTCAGAGGCCCGCCCTTTTAACTGTAGCATCCTCGCACCTTATCTAGTAATCACCGCTAATATCCGGCAAATCCGCCGCACTTTTTTCTAGCCTTAATTTTTGGGTACCTGAAATATTTGAGTCTCTAATTCCTGAAATAATGGCCATACCGAGGAACGGGATGCGGCCCTGTATTCCCCCTTGACTTGCTTCTTACACGATAGCATCAAAATGGCAATCGCGAACACTTTCTGATTTTCGAGAAAAAAAGGGGAAGGGTTTAGACCACCCTTCCGCCGACCTTCTTCCCGCCATAACTCCGCACTACGTGTAGTGACAACAAAGCCGATGAGTGCGTTGAATACAGCTCGTCGAACTCTATCTCCAGTATAAAGGACAACTCTCTATCCTGCTGCGTTTGGACGGGAGAGGCCGGCAAAATTTCAAAAAATGGTCATTTTGCCCTTCCAAAACAGACTTTTTTCTACACAAGGAGAACGAAGCGACTCAGAGGCCCGCCCTTTTAACTGTAGCATCCTCGCACCTTATCTAGTAATCACCGCTAATATCCGGCAAATCCGCCGCACTTTTTTCTAGCCTTAATTTTTGGGTACCTGAAATATTTGAGTCTCTAATTCCTGAAATAATGGCCATACCGAGGAACGGGATGCGGCCCTGTATTCCCCCTTGACTTGCTTCTTACACGATAGCATCAAAATGGCAATCGCGAACACTTTCTGATTTTCGAGAAAAAAAGGGGAAGGGTTTAGACCACCCTTCCGCCGACCTTCTTGCCGCCATAACTCCGCACTACGTGTAGTGACAACAAAGCCGATGAGTGCGTTGAATACAGCTCGTCGAACTCTATCTCCAGTATAAAGGACAACTGTCTATCCTCCTGCGTTTAGACGGGAGAGGCCGGCAAAATTTCAAAAAATGGTCAATTTGCCCTTCCAAAACAGACTTTTTTCTACACAAGGAGAACGAAGCGACTCAGAGGCCCGCCCTTTTAACTGTAGCATCCTCGCAACTTACTTACTAATCACCGCTAATATCCGGCAAATCCGCCGCACTTTTTTCTAGCCTTAATTTTTGGGTACCTGAAATATTTGAGTCTCTAATTCCTGAAATAATGGCCATACCGAGGAACGGGATGCGGCCCTGTATTCCCCCTTGACTTGCTTCTTACACGATAGCATCAAAATGGCAATCGCGAACACTTTCTGATTTTCGAGAAAAAAAGGGGAAGGGTTTAGACCACCCTTCCGCCGACCTTCTTGCCGCCATAACTCCGCACTACGTGTAGTGACAACAAAGCCGATGAGTGCGTTGAATACAGCTCGTCGAACTCTATCTCCAGTATAAAGGACAACTCTCTATCCTCCTGCGTTTGGACGGGAGAGGCCGGCAAAATTTCAAAAAATGGTCATTTTGCCCTTCCAAAACAGACTTTTTTCTACACAAGGAGAACGAAGCGACTCAGAGGCCCGCCCTTTTAACTGTAGCATCCTCGCACCTTATCTAGTAATCACCGCTAATATCCGGCAAATCCGCCGCACTTTTTTCTAGCCTTAATTTTTGGGTACCTGAAATATTTGAGTCTCTAATTCCTGAAATAATGGCCATACCGAGGAACGGGATGCGGCCCTGTATTCCCCCTTGACTTGCTTCTTACACGATAGCATCAAAATGGCAATCGCGAACACTTTCTGATTTTCGAGAAAAAAAAGGGGAAGGGTTAGACCACCCTTCCGCCGACCTTCTTGCCGCCATAACTCCGCACTACGTGCAGTGACAACAAAGCCGATGAGTGCGTTGAATACAGCTCGTCGAACTCTATCTCCAGTATAAAGGACAACTCTCTATCCTCCTGCGTTTGGACGGGAGAGGCCGGCAAAATTTCAAAAAATGGTCATTTTGCCCTTCCAAAACAGACTTTTTTCTACACAAGGAGAACGAAGCGACTCAGAGGCCCGCCCTTTTAACTGTAGCATCCTCGCAACTTACTTACTAATCACCGCTAATATCCGGCAAATCCGCCGCACTTTTTTCTAGCCTTAATTTTTGGGTACCTGAAATATTTGAGTCTCTAATTCCTGAAATAATGGCCATACCGAGGAACGGGATGCGGCCCTGTATTCCCCCTTGACTTGCTTCTTACAAGATAGCATCAAAATGGCAATCGCGAACACTTTCTGATTTTCGAGAAAAAAAGGGGAAGGGTTTAGACCACCCTTCCGCCGACCTTCTTGCCGCCATAACTCCGCACTACGTGTAGTGACAACAAAGCCGATGAGTGCGTTGAATACAGCTCGTCGAACTCTATCTCCAGTATAAAGGACAACTCTCTATCCTCCTGCGTTTGGACGGGAGAGGCCGGCAAAATTTCAAAAAATGGTCATTTTGCCCTTCCAAAACAGACTTTTTTCTACACAAGGAGAACGAAGCGACTCAGAGGCCCGCCCTTTTAACTGTAGCATCCTCGCAACTTACTTACTAATCACCGCTAATATCCGGCAAATCCGCCGCACTTTTTTCTAGCCTTAATTTTTGGGTACCTGAAATATTTGAGTCTCTAATTCCTGAAATAATGGCCATACCGAGGAACGGGATGCGGCCCTGTATTCCCCCTTGACTTGCTTCTTACACGATAGCATCAAAATGGCAATCGCGAACACTTTCTGATTTTCGAGAAAAAAAGGGGAAGGGTTTAGACCACCCTTCCGCCGACCTTCTTGCCGCCATAACTCCGCACTACGTGTAGTGACAACAAAGCCGATGAGTGCGTTGAATACAGCTCGTCGAACTCTATCTCCAGTATAAAGGACAACTCTCTATCCTCCTGCGTTTGGACGGGAGAGGCCGGCAAAATTTCAAAAAATGGTCATTTTGCCCTTCCAAAACAGACTTTTTTCTACACAAGGAGAACGAAGCGACTCAGAGGCCCGCCCTTTTAACTGTAGCATCCTCGCACCTTATCTAGTAATCACCGCTAATATCCGGCAAATCCGCCGCACTTTTTTCTAGCCTTAATTTTTGGGTACCTGAAATATTTGAGTCTCTAATTCCTGAAATAATGGCCATACCGAGGAACGGGATGCGGCCCTGTATTCCCCCTTGACTTGCTTCTTACACGATAGCATCAAAATGGCAATCGCGAACACTTTCTGATTTTCGAGAAAAAAAGGGGAAGGGTTTAGACCACCCTTCCGCCGACCTTCTTGCCGCCATAACTCCGCACTACGTGTAGTGACAACAAAGCCGATGAGTGCGTTGAATACAGCTCGTCGAACTCTATCTCCAGTATAAAGGACAACTCTCTATCCTCCTGCGTTTGGACGGGAGAGGCCGGCAAAATTTCAAAAAATGGTCATTTTGCCCTTCCAAAACAGACTTTTTTCTACACAAGGAGAACGAAGCGACTCAGAGGCCCGCCCTTTTAACTGTAGCATCCTCGCACCTTATCTAGTAATCACCGCTAATATCCGGCAAATCCGCCGCACTTTTTTCTAGCCTTAATTTTTGGGTACCTGAAATATTTGAGTCTCTAATTCCTGAAATAATGGCCATACCGAGGAACGGGATGCGGCCCTGTATTCCCCCTTGACTTGCTTCTTACACGATAGCATCAAAATGGCAATCGCGAACACTTTCTGATTTTCGAGAAAAAAAAGGGGAAGGGTTAGACCACCCTTCCGCCGACCTTCTTGCCGCCATAACTCCGCACTACGTGCAGTGACAACAAAGCCGATGAGTGCGTTGAATACAGCTCGTCGAACTCTATCTCCAGTATAAAGGACAACTCTCTATCCTCCTGCGTTTGGACGGGAGAGGCCGGCAAAATTTCAAAAAATGGTCATTTTGCCCTTCCAAAACAGACTTTTTTCTACACAAGGAGAACGAAGCGACTCAGAGGCCCGCCCTTTTAACTGTAGCATCCTCGCAACTTACTTACTAATCACCGCTAATATCCGGCAAATCCGCCGCACTTTTTTCTAGCCTTAATTTTTGGGTACCTGAAATATTTGAGTCTCTAATTCCTGAAATAATGGCCATACCGAGGAACGGGATGCGGCCCTGTATTCCCCCTTGACTTGCTTCTTACACGATAGCATCAAAATGGCAATCGCGAACACTTTCTGATTTTCGAGAAAAAAAGGGGAAGGGTTTAGACCACCCTTCCGCCGACCTTCTTGCCGCCATAACTCCGCACTACGTGTAGTGACAACAAAGCCGATGAGTGCGTTGAATACAGCTCGTCGAACTCTATCTCCAGTATAAAGGACAACTCTCTATCCTCCTGCGTTTGGACGGGAGAGGCCGGCAAAATTTCAAAAAATGGTCATTTTGCCCTTCCAAAACAGACTTTTTTCTACACAAGGAGAACGAAGCGACTCAGAGGCCCGCCCTTTTAACTGTAGCATCCTCGCACCTTATCTAGTAATCACCGCTAATATCCGGCAAATCCGCCGCACTTTTTTCTAGCCTTAAATTTTGGGTACCTGAAATATTTGAGTCTCTAATTCCTGAAATAATGGCCATACCGAGGAACGGGATGCGGCCCTGTATTCCCCCTTGACTTGCTTCTTACACGATAGCATCAAAATGGCAATCGCGAACACTTTCTGATTTTCGAGAAAAAAAGGGGAAGGGTTTAGACCACCCTTCCGCCGACCTTCTTGCCGCCATAACTCCGCACTACGTGTAGTGACAACAAAGCCGATGAGTGCGTTGAATACAGCTCGTCGAACTCTATCTCCAGTATAAAGGACAACTCTCTATCCTCCTGCGTTTGGACGGGAGAGGCCGGCAAAATTTCAAAAAACGGTCATTTTGCCCTTCCAAAACAGACTTTTTTCTACACAAGGAGAACGAAGCGACTCAGAGGCCCGCCCTTTTAACTGTAGCATCCTCGCACCTTATCTAGTAATCACCGCTAATATCCGGCAAATCCGCCGCACTTTTTTCTAGCCTTAATTTTTGGGTACCTGAAATATTTGAGTCTCTAATTCCTGAAATAATGGCCATACCGAGGAACGGGATGCGGCCCTGTATTCCCCCTTGACTTGCTTCTTACACGATAGCATCAAAATGGCAATCGCGAACACTTTCTGATTTTCGAGAAAAAAAGGGGAAGGGTTTAGACCACCCTTCCGCCGACCTTCTTGCCGCCAAAACTCCGCACTACGTGTAGTGACAACAAAGCCGATGAGTGCGTTGAATACAGCTCGTCGAACTCTATCTCCAGTATAAAGGACAACTCTCTATCCTCCTGCGTTTGGACGGGAGAGGCCGGCAAAATTTCAAAAAATGGTCATTTTGCCCTTCCAAAACAGACTTTTTTCTACACAAGGAGAACGAAGCGACTCAGAG
Organism: Periplaneta americana; assembly: GCF_040183065.1. NCBI lineage: Eukaryota > Metazoa > Arthropoda > Insecta > Blattodea > Blattidae > Periplaneta > Periplaneta americana. The sequence continues at coordinate 29,298,734 of NC_091120.1, read as the reverse complement.
GCCCGCCCTTTTAACTGTAGCATCCTCGCAACTTACTTACTAATCACCGCTAATATCCGGCAAATCCGCCGCACTTTTTTCTAGCCTTAATTTTTGGGTACCTGAAATATTTGAGTCTCTAATTCCTGAAATAATGGCCATACCGAGGAACGGGATGCGGCCCTGTATTCCCCCTTGACTTGCTTCTTACAAGATAGCATCAAAATGGCAATCGCGAACACTTTCTGATTTTCGAGAAAAAAAGGGGAAGGGTTTAGACCACCCTTCCGCCGACCTTCTTGCCGCCATAACTCCGCACTACGTGTAGTGACAACAAAGCCGATGAGTGCGTTGAATACAGCTCGTCGAACTCTATCTCCAGTATAAAGGACAACTCTCTATCCTCCTGCGTTTGGACGGGAGAGGCCGGCAAAATTAAAAAAAATGGTCATTTTGCCCTTCCAAAACAGACTTTTTTCTACACAAGGAGAACGAAGCGACTCAGAGGCCCGCCCTTTTAACTGTAGCATCCTCGCACCTTATCTAGTAATCACCGCTAATATCCGGCAAATCCGCCGCACTTTTTTCTAGCCTTAATTTTTGGGTACCTGAAATATTTGAGTCTCTAATTCCTGAAATAATGGCCATACCGAGGAACGGGATGCGGCCCTGTATTCCCCCTTGACTTGCTTCTTACACGATAGCATCAAAATGGCAATCGCGAACACTTTCTGATTTTCGAGAAAAAAAGGGGAAGGGTTTAGACCACCCTTCCGCCGACCTTCTTCCCGCCATAACTCCGCACTACGTGTAGTGACAACAAAGCCGATGAGTGCGTTGAATACAGCTCGTCGAACTCTATCTCCAGTATAAAGGACAACTCTCTATCCTGCTGCGTTTGGACGGGAGAGGCCGGCAAAATTTCAAAAAATGGTCATTTTGCCCTTCCAAAACAGACTTTTTTCTACACAAGGAGAACGAAGCGACTCAGAGGCCCGCCCTTTTAACTGTAGCATCCTCGCACCTTATCTAGTAATCACCGCTAATATCCGGCAAATCCGCCGCACTTTTTTCTAGCCTTAATTTTTGGGTACCTGAAATATTTGAGTCTCTAATTCCTGAAATAATGGCCATACCGAGGAACGGGATGCGGCCCTGTATTCCCCCTTGACTTGCTTCTTACACGATAGCATCAAAATGGCAATCGCGAACACTTTCTGATTTTCGAGAAAAAAAGGGGAAGGGTTTAGACCACCCTTCCGCCGACCTTCTTGCCGCCATAACTCCGCACTACGTGTAGTGACAACAAAGCCGATGAGTGCGTTGAATACAGCTCGTCGAACTCTATCTCCAGTATAAAGGACAACTGTCTATCCTCCTGCGTTTAGACGGGAGAGGCCGGCAAAATTTCAAAAAATGGTCAATTTGCCCTTCCAAAACAGACTTTTTTCTACACAAGGAGAACGAAGCGACTCAGAGGCCCGCCCTTTTAACTGTAGCATCCTCGCAACTTACTTACTAATCACCGCTAATATCCGGCAAATCCGCCGCACTTTTTTCTAGCCTTAATTTTTGGGTACCTGAAATATTTGAGTCTCTAATTCCTGAAATAATGGCCATACCGAGGAACGGGATGCGGCCCTGTATTCCCCCTTGACTTGCTTCTTACACGATAGCATCAAAATGGCAATCGCGAACACTTTCTGATTTTCGAGAAAAAAAGGGGAAGGGTTTAGACCACCCTTCCGCCGACCTTCTTGCCGCCATAACTCCGCACTACGTGTAGTGACAACAAAGCCGATGAGTGCGTTGAATACAGCTCGTCGAACTCTATCTCCAGTATAAAGGACAACTCTCTATCCTCCTGCGTTTGGACGGGAGAGGCCGGCAAAATTTCAAAAAATGGTCATTTTGCCCTTCCAAAACAGACTTTTTTCTACACAAGGAGAACGAAGCGACTCAGAGGCCCGCCCTTTTAACTGTAGCATCCTCGCACCTTATCTAGTAATCACCGCTAATATCCGGCAAATCCGCCGCACTTTTTTCTAGCCTTAAATTTTGGGTACCTGAAATATTTGAGTCTCTAATTCCTGAAATAATGGCCATACCGAGGAACGGGATGCGGCCCTGTATTCCCCCTTGACTTGCTTCTTACACGATAGCATCAAAATGGCAATCGCGAACACTTTCTGATTTTCGAGAAAAAAAGGGGAAGGGTTTAGACCACCCTTCCGCCGACCTTCTTGCCGCCATAACTCCGCACTACGTGTAGTGACAACAAAGCCGATGAGTGCGTTGAATACAGCTCGTCGAACTCTATCTCCAGTATAAAGGACAACTCTCTATCCTCCTGCGTTTGGACGGGAGAGGCCGGCAAAATTTCAAAAAATTGTCATTTTGCCCTTCCAAAACAGACTTTTTTCTACACAAGGAGAACGAAGCGACTCTGAGGCCCGCCCTTTTAACTGTAGCATCCTCGCACCTTATCTAGTAATCACCGCTAATATCCGGCAAATCCGCCGCACTTTTTTCTAGCCTTAATTTTTGGGTACCTGAAATATTTGAGTCTCTAATTCCTGAAATAATGGCCATACCGAGGAACGGGATGCGGCCCTGTATTCCCCCTTGACTTGCTTCTTACACGATAGCATCAAAATGGCAATCGCGAACACTTTCTGATTTTCGAGAAAAAAAGGGGAAGGGTTTAGACCACCCTTCCGCCGACCTTCTTGCCGCCATAACTCCGCACTACGTGTAGTGACAACAAAGCCGATGAGTGCGTTGAATACAGCTCGTCGAACTCTATCTCCAGTATAAAGGACAACTCTCTATCCTCCTGCGTTTGGACGGGAGAGGCCGGCAAAATTTCAAAAAATGGTCATTTTGCCCTTCCAAAACAGACTTTTTTCTACACAAGGAGAACGAAGCGACTCAGAGGCCCGCCCTTTTAACTGTAGCATCCTCGCACCTTATCTAGTAATCACCGCTAATATCCGGCAAATCCGCCGCACTTTTTTCTAGCCTTAATTTTTGGGTACCTGAAATATTTGAGTCTCTAATTCCTGAAATAATGGCCATACCGAGGAACGGGATGCGGCCCTGTATTCCCCCTTGACTTGCTTCTTACACGATAGCATCAAAATGGCAATCGCGAACACTTTCTGATTTTCGAGAAAAAAAAGGGGAAGGGATAGACCACCCTTCCGCCGACCTTCTTGCCGCCATAACTCCGCACTACGTGCAGTGACAACAAAGCCGATGAGTGCGTTGAATACAGCTCGTCGAACTCTATCTCCAGTATAAAGGACAACTCTCTATCCTCCTGCGTTTGGACGGGAGAGGCCGGCAAAATTTCAAAAAATGGTCATTTTGCCCTTCCAAAACAGACTTTTTTCTACACAAGGAGAACGAAGCGACTCAGAGGCCCGCCCTTTTAACTGTAGCATCCTCGCAACTTACTTACTAATCACCGCTAATATCCGGCAAATCCGCCGCACTTTTTTCTAGCCTTAATTTTTGGGTACCTGAAATATTTGAGTCTCTAATTCCTGAAATAATGGCCATACCGAGGAACGGGATGCGGCCCTGTATTCCCCCTTGACTTGCTTCTTACAAGATAGCATCAAAATGGCAATCGCGAACACTTTCTGATTTTCGAGAAAAAAAGGGGAAGGGTTTAGACCACCCTTCCGCCGACCTTCTTGCCGCCATAACTCCGCACTACGTGTAGTGACAACAAAGCCGATGAGTGCGTTGAATACAGCTCGTCGAACTCTATCTCCAGTATAAAGGACAACTCTCTATCCTCCTGCGTTTGGACGGGAGAGGCCGGCAAAATTTCAAAAAATGGTCATTTTGCCCTTCCAAAACAGACTTTTTTCTACACAAGGAGAACGAAGCGACTCAGAGGCCCGCCCTTTTAACTGTAGCATCCTCGCAACTTACTTACTAATCACCGCTAATATCCGGCAAATCCGCCGCACTTTTTTCTAGCCTTAATTTTTGGGTACCTGAAATATTTGAGTCTCTAATTCCTGAAATAATGGCCATACCGAGGAACGGGATGCGGCCCTGTATTCCCCCTTGACTTGCTTCTTACAAGATAGCATCAAAATGGCAATCGCGAACACTTTCTGATTTTCGAGAAAAAAAGGGGAAGGGTTTAGACCACCCTTCCGCCGACCTTCTTGCCGCCATAACTCCGCACTACGTGTAGTGACAACAAAGCCGATGAGTGCGTTGAATACAGCTCGTCGAACTCTATCTCCAGTATAAAGGACAACTCTCTATCCTCCTGCGTTTGGACGGGAGAGGCCGGCAAAATTTCAAAAAATGGTCATTTTGCCCTTCCAAAACAGACTTTTTTCTACACAAGGAGAACGAAGCGACTCAGAGGCCCGCCCATTTAACTGTAGCATCCTCGCACCTTATCTAGTAATCACCGCTAATATCCGGCAAATCCGCCGCACTTTTTTCTAGCCTTAATTTTTGGGTACCTGAAATATTTGAGTCTCTAATTCCTGAAATAATGGCCATACCGAGGAACGGGATGCGGCCCTGTATTCCCCCTTGACTTGCTTCTTACACGATAGCATCAAAATGGCAATCGCGAACACTTTCTGATTTTCGAGAAAAAAAGGGGAAGGGTTTAGACCACCCTTCCGCCGACCTTCTTGCCGCCATAACTCCGCACTACGTGTAGTGACAACAAAGCCGATGAGTGCGTTGAATACAGCTCGTCGAACTCTATCTCCAGTATAAAGGACAACTCTCTATCCTCCTGCGTTAGGACGGGAGAGGCCGGCAAAATTTCAAAAAATGGTCATTTTGCCCTTCCAAAACAGACTTTTTTCTACACAAGGAGAACGAAGCGACTCAGAGGCCCGCCCTTTTAACTGTAGCATCCTCGCACCTTATCTAGTAATCACCGCTAATATCCGGCAAATCCGCCGCACTTTTTTCTAGCCTTAATTTTTGGGTACCTGAAATATTTGAGTCTCTAATTCCTGAAATAATGGCCATACCGAGGAACGGGATGCGGCCCTGTATTCCCCCTTGACTTGCTTCTTACACGATAGCATCAAAATGGCAATCGCGAACACTTTCTGATTTTCGAGAAAAAAAAGGGGAAGGGTTAGACCACCCTTCCGCCGACCTTCTTGCCGCCATAACTCCGCACTACGTGCAGTGACAACAAAGCCGATGAGTGCGTTGAATACAGCTCGTCGAACTCTATCTCCAGTATAAAGGACAACTCTCTATCCTCCTGCGTTTGGACGGGAGAGGCCGGCAAAATTTCAAAAAATGGTCATTTTGCCCTTCCAAAACAGACTTTTTTCTACACAAGGAGAACGAAGCGACTCAGAGGCCCGCCCTTTTAACTGTAGCATCCTCGCAACTTACTTACTAATCACCGCTAATATCCGGCAAATCCGCCGCACTTTTTTCTAGCCTTAATTTTTGGGTACCTGAAATATTTGAGTCTCTAATTCCTGAAATAATGGCCATACCGAGGAACGGGATGCGGCCCTGTATTCCCCCTTGACTTGCTTCTTACACGATAGCATCAAAATGGCAATCGCGAACACTTTCTGATTTTCGAGAAAAAAAGGGGAAGGGTTTAGACCACCCTTCCGCCGACCTTCTTGCCGCCATAACTCCGCACTACGTGTAGTGACAACAAAGCCGATGAGTGCGTTGAATACAGCTCGTCGAACTCTATCTCCAGTATAAAGGACAACTCTCTATCCTCCTGCGTTTGGACGGGAGAGGCCCGCAAAATTTCAAAAAATGGTCATTTTGCCCTTCCAAAACAGACTTTTTTCTACACAAGGAGAACGAAGCGAGTCAGAGGCCCGCCCTTTTAACTGTAGCATCCTCGCACCTTATCTAGTAATCACCGCTAATATCCGGCAAATCCGCCGCACTTTTTTCTAGCCTTAAATTTTGGGTACCTGAAATATTTGAGTCTCTAATTCCTGAAATAATGGCCATACCGAGGAACGGGATGCGGCCCTGTATTCCCCCTTGACTTGCTTCTTACACGATAGCATCAAAATGGCAATCGCGAACACTTTCTGATTTTCGAGAAAAAAAGGGGAAGGGTTTAGACCACCCTTCCGCCGACCTTCTTGCCGCCATAACTCCGCACTACGTGTAGTGACAACAAAGCCGATGAGTGCGTTGAATACAGCTCGTCGAACTCTATCTCCAGTATAAAGGACAACTCTCTATCCTCCTGCGTTTGGACGGGAGAGGCCGGCAAAATTTCAAAAAATGGTCATTTTGCCCTTCCAAAACAGACTTTTTTCTACACAAGGAGAACGAAGCGACTCAGAGGCCCGCCCTTTTAACTGTAGCATCCTCGCACCTTATCTAGTAATCACCGCTAATATCCGGCAAATCCGCCGCACTTTTTTCTAGCCTTAATTTTTGGGTACCTGAAATATTTGAGTCTCTAATTCCTGAAATAATGGCCATACCGAGGAACGGGATGCGGCCCTGTATTCCCCCTTGACTTGCTTCTTACACGATAGCATCAAAATGGCAATCGCGAACACTTTCTGATTTTCGAGAAAAAAAGGGGAAGGGTTTAGACCACCCTTCCGCCGACCTTCTTGCCGCCATAACTCCGCACTACGTGTAGTGACAACAAAGCCGATGAGTGCGTTGAATACAGCTCGTCGAACTCTATCTCCAGTATAAAGGACAACTCTCTATCCTCCTGCGTTTGGACGGGAGAGGCCGGCAAAATTTCAAAAAATGGTCATTTTGCCCTTCCAAAACAGACTTTTTTCTACACAAGGAGAACGAAGCGACTCAGAGGCCCGCCCTTTTAACTGTAGCATCCTCGCACCTTATCTAGTAATCACCGCTAATATCCGGCAAATCCGCCGCACTTTTTTCTAGCCTTAATTTTTGGGTACCTGAAATATTTGAGTCTCTAATTCCTGAAATAATGGCCATACCGAGGAACGGGATGCGGCCCTGTATTCCCCCTTGACTTGCTTCTTACACGATAGCATCAAAATGGCAATCGCGAACACTTTCTGATTTTCGAGAAAAAAAAGGGGAAGGGTTAGACCACCCTTCCGCCGACCTTCTTGCCGCCATAACTCCGCACTACGTGCAGTGACAACAAAGCCGATGAGTGCGTTGAATACAGCTCGTCGAACTCTATCTCCAGTATAAAGGACAACTCTCTATCCTCCTGCGTTTGGACGGGAGAGGCCGGCAAAATTTCAAAAAATGGTCATTTTGCCCTTCCAAAACAGACTTTTTTCTACACAAGGAGAACGAAGCGACTCAGAGGCCCGCCCTTTTAACTGTAGCATCCTCGCAACTTACTTACTAATCACCGCTAATATCCGGCAAATCCGCCGCACTTTTTTCTAGCCTTAATTTTTGGGTACCTGAAATATTTGAGTCTCTAATTCCTGAAATAATGGCCATACCGAGGAACGGGATGCGGCCCTGTATTCCCCCTTGACTTGCTTCTTACAAGATAGCATCAAAATGGCAATCGCGAACACTTTCTGATTTTCGAGAAAAAAAGGGGAAGAGTTTAGACCACCCTTCCGCCGACCTTCTTGCCGCCATAACTCCGCACTACGTGTAGTGACAACAAAGCCGATGAGTGCGTTGAATACAGCTCGTCGAACTCTATCTCCAGTATAAAGGACAACTCTCTATCCTCCTGCGTTTGGACGGGAGAGGCCGGCAAAATTTCAAAAAATGGTCATTTTGCCCTTCCAAAACAGACTTTTTTCTACACAAGGAGAACGAAGCGACTCAGAGGCCCGCCCTTTTAACTGTAGCATCCTCGCAACTTACTTACTAATCACCGCTAATATCCGGCAAATCCGCCGCACTTTTTTCTAGCCTTAATATTTGGGTACCTGAAATATTTGAGTCTCTAATTCCTGAAATAATGGCCATACCGAGGAACGGGATGCGGCCCTGTATTCCCCCTTGACTTGCTTCTTACAAGATAGCATCAAAATGGCAATCGCGAACACTTTCTGATTTTCGAGAAAAAAAGGGGAAGGGTTTAGACCACCCTTCCGCCGACCTTCTTGCCGCCATAACTCCGCACTACGTGTAGTGACAACAAAGCCGATGAGTGCGTTGAATACAGCTCGTCGAACTCTATCTCCAGTATAAAGGACAACTCTCTATCCTCCTGCGTTTGGACGGGAGAGGCCGGCAAAATTTAAAAAAATGGTCATTTTGCCCTTCCAAAACAGACTTTTTTCTACACAAGGAGAACGAAGCGACTCAGAGGCCCGCCCTTTTAACTGTAGCATCCTCGCACCTTATCTAGTAATCACCGCTAATATCCGGCAAATCCGCCGCACTTTTTTCTAGCCTTAAATTTTGGGTACCTGAAATATTTGAGTCTCTAATTCCTGAAATAATGGCCATACCGAGGAACGGGATGCGGCCCTGTATTCCCCCTTGACTTGCTTCTTACACGATAGCATCAAAATGGCAATCGCGAACACTTTCTGATTTTCGAGAAAAAAAGGGGAAGGGTTTAGACCACCCTTCCGCCGACCTTCTTGCCGCCATAACTCCGCACTACGTGTAGTGACAACAAAGCCGATGAGTGCGTTGAATACAGCTCGTCGAACTCTATCTCCAGTATAAAGGACAACTCTCTATCCTCCTGCGTTTGGACGGGAGAGGCCGGCAAAATTTCAAAAAATGGTCATTTTGCCCTTCCAAAACAGACTTTTTTCTACACAAGGAGAACGAAGCGACTCAGAGGCCCGCCCTTTTAACTGTAGCATCCTCGCACCTTATCTAGTAATCACCGCTAATATCCGGCAAATCCGCCGCACTTTTTTCTAGCCTTAATTTTTGGGTACCTGAAATATTTGAGTCTCTAATTCCTGAAATAATGGCCATACCGAGGAACGGGATGCGGCCCTGTATTCCCCCTTGACTTGCTTCTTACACGATAGCATCAAAATGGCAATCGCGAACACTTTCTGATTTTCGAGAAAAAAAGGGGAAGGGTTTAGACCACCCTTCCGCCGACCTTCTTGCCGCCATAACTCCGCACTACGTGTAGTGACAACAAAGCCGATGAGTGCGTTGAATACAGCTCGTCGAACTCTATCTCCAGTATAAAGGACAACTCTCTATCCTCCTGCGTTTGGACGGGAGAGGCCCGCAAAATTTCAAAAAATGGTCATTTTGCCCTTCCAAAACAGACTTTTTTCTACACAAGGAGAACGAAGCGACTCAGAGGCCCGCCCTTTTAACTGTAGCATCCTCGCACCTTATCTAGTAATCACCGCTAATATCCGGCAAATCCGCCGCACTTTTTTCTAGCCTTAATTTTTGGGTACCTGAAATATTTGAGTCTCTAATTCCTGAAATAATGGCCATACCGAGGAACGGGATGCGGCCCTGTATTCCCCCTTGACTTGCTTCTTACACGATAGCATCAAAATGGCAATCGCGAACACTTTCTGATTTTCGAGAAAAAAAAGGGGAAGGGTTAGACCACCCTTCCGCCGACCTTCTTGCCGCCATAACTCCGCACTACGTGCAGTGACAACAAAGCCGATGAGTGCGTTGAATACAGCTCGTCGAACTCTATCTCCAGTATAAAGGACAACTCTCTATCCTCCTGCGTTTGGACGGGAGAGGCCGGCAAAATTTCAAAAAATGGTCATTTTGCCCTTCCAAAACAGACTTTTTTCTACACAAGGAGAACGAAGCGACTCAGAGGCCCGCCCTTTTAACTGTAGCATCCTCGCAACTTACTTACTAATCACCGCTAATATCCGGCAAATCCGCCGCACTTTTTTCTAGCCTTAATTTTTGGGTACCTGAAATATTTGAGTCTCTAATTCCTGAAATAATGGCCATACCGAGGAACGGGATGCGGCCCTGTATTCCCCCTTGACTTGCTTCTTACAAGATAGCATCAAAATGGCAATCGCGAACACTTTCTGATTTTCGAGAAAAAAAGGGGAAGGGTTTAGACCACCCTTCCGCCGACCTTCTTGCCGCCATAACTCCGCACTACGTGTAGTGACAACAAAGCCGATGAGTGCGTTGAATACAGCTCGTCGAACTCTATCTCCAGTATAAAGGACAACTCTCTATCCTCCTGCGTTTGGACGGGAGAGGCCGGCAAAATTTCAAAAAATGGTCATTTTGCCCTTCCAAAACAGACTTTTTTCTACACAAGGAGAACGAAGCGACTCAGAGGCCCGCCCTTTTAACTGTAGCATCCTCGCAACTTACTTACTAATCACCGCTAATATCCGGCAAATCCGCCGCACTTTTTTCTAGCCTTAATTTTTGGGTACCTGAAATATTTGAGTCTCTAATTCCTGAAATAATGGCCATACCGAGGAACGGGATGCGGCCCTGTATTCCCCCTTGACTTGCTTCTTACAAGATAGCATCAAAATGGCAATCGCGAACACTTTCTGATTTTCGAGAAAAAAAGGGGAAGGGTTTAGACCACCCTTCCGCCGACCTTCTTGCCGCCATAACTCCGCACTACGTGTAGTGACAACAAAGCCGATGAGTGCGTTGAATACAGCTCGTCGAACTCTATCTCCAGTATAAAGGACAACTCTCTATCCTCCTGCGTTTGGACGGGAGAGGCCGGCAAAATTTCAAAAAATGGTCATTTTGCCCTTCCAAAACAGACTTTTTTCTACACAAGGAGAACGAAGCGACTCAGAGGCCCGCCCTTTTAACTGTAGCATCCTCGCACCTTATCTAGTAATCACCGCTAATATCCGGCAAATCCGCCGCACTTTTTTCTAGCCTTAATTTTTGGGTACCTGAAATATTTGAGTCTCTAATTCCTGAAATAATGGCCATACCGAGGAACGGGATGCGGCCCTGTATTCCCCCTTGACTTGCTTCTTACACGATAGCATCAAAATGGCAATCGCGAACACTTTCTGATTTTCGAGAAAAAAAGGGGAAGGGTTTAGACCACCCTTCCGCCGACCTTCTTGCCGCCATAACTCCGCACTACGTGTAGTGACAACAAAGCCGATGAGTGCGTTGAATACAGCTCGTCGAACTCTATCTCCAGTATAAAGGACAACTCTCTATCCTCCTGCGTTAGGACGGGAGAGGCCGGCAAAATTTCAAAAAATGGTCATTTTGCCCTTCCAAAACAGACTTTTTTCTACACAAGGAGAACGAAGCGACTCAGAGGCCCGCCCTTTTAACTGTAGCATCCTCGCACCTTATCTAGTAATCACCGCTAATATCCGGCAAATCCGCCGCACTTTTTTCTAGCCTTAATTTTTGGGTACCTGAAATATTTGAGTCTCTAATTCCTGAAATAATGGCCATACCGAGGAACGGGATGCGGCCCTGTATTCCCCCTTGACTTGCTTCTTACACGATAGCATCAAAATGGCAATCGCGAACACTTTCTGATTTTCGAGAAAAAAAAGGGGAAGGGTTAGACCACCCTTCCGCCGACCTTCTTGCCGCCATAACTCCGCACTACGTGCAGTGACAACAAAGCCGATGAGTGCGTTGAATACAGCTCGTCGAACTCTATCTCCAGTATAAAGGACAACTCTCTATCCTCCTGCGTTTGGACGGGAGAGGCCGGCAAAATTTCAAAAAATGGTCATTTTGCCCTTCCAAAACAGACTTTTTTCTACACAAGGAGAACGAAGCGACTCAGAGGCCCGCCCTTTTAACTGTAGCATCCTCGCAACTTACTTACTAATCACCGCTAATATCCGGCAAATCCGCCGCACTTTTTTCTAGCCTTAATTTTTGGGTACCTGAAATATTTGAGTCTCTAATTCCTGAAATAATGGCCATACCGAGGAACGGGATGCGGCCCTGTATTCCCCCTTGACTTGCTTCTTACACGATAGCATCAAAATGGCAATCGCGAACACTTTCTGATTTTCGAGAAAAAAAGGGGAAGGGTTTAGACCACCCTTCCGCCGACCTTCTTGCCGCCATAACTCCGCACTACGTGTAGTGACAACAAAGCCGATGAGTGCGTTGAATACAGCTCGTCGAACTCTATCTCCAGTATAAAGGACAACTCTCTATCCTCCTGCGTTTGGACGGGAGAGGCCGGCAAAATTTCAAAAAATGGTCATTTTGCCCTTCCAAAACAGACTTTTTTCTACACAAGGAGAACGAAGCGACTCAGAGGCCCGCCCTTTTAACTGTAGCATCCTCGCACCTTATCTAGTAATCACCGCTAATATCCGGCAAATCCGCCGCACTTTTTTCTAGCCTTAAATTTTGGGTACCTGAAATATTTGAGTCTCTAATTCCTGAAATAATGGCCATACCGAGGAACGGGATGCGGCCCTGTATTCCCCCTTGACTTGCTTCTTACACGATAGCATCAAAATGGCAATCGCGAACACTTTCTGATTTTCGAGAAAAAAAGGGGAAGGGTTTAGACCACCCTTCCGCCGACCTTCTTGCCGCCATAACTCCGCACTACGTGTAGTGACAACAAAGCCGATGAGTGCGTTGAATACAGCTCGTCGAACTCTATCTCCAGTATAAAGGACAACTCTCTATCCTCCTGCGTTTGGACGGGAGAGGCCGGCAAAATTTCAAAAAATGGTCATTTTGCCCTTCCAAAACAGACTTTTTTCTACACAAGGAGAACGAAGCGACTCAGAGGCCCGCCCTTTTAACTGTAGCATCCTCGCACCTTATCTAGTAATCACCGCTAATATCCGGCAAATCCGCCGCACTTTTTTCTAGCCTTAATTTTTGGGTACCTGAAATATTTGAGTCTCTAATTCCTGAAATAATGGCCATACCGAGGAACGGGATGCGGCCCTGTATTCCCCCTTGACTTGCTTCTTACACGATAGCATCAAAATGGCAATCGCGAACACTTTCTGATTTTCGAGAAAAAAAGGGGAAGGGTTTAGACCACCCTTCCGCCGACCTTCTTGCCGCCATAACTCCGCACTACGTGTAGTGACAACAAAGCCGATGAGTGCGTTGAATACAGCTCGTCGAACTCTATCTCCAGTATAAAGGACAACTCTCTATCCTCCTGCGTTTGGACGGGAGAGGCCGGCAAAATTTCAAAAAATGGTCATTTTGCCCTTCCAAAACAGACTTTTTTCTACACAAGGAGAACGAAGCGACTCAGAGGCCCGCCCTTTTAACTGTAGCATCCTCGCACCTTATCTAGTAATCACCGCTAATATCCGGCAAATCCGCCGCACTTTTTTCTAGCCTTAATTTTTGGGTACCTGAAATATTTGAGTCTCTAATTCCTGAAATAATGGCCATACCGAGGAACGGGATGCGGCCCTGTATTCCCCCTTGACTTGCTTCTTACACGATAGCATCAAAATGGCAATCGCGAACACTTTCTGATTTTCGAGAAAAAAAAGGGGAAGGGTTAGACCACCCTTCCGCCGACCTTCTTGCCGCCATAACTCCGCACTACGTGCAGTGACAACAAAGCCGATGAGTGCGTTGAATACAGCTCGTCGAACTCTATCTCCAGTATAAAGGACAACTCTCTATCCTCCTGCGTTTGGACGGGAGAGGCCGGCAAAATTTCAAAAAATGGTCATTTTGCCCTTCCAAAACAGACTTTTTTCTACACAAGGAGAACGAAGCGACTCAGAGGCCCGCCCTTTTAACTGTAGCATCCTCGCAACTTACTTACTAATCACCGCTAATATCCGGCAAATCCGCCGCACTTTTTTCTAGCCTTAATTTTTGGGTACCTGAAATATTTGAGTCTCTAATTCCTGAAATAATGGCCATACCGAGGAACGGGATGCGGCCCTGTATTCCCCCTTGACTTGCTTCTTACAAGATAGCATCAAAATGGCAATCGCGAACACTTTCTGATTTTCGAGAAAAAAAGGGGAAGGGTTTAGACCACCCTTCCGCCGACCTTCTTGCCGCCATAACTCCGCACTACGTGTAGTGACAACAAAGCCGATGAGTGCGTTGAATACAGCTCGTCGAACTCTATCTCCAGTATAAAGGACAACTCTCTATCCTCCTGCGTTTGGACGGGAGAGGCCGGCAAAATTTCAAAAAATGGTCATTTTGCCCTTCCAAAACAGACTTTTTTCTACACAAGGAGAACGAAGCGACTCAGAGGCCCGCCCTTTTAACTGTAGCATCCTCGCAACTTACTTACTAATCACCGCTAATATCCGGCAAATCCGCCGCACTTTTTTCTAGCCTTAATTTTTGGGTACCTGAAATATTTGAGTCTCTAATTCCTGAAATAATGGCCATACCGAGGAACGGGATGCGGCCCTGTATTCCCCCTTGACTTGCTTCTTACAAGATAGCATCAAAATGGCAATCGCGAACACTTTCTGATTTTCGAGAAAAAAAGGGGAAGGGTTTAGACCACCCTTCCGCCGACCTTCTTGCCGCCATAACTCCGCACTACGTGTAGTGACAACAAAGCCGATGAGTGCGTTGAATACAGCTCGTCGAACTCTATCTCCAGTATAAAGGACAACTCTCTATCCTCCTGCGTTTGGACGGGAGAGGCCGGCAAAATTTCAAAAAATGGTCATTTTGCCCTTCCAAAACAGACTTTTTTCTACACAAGGAGAACGAAGCGACTCAGAGGCCCGCCCTTTTAACTGTAGCATCCTCGCACCTTATCTAGTAATCACCGCTAATATCCGGCAAATCCGCCGCACTTTTTTCTAGCCTTAATTTTTGGGTACCTGAAATATTTGAGTCTCTAATTCCTGAAATAATGGCCATACCGAGGAACGGGATGCGGCCCTGTATTCCCCCTTGACTTGCTTCTTACACGATAGCATCAAAATGGCAATCGCGAACACTTTCTGATTTTCGAGAAAAAAAGGGGAAGGGTTTAGACCACCCTTCCGCCGACCTTCTTGCCGCCATAACTCCGCACTACGTGTAGTGACAACAAAACCGATGAGTGCGTTGAATACAGCTCGTCGAACTCTATCTCCAGTATAAAGGACAACTCTCTATCCTCCTGCGTTTGGACGGGAGAGGCCGGCAAAATTTCAAAAAATGGTCATTTTGCCCTTCCAAAACAGACTTTTTTCTACACAAGGAGAACGAAGCGACTCAGAGGCCCGCCCTTTTAACTGTAGCATCCTCGCACCTTATCTAGTAATCACCGCTAATATCCGCAAATCCGCCGCACTTTTTTCTAGCCTTAATTTTTGGGTACCTGAAATATTTGAGTCTCTAATTCCTGAAATAATGGCCATACCGAGGAACGGGATGCGGCCCTGTATTCCCCCTTGACTTGCTTCTTACACGATAGCATCAAAATGGCAATCGCGAACACTTTCTGATTTTCGAGAAAAAAAGGGGAAGGGTTTAGACCACCCTTCCGCCGACCTTCTTGCCGCCATAACTCCGCACTACGTGTAGTGACAACAAAGCCGATGAGTGCGTTGAATACAGCTCGTCGAACTCTATCTCCAGTATAAAGGACAACTGTCTATCCTCCTGCGTTTGGACGGGAGAGGCCGGCAAAATTTAAAAAAATGGTCAATTTGCCCTTCCAAAACAGACTTTTTTCTACACAAGGAGAACGAAGCGACTCAGAGGCCCGCCCTTTTAACTGTAGCATCCTCGCAACTTACTTACTAATCACCGCTAATATCCGGCAAATCCGCCGCACTTTTTTCTAGCCTTAATTTTTGGGTACCTGAAATATTTGAGTCTCTAATTCCTGAAATAATGGCCATACCGAGGAACGGGATGCGGCCCTGTATTCCCCCTTGACTTGCTTCTTACACGATAGCATCAAAATGGCAATCGCGAACACTTTCTGATTTTCGAGAAAAAAAGGGGAAGGGTTTAGACCACCCTTCCGCCGACCTTCTTGCCGCCATAACTCCGCACTACGTGTAGTGACAACAAAGCCGATGAGTGCGTTGAATACAGCTCGTCGAACTCTATCTCCAGTATAAAGGACAACTCTCTATCCTCCTGCGTTTGGACGGGAGAGGCCGGCAAAATTTCAAAAAATGGTCATTTTGCCCTTCCAAAACAGACTTTTTTCTACACAAGGAGAACGAAGCGACTCAGAGGCCCGCCCTTTTAACTGTAGCATCCTCGCACCTTATCTAGTAATCACCGCTAATATCCTGCAAATCCGCCGCACTTTTTTCTAGCCTTAAATTTTGGGTACCTGAAATATTTGAGTCTCTAATTCCTGAAATAATGGCCATACCGAGGAACGGGATGCGGCCCTGTATTCCCCCTTGACTTGCTTCTTACACGATAGCATCAAAATGGCAATCGCGAACACTTTCTGATTTTCGAGAAAAAAAGGGGAAGGGTTTAGACCACCCTTCCGCCGACTTTCTTGCCGCCATAACTCCGCACTACGTGTAGTGACAACAAAGCCGATGAGTGCGTTGAATACAGCTCGTCGAACTCTATCTCCAGTATAAAGGACAACTCTCTATCCTGCTGCGTTTGGACGGGAGAGGCCGGCAAAATTTCAAAAAATGGTCATTTTGCCCTTCCAAAACAGACTTTTTTCTACACAAGGAGAACGAAGCGACTCAGAGGCCCGCCCTTTTAACTGTAGCATCCTCGCACCTTATCTAGTAATCACCGCTAATATCCGGCAAATCCGCCGCACTTTTTTCTAGCCTTAATTTTTGGGTACCTGAAATATTTGAGTCTCTAATTCCTGAAATAATGGCCATACCGAGGAACGGGATGCGGCCCTGTATTCCCCCTTGACTTGCTTCTTACACGATAGCATCAAAATGGCAATCGCGAACACTTTCTGATTTTCGAGAAAAAAAGGGGAAGGGTTTAGACCACCCTTCCGCCGACCTTCTTGCCGCCATAACTCCGCACTACGTGTAGTGACAACAAAGCCGATGAGTGCGTTGAATACAGCTCGTCGAACTCTATCTCCAGTATAAAGGACAACTCTCTATCCTCCTGCGTTTGGACGGGAGAGGCCGGCAAAATTTCAAAAAATGGTCATTTTGCCCTTCCAAAACAGACTTTTTTCTACACAAGGAGAACGAAGCGACTCAGAGGCCCGCCCTTTTAACTGTAGCATCCTCGCACCTTATCTAGTAATCACCGTTAATATCCGGCAAATCCGCCGCACTTTTTTCTAGCCTTAATTTTTGGGTACCTGAAATATTTGAGTCTCTAATTCCTGAAATAATGGCCATACCGAGGAACGGGATGCGGCCCTGTATTCCCCCTTGACTTGCTTCTTACACGATAGCATCAAAATGGCAATCGCGAACACTTTCTGATTTTCGAGAAAAAAAGGGGAAGGGTTTAGACCACCCTTCCGCCGACCTTCTTGCCGCCATAACTCCGCACTACGTGTAGTGACAACAAAGCCGATGAGTGCGTTGAATACAGCTCGTCGAACTCTATCTCCAGTATAAAGGACAACTCTCTATCCTCCTGCGTTTGGACGGGAGAGGCCGGCAAAATTTCAAAAAATGGTCAATTTGCCCTTCCAAAACAGACTTTTTTCTACACAAGGAGAACGAAGCGACTCAGAGGCCCGCCCTTTTAACTGTAGCATCCTCGCAACTTACTTACTAATCACCGCTAATATCCGGCAAATCCGCCGCACTTTTTTCTAGCCTTAATTTTTGGGTACCTGAAATATTTGAGTCTCTAATTCCTGAAATAATGGCCATACCGAGGAACGGGATGCGGCCCTGTATTCCCCCTTGACTTGCTTCTTACACGATAGCATCAAAATGGCAATCGCGAACACTTTCTGATTTTCGAGAAAAAAAGGGGAAGGGTTTAGACCACCCTTCCGCCGACCTTCTTGCCGCCATAACTCCGCACTGCGTGTAGTGACAACAAAGCCGATGAGTGCGTTGAATACAGCTCGTCGAACTCTATCTCCAGTATAAAGGACAACTCTCTATCCTCCTGCGTTTGGACGGGAGAGGCCGGCAAAATTTCAAAAAATGGTCATTTTGCCCTTCCAAAACAGACTTTTTTCTACACAAGGAGAACGAAGCGACTCAGAGGCCCGCCCTTTTAACTGTAGCATCCTCGCACCTTATCTAGTAATCACCGCTAATATCCGGCAAATCCGCCGCACTTTTTTCTAGCCTTAATTTTTGGGTACCTGAAATATTTGAGTCTCTAATTCCTGAAATAATGGCCATACCGAGGAACGGGATGCGGCCCTGTATTCCCCCTTGACTTGCTTCTTACAAGATAGCATCAAAATGGCAATCGCGAACACTTTCTGATTTTCGAGAAAAAAAGGGGAAGGGTTTAGACCACCCTTCCGCCGACCTTCTTGCCGCCATAACTCCGCACTACGTGTAGTGACAACAAAGCCGATGAGTGCGTTGAATACAGCTCGTCGAACTCTATCTCCAGTATAAAGGACAACTCTCTATCCTCCTGCGTTTGGACGGGAGAGGCCGGCAAAATTTCAAAAAATGGTCATTTTGCCCTTCCAAAACAGACTTTTTTCTACACAAGGAGAACGAAGCGACTCAGAGGCCCGCCCTTTTAACTGTAGCATCCTCGCAACTTACTTACTAATCACCGCTAATATCCGGCAAATCCGCCGCACTTTTTTCTAGCCTTAATTTTTGGGTACCTGAAATATTTGAGTCTCTAATTCCTGAAATAATGGCCATACCGAGGAACGGGATGCGGCCCTGTATTCCCCCTTGACTTGCTTCTTACAAGATAGCATCAAAATGGCAATCGCGAACACTTTCTGATTTTCGAGAAAAAAAGGGGAAGGGTTTAGACCACCCTTCCGCCGACCTTCTTGCCGCCATAACTCCGCACTACGTGTAGTGACAACAAAGCCGATGAGTGCGTTGAATACAGCTCGTCGAACTCTATCTCCAGTATAAAGGACAACTCTCTATCCTCCTGCGTTTGGACGGGAGAGGCCGGCAAAATTTCAAAAAATGGTCATTTTGCCCTTCCAAAACAGACTTTTTTCTACACAAGGAGAACGAAGCGACTCAGAGGCCCGCCCTTTTAACTGTAGCATCCTCGCACCTTATCTAGTAATCACCGCTAATATCCGGCAAATCCGCCGCACTTTTTTCTAGCCTTAATTTTTGGGTACTTGAAATATTTGAGTCTCTAATTCCTGAAATAATGGCCATACCGAGGAACGGGATGCGGCCCTGTATTCCCCCTTGACTTGCTTCTTACACGATAGCATCAAAATGGCAATCGCGAACACTTTCTGATTTTCGAGAAAAAAAGGGGAAGGGTTTAGACCACCCTTCCGCCGACCTTCTTGCCGCCATAACTCCGCACTACGTGTAGTGACAACAAAGCCGATGAGTGCGTTGAATACAGCTCGTCGAACTCTATCTCCAGTATAAAGGACAACTCTCTATCCTCCTGCGTTTGGACGGGAGAGGCCGGCAAAATTTCAAAAAATGGTCATTTTGCCCTTCCAAAACAGACTTTTTTCTACACAAGGAGAACGAAGCGACTCAGAGGCCCGCCCTTTTAACTGTAGCATCCTCGCAACTTACTTACTAATCACCGCTAATATCCGGCAAATCCGCCGCACTTTTTTCTAGCCTTAATTTTTGGGTACCTGAAATATTTGAGTCTCTAATTCCTGAAATAATGGCCATACCGAGGAACGGGATGCGGTCCTGTATTCCCCCTTGACTTGCTTCTTACACGATAGCATCAAAATGGCAATCGCGAACACTTTCTGATTTTCGAGAAAAAAAGGGGAAGGGTTTAGACCACCCTTCCGCCGACCTTCTTGCCGCCATAACTCCGCACTGCGTGTAGTGACAACAAAGCCGATGAGTGCGTTGAATACAGCTCGTCGAACTCTATCTCCAGTATAAAGGACAACTCTCTATCCTCCTGCGTTTGGACGGGAGAGGCCGGCAAAATTTCAAAAAATGGTCATTTTGCCCTTCCAAAACAGACTTTTTTCTACACAAGGAGAACGAAGCGACTCAGAGGCCCGCCCTTTTAACTGTAGCATCCTCGCACCTTATCTAGTAATCACCGCTAATATCCGGCAAATCCGCCGCACTTTTTTCTAGCCTTAATTTTTGGGTACCTGAAATATTTGAGTCTCTAATTCCTGAAATAATGGCCATACCGAGGAACGGGATGCGGCCCTGTATTCCCCCTTGACTTGCTTCTTACAAGATAGCATCAAAATGGCAATCGCGAACACTTTCTGATTTTCGAGAAAAAAAGGGGAAGGGTTTAGACCACCCTTCCGCCGACCTTCTTGCCGCCATAACTCCGCACTACGTGTAGTGACAACAAAGCCGATGAGTGCGTTGAATACAGCTCGTCGAACTCTATCTCCAGTATAAAGGACAACTCTCTATCCTCCGGCGTTTGGACGGGAGAGGCCGGCAAAATTTCAAAAAATGGTCATTTTGCCCTTCCAAAACAGACTTTTTTCTACACAAGGAGAACGAAGCGACTCAGAGGCCCGCCCTTTTAACTGTAGCATCCTCGCAACTTACTTACTAATCACCGCTAATATCCGGCAAATCCGCCGCACTTTTTTCTAGCCTTAATTTTTGGGTACCTGAAATATTTGAGTCTCTAATTCCTGAAATAATGGCCATACCGAGGAACGGGATGCGGCCCTGTATTCCCCCTTGACTTGCTTCTTACAAGATAGCATCAAAATGGCAATCGCGAACACTTTCTGATTTTCGAGAAAAAAAGGGGAAGGGTTTAGACCACCCTTCCGCCGACCTTCTTGCCGCCATAACTCCGCACTACGTGTAGTGACAACAAAGCCGATGAGTGCGTTGAATACAGCTCGTCGAACTCTATCTCCAGTATAAAGGACAACTCTCTATCCTCCTGCGTTTGGACGGGAGAGGCCGGCAAAATTTCAAAAAATGGTCATTTTGCCCTTCCAAAACAGACTTTTTTCTACACAAGGAGAACGAAGCGACTCAGAGGCCCGCCCTTTTAACTGTAGCATCCTCGCACCTTATCTAGTAATCACCGCTAATATCCGGCAAATCCGCCGCACTTTTTTCTAGCCTTAATTTTTGGGTACCTGAAATATTTGAGTCTCTAATTCCTGAAATAATGGCCATACCGAGGAACGGGATGCGGCCCTGTATTCCCCCTTGACTTGCTTCTTACACGATAGCATCAAAATGGCAATCGCGACCACTTTCTGATTTTCGAGAAAAAAAGGGGAAGGGTTTAGACCACCCTTCCGCCGACCTTCTTGCCGCCATAACTCCGCACTACGTGTAGTGACAACAAAGCCGATGAGTGCGTTGAATACAGCTCGTCGAACTCTATCTCCAGTATAAAGGACAACTCTCTATCCTCCTGCGTTTGGACGGGAGAGGCCGGCAAAATTTCAAAAAATGGTCATTTCGCCCTTCCAAAACAGACTTTTTTCTACACAAGGAGAACGAAGCGACTCAGAGGCCCGCCCTTTTAACTGTAGCATCCTCGCAACTTACTTACTAATCACCGCTAATATCCGGCAAATCCGCCGCACTTTTTTCTAGCCTTAAATTTTGGGTACCTGAAATATTTGAGTCTCTAATTCCTGAAATAATGGCCATACCGAGGAACGGGATGCGGCCCTGTATTCCCCCTTGACTTGCTTCTTACACGATAGCATCAAAATGGCAATCGCGAACACTTTCTGATTTTCGAGAAAAAAAGGGGAAGGGTTTAGACCACCCTTCCGCCGACATTCTTGCCGCCATAACTCCGCACTACGTGTAGTGACAACAAAGCCGATGAGTGCGTTGAATACAGCTCGTCGAACTCTATCTCCAGTATAAAGGACAACTCTCTATCCTCCTGCGTTTGGACGGGAGAGGCCGGCAAAATTTCAAAAAATGGTCATTTTGCCCTTCCAAAACAGACTTTTTTCTACACAAGGAGAACGAAGCGACTCAGAGGCCCGCCCTTTTAACTGTAGCATCCTCGCAACTTACTTACTAATCACCGCTAATATCCGGCAAATCCGCCGCACTTTTTTCTAGCCTTAATTTTTGGGTACCTGAAATATTTGAGTCTCTAATTCCTGAAATAATGGCCATACCGAGGAACGGGATGCGGCCCTGTATTCCCCCTTGACTTGCTTCTTACAAGATAGCATCAAAATGGCAATCGCGAACACTTTCTGATTTTCGAGAAAAAAAGGGGAAGGGTTTAGACCACCCTTCCGCCGACCTTCTTGCCGCCATAACTCCGCACTACGTGTAGTGACAACAAAGCCGATGAGTGCGTTGAATACAGCTCGTCGAACTCTATCTCCAGTATAAAGGACAACTCTCTATCCTCCTGCGTTTGGACGGGAGAGGCCGGCAAAATTTCAAAAAATGGTCATTTTGCCCTTCCAAAACAGACTTTTTTCTACACAAGGAGAACGAAGCGACTCAGAGGCCCGCCCTTTTAACTGTAGCATCCTCGCACCTTATCTAGTAATCACCGCTAATATCCGGCAAATCCGCCGCACTTTTTTCTAGCCTTAATTTTTGGGTACCTGAAATATTTGAGTCTCTAATTCCTGAAATAATGGCCATACCGAGGAACGGGATGCGGCCCTGTATTCCCCCTTGACTTGCTTCTTACACGATAGCATCAAAATGGCAATCGCGAACACTTTCTGATTTTCGAGAAAAAAAGGGGAAGGGTTTAGACCACCCTTCCGCCGACCTTCTTGCCGCCATAACTCCGCACTACGTGTAGTGACAACAAAACCGATGAGTGCGTTGAATACAGCTCGTCGAACTCTATCTCCAGTATAAAGGACAACTCTCTATCCTCCTGCGTTTGGACGGGAGAGGCCGGCAAAATTTCAAAAAATGGTCATTTTGCCCTTCCAAAACAGACTTTTTTCTACACAAGGAGAACGAAGCGACTCAGAGGCCCGCCCTTTTAACTGTAGCATCCTCGCACCTTATCTAGTAATCACCGCTAATATCCGCAAATCCGCCGCACTTTTTTCTAGCCTTAATTTTTGGGTACCTGAAATATTTGAGTCTCTAATTCCTGAAATAATGGCCATACCGAGGAACGGGATGCGGCCCTGTATTCCCCCTTGACTTGCTTCTTACACGATAGCATCAAAATGGCAATCGCGAACACTTTCTGATTTTCGAGAAAAAAAGGGGAAGGGTTTAGACCACCCTTCCGCCGACCTTCTTGCCGCCATAACTCCGCACTACGTGTAGTGACAACAAAGCCGATGAGTGCGTTGAATACAGCTCGTCGAACTCTATCTCCAGTATAAAGGACAACTGTCTATCCTCCTGCGTTTAGACGGGAGAGGCCGGCAAAATTTAAAAAAATGGTCAATTTGCCCTTCCAAAACAGACTTTTTTCTACACAAGGAGAACGAAGCGACTCAGAGGCCCGCCCTTTTAACTGTAGCATCCTCGCAACTTACTTACTAATCACCGCTAATATCCGGCAAATCCGCCGCACTTTTTTCTAGCCTTAATTTTTGGGTACCTGAAATATTTGAGTCTCTAATTCCTGAAATAATGGCCATACCGAGGAACGGGATGCGGCCCTGTATTCCCCCTTGACTTGCTTCTTACACGATAGCATCAAAATGGCAATCGCGAACACTTTCTGATTTTCGAGAAAAAAAGGGGAAGGGTTTAGACCACCCTTCCGCCGACCTTCTTGCCGCCATAATTCCGCACTACGTGTAGTGACAACAAAGCCGATGAGTGCGTTGAATACAGCTCGTCGAACTCTATCTCCAGTATAAAGGACAACTCTCTATCCTCCTGCGTTTGGACGGGAGAGGCCGGCAAAATTTCAAAAAATGGTCATTTTGCCCTTCCAAAACAGACTTTTTTCTACACAAGGAGAACGAAGCGACTCAGAGGCCCGCCCTTTTAACTGTAGCATCCTCGCACCTTATCTAGTAATCACCGCTAATATCCTGCAAATCCGCCGCACTTTTTTCTAGCCTTAAATTTTGGGTACCTGAAATATTTGAGTCTCTAATTCCTGAAATAATGGCCATACCGAGGAACGGGATGCGGCCCTGTATTCCCCCTTGACTTGCTTCTTACACGATAGCATCAAAATGGCAATCGCGAACACTTTCTGATTTTCGAGAAAAAAAGGGGAAGGGTTTAGACCACCCTTCCGCCGACCTTCTTGCCGCCATAACTCCGCACTACGTGTAGTGACAACAAAGCCGATGAGTGCGTTGAATACAGCTCGTCGAACTCTATCTCCAGTATAAAGGACAACTCTCTATCCTGCTGCGTTTGGACGGGAGAGGCCGGCAAAATTTCAAAAAATGGTCATTTTGCCCTTCCAAAACAGACTTTTTTCTACACAAGGAGAACGAAGCGACTCAGAGGCCCGCCCTTTTAACTGTAGCATCCTCGCACCTTATCTAGTAATCACCGCTAATATCCGGCAAATCCGCCGCACTTTTTTCTAGCCTTAATTTTTGGGTACCTGAAATATTTGAGTCTCTAATTCCTGAAATAATGGCCATACCGAGGATAGGGATGCGGCCCTGTATTCCCCCTTGACTTGCTTCTTACAAGATAGCATCAAAATGGCAATCGCGAACACTTTCTGATTTTCGAGAAAAAAAGGGGAAGGGTTTAGACCACCCTTCCGCCGACCTTCTTGCCGCCATAACTCCGCACTACGTGTAGTGACAACAAAGCCGATGAGTGCGTTGAATACAGCTCGTCGAACTCTATCTCCAGTATAAAGGACAACTCTCTATCCTCCTGCGTTTGGACGGGAGAGGCCGGCAAAATTTCAAAAAATGGTCATTTTGCCCTTCCAAAACAGACTTTTTTCTACACAAGGAGAACGAAGCGACTCAGAGGCCCGCCCTTTTAACTGTAGCATCCTCGCACCTTATCTAGTAATCACCGCTAATATCCGGCAAATCCGCCGCACTTTTTTCTAGCCTTAATTTTTGGGTACCTGAAATATTTGAGTCTCTAATTCCTGAAATAATGGCCATACCGAGGAACGGGATGCGGCCCTGTATTCCCCCTTGACTTGCTTCTTACACGATAGCATCAAAATGGCAATCGCGAACACTTTCTGATTTTCGAGAAAAAAAGGGGAAGGGTTTAGACCACCCTTCCGCCGACCTTCTTGCCGCCATAACTCCGCACTACGTGTAGTGACAACAAAACCGATGAGTGCGTTGAATACAGCTCGTCGAACTCTATCTCCAGTATAAAGGACAACTCTCTATCCTCCTGCGTTTGGACGGGAGAGGCCGGCAAAATTTCAAAAAATGGTCATTTTGCCCTTCCAAAACAGACTTTTTTCTACACAAGGAGAACGAAGCGACTCAGAGGCCCGCCCTTTTAACTGTAGCATCCTCGCACCTTATCTAGTAATCACCGCTAATATCCGCAAATCCGCCGCACTTTTTTCTAGCCTTAATTTTTGGGTACCTGAAATATTTGAGTCTCTAATTCCTGAAATAATGGCCATACCGAGGAACGGGATGCGGCCCTGTATTCCCCCTTGACTTGCTTCTTACACGATAGCATCAAAATGGCAATCGCGAACACTTTCTGATTTTCGAGAAAAAAAGGGGAAGGGTTTAGACCACCCTTCCGCCGACCTTCTTGCCGCCATAACTCCGCACTACGTGTAGTGACAACAAAGCCGATGAGTGCGTTGAATACAGCTCGTCGAACTCTATCTCCAGTATAAAGGACAACTGTCTATCCTCCTGCGTTTAGACGGGAGAGGCCGGCAAAATTTAAAAAAATGGTCAATTTGCCCTTCCAAAACAGACTTTTTTCTACACAAGGAGAACGAAGCGACTCAGAGGCCCGCCCTTTTAACTGTAGCATCCTCGCAACTTACTTACTAATCACCGCTAATATCCGGCAAATCCGCCGCACTTTTTTCTAGCCTTAATTTTTGGGTACCTGAAATATTTGAGTCTCTAATTCCTGAAATAATGGCCATACCGAGGAACGGGATGCGGCCCTGTATTCCCCCTTGACTTGCTTCTTACACGATAGCATCAAAATGGCAATCGCGAACACTTTCTGATTTTCGAGAAAAAAAGGGGAAGGGTTTAGACCACCCTTCCGCCGACCTTCTTGCCGCCATAACTCCGCACTACGTGTAGTGACAACAAAGCCGATGAGTGCGTTGAATACAGCTCGTCGAACTCTATCTCCAGTATAAAGGACAACTCTCTATCCTCCTGCGTTTGGACGGGAGAGGCCGGCAAAATTTCAAAAAATGGTCATTTTGCCCTTCCAAAACAGACTTTTTTCTACACAAGGAGAACGAAGCGACTCAGAGGCCCGCCCTTTTAACTGTAGCATCCTCGCACCTTATCTAGTAATCACCGCTAATATCCTGCAAATCCGCCGCACTTTTTTCTAGCCTTAAATTTTGGGTACCTGAAATATTTGAGTCTCTAATTCCTGAAATAATGGCCATACCGAGGAACGGGATGCGGCCCTGTATTCCCCCTTGACTTGCTTCTTACACGATAGCATCAAAATGGCAATCGCGAACACTTTCTGATTTTCGAGAAAAAAAGGGGAAGGGTTTAGACCACCCTTCCGCCGACCTTCTTGCCGCCATAACTCCGCACTACGTGTAGTGACAACAAAGCCGATGAGTGCGTTGAATACAGCTCGTCGAACTCTATCTCCAGTATAAAGGACAACTCTCTATCCTGCTGCGTTTGGACGGGAGAGGCCGGCAAAATTTCAAAAAATGGTCATTTTGCCCTTCCAAAACAGACTTTTTTCTACACAAGGAGAACGAAGCGACTCAGAGGCCCGCCCTTTTAACTGTAGCATCCTCGCACCTTATCTAGTAATCACCGCTAATATCCGGCAAATCCGCCGCACTTTTTTCTAGCCTTAATTTTTGGGTACCTGAAATATTTGAGTCTCTAATTCCTGAAATAATGGCCATACCGAGGAACGGGATGCGGCCCTGTATTCCCCCTTGACTTGCTTCTTACACGATAGCATCAAAATGGCAATCGCGAACACTTTCTGATTTTCGAGAAAAAAAGGGGAAGGGTTTAGACCACCCTTCCGCCGACCTTCTTGCCGCCATAACTCCGCACTACGTGTAGTGACAACAAAGCCGATGAGTGCGTTGAATACAGCTCGTCGAACTCTATCTCCAGTATAAAGGACAACTCTCTATCCTCCTGCGTTTGGACGGGAGAGGCCGGCAAAATTTCAAAAAATGGTCATTTTGCCCTTCCAAAACAGACTTTTTTCTACACAAGGAGAACGAAGCGACTCAGAGGCCCGCCCTTTTAACTGTAGCATCCTCGCACCTTATCTAGTAATCACCGCTAATATCCGGCAAATCCGCCGCACTTTTTTCTAGCCTTAATTTTTGGGTACCTGAAATATTTGAGTCTCTAATTCCTGAAATAATGGCCATACCGAGGAACGGGATGCGGCCCTGTATTCCCCCTTGACTTGCTTCTTACACGATAGCATCAAAATGGCAATCGCGAACACTTTCTGATTTTCGAGAAAAAAAGGGGAAGGGTTTAGACCACCCTTCCGCCGACCTTCTTGCCGCCATAACTCCGCACTACGTGTAGTGACAACAAAGCCGATGAGTGCGTTGAATACAGCTCGTCGAACTCTATCTCCAGTATAAAGGACAACTCTCTATCCTCCTGCGTTTGGACGGGAGAGGCCGGCAAAATTTCAAAAAATGGTCAATTTGCCCTTCCAAAACAGACTTTTTTCTACACAAGGAGAACGAAGCGACTCAGAGGCCCACCCTTTTAACTGTAGCATCCTCGCAACTTACTTACTAATCACCGCTAATATCCGGCAAATCCGCCGCACTTTTTTCTAGCCTTAATTTTTGGGTACCTGAAATATTTGAGTCTCTAATTCCTGAAATAATGGCCATACCGAGGAACGGGATGCGGCCCTGTATTCCCCCTTGACTTGCTTCTTACACGATAGCATCAAAATGGCAATCGCGAACACTTTCTGATTTTCGAGAAAAAAAGGGGAAGGGTTTAGACCACCCTTCCGCCGACCTTCTTGCCGCCATAACTCCGCACTGCGTGTAGTGACAACAAAGCCGATGAGTGCGTTGAATACAGCTCGTCGAACTCTATCTCCAGTATAAAGGACAACTCTCTATCCTCCTGCGTTTGGACGGGAGAGGCCGGCAAAATTTCAAAAAATGGTCATTTTGCCCTTCCAAAACAGACTTTTTTCTACACAAGGAGAACGAAGCGACTCAGAGGCCCGCCCTTTTAACTGTAGCATCCTCGCACCTTATCTAGTAATCACCGCTAATATCCGGCAAATCCGCCGCACTTTTTTCTAGCCTTAATTTTTGGGTACCTGAAATATTTGAGTCTCTAATTCCTGAAATAATGGCCATACCGAGGAACGGGATGCGGCCCTGTATTCCCCCTTGACTTGCTTCTTACAAGATAGCATCAAAATGGCAATCGCGAACACTTTCTGATTTTCGAGAAAAAAAGGGGAAGGGTTTAGACCACCCTTCCGCCGACCTTCTTGCCGCCATAACTCCGCACTACGTGTAGTGACAACAAAGCCGATGAGTGCGTTGAATACAGCTCGTCGAACTCTATCTCCAGTATAAAGGACAACTCTCTATCCTCCTGCGTTTGGACGGGAGAGGCCGGCAAAATTTCAAAAAATGGTCATTTTGCCCTTCCAAAACAGACTTTTTTCTACACAAGGAGAACGAAGCGACTCAGAGGCCCGCCCTTTTAACTGTAGCATCCTCGCAACTTACTTACTAATCACCGCTAATATCCGGCAAATCCGCCGCACTTTTTTCTAGCCTTAATTTTTGGGTACCTGAAATATTTGAGTCTCTAATTCCTGAAATAATGGCCATACCGAGGAACGGGATGCGGCCCTGTATTCCCCCTTGACTTGCTTCTTACAAGATAGCATCAAAATGGCAATCGCGAACACTTTCTGATTTTCGAGAAAAAAAGGGGAAGGGTTTAGACCACCCTTCCGCCGACCTTCTTGCCGCCATAACTCCGCACTACGTGTAGTGACAACAAAGCCGATGAGTGCGTTGAATACAGCTCGTCGAACTCTATCTCCAGTATAAAGGACAACTCTCTATCCTCCTGCGTTTGGACGGGAGAGGCCGGCAAAATTTCAAAAAATGGTCATTTTGCCCTTCCAAAACAGATTTTTTTCTACACAAGGAGAACGAAGCGACTCAGAGGCCCGCCCTTTTAACTGTAGCATCCTCGCACCTTATCTAGTAATCACCGCTAATATCCGGCAAATCCGCCGCACTTTTTTCTAGCCTTAATTTTTGGGTACCTGAAATATTTGAGTCTCTAATTCCTGAAATAATGGCCATACCGAGGAACGGGATGCGGCCCTGTATTCCCCCTTGACTTGCTTCTTACACGATAGCATCAAAATGGCAATCGCGAACACTTTCTGATTTTCGAGAAAAAAAGGGGAAGGGTTTAGACCACCCTTCCGCCGACCTTCTTGCCGCCATAACTCCGCACTACGTGTAGTGACAACAAAGCCGATGAGTGCGTTGAATACAGCTCGTCGAACTCTATCTCCAGTATAAAGGACAACTCTCTATCCTCCTGCGTTTGGACGGGAGAGGCCGGCAAAATTTCAAAAAATGGTCATTTTGCCCTTCCAAAACAGACTTTTTTCTACACAAGGAGAACGAAGCGACTCAGAGGCCCGCCCTTTTAACTGTAGCATCCTCGCACCTTATCTAGTAATCACCGCTAATATCCGGCAAATCCGCCGCACTTTTTTCTAGCCTTAATTTTTGGGTACCTGAAATATTTGAGTCTCTAATTCCTGAAATAATGGCCATACCGAGGAACGGGATGCGGCCCTGTATTCCCCCTTGACTTGCTTCTTACACGATAGCATCAAAATGGCAATCGCGAACACTTTCTGATTTTCGAGAAAAAAAGGGGAAGGGTTTAGACCACCCTTCCGCCGACCTTCTTGCCGCCATAACTCCGCACTACGTGTAGTGACAACAAAGCCGATGAGTGCGTTGAATACAGCTCGTCGAACTCTATCTCCAGTATAAAGGACAACTCTCTATCCTCCTGCGTTTGGACGGGAGAGGCCGGCAAAATTTCAAAAAATGGTCATTTTGCCCTTCCAAAACAGACTTTTTTCTACACAAGGAGAACGAAGCGACTCAGAGGCCCGCCCTTTTAACTGTAGCATCCTCGCAACTTACTTACTAATCACCGCTAATATCCGGCAAATCCGCCGCACTTTTTTCTAGCCTTAATTTTTGGGTACCTGAAATATTTGAGTCTCTAATTCCTGAAATAATGGCCATACCGAGGAACGGGATGCGGTCCTGTATTCCCCCTTGACTTGCTTCTTACACGATAGCATCAAAATGGCAATCGCGAACACTTTCTGATTTTCGAGAAAAAAAGGGGAAGGGTTTAGACCACCCTTCCGCCGACCTTCTTGCCGCCATAACTCCGCACTGCGTGTAGTGACAACAAAGCCGATGAGTGCGTTGAATACAGCTCGTCGAACTCTATCTCCAGTATAAAGGACAACTCTCTATCCTCCTGCGTTTGGACGGGAGAGGCCGGCAAAATTTCAAAAAATGGTCATTTTGCCCTTCCAAAACAGACTTTTTTCTACACAAGGAGAACGAAGCGACTCAGAGGCCCGCCCTTTTAACTGTAGCATCCTCGCACCTTATCTAGTAATCACCGCTAATATCCGGCAAATCCGCCGCACTTTTTTCTAGCCTTAATTTTTGGGTACCTGAAATATTTGAGTCTCTAATTCCTGAAATAATGGCCATACCGAGGAACGGGATGCGGCCCTGTATTCCCCCTTGACTTGCTTCTTACAAGATAGCATCAAAATGGCAATCGCGAACACTTTCTGATTTTCGAGAAAAAAAGGGGAAGGGTTTAGACCACCCTTCCGCCGACCTTCTTGCCGCCATAACTCCGCACTACGTGTAGTGACAACAAAGCCGATGAGTGCGTTGAATACAGCTCGTCGAACTCTATCTCCAGTATAAAGGACAACTCTCTATCCTCCTGCGTTTGGACGGGAGAGGCCGGCAAAATTTCAAAAAATGGTCATTTTGCCCTTCCAAAACAGACTTTTTTCTACACAAGGAGAACGAAGCGACTCAGAGGCCCGCCCTTTTAACTGTAGCATCCTCGCAACTTACTTACTAATCACCGCTAATATCCGGCAAATCCGCCGCACTTTTTTCTAGCCTTAATTTTTGGGTACCTGAAATATTTGAGTCTCTAATTCCTGAAATAATGGCCATACCGAGGAACGGGATGCGGCCCTGTATTCCCCCTTGACTTGCTTCTTACAAGATAGCATCAAAATGGCAATCGCGAACACTTTCTGATTTTCGAGAAAAAAAGGGGAAGGGTTTAGACCACCCTTCCGCCGACCTTCTTGCCGCCATAACTCCGCACTACGTGTAGTGACAACAAAGCCGATGAGTGCGTTGAATACAGCTCGTCGAACTCTATCTCCAGTATAAAGGACAACTCTCTATCCTCCTGCGTTTGGACGGGAGAGGCCGGCAAAATTTCAAAAAATGGTCATTTTGCCCTTCCAAAACAGACTTTTTTCTACACAAGGAGAACGAAGCGACTCAGAGGCCCGCCCTTTTAACTGTAGCATCCTCGCACCTTATCTAGTAATCACCGCTAATATCCGGCAAATCCGCCGCACTTTTTTCTAGCCTTAATTTTTGGGTACCTGAAATATTTGAGTCTCTAATTCCTGAAATAATGGCCATACCGAGGAACGGGATGCGGCCCTGTATTCCCCCTTGACTTGCTTCTTACACGATAGCATCAAAATGGCAATCGCGACCACTTTCTGATTTTCGAGAAAAAAAGGGGAAGGGTTTAGACCACCCTTCCGCCGCCCTTCTTGCCGCCATAACTCCGCACTACGTGTAGTGACAACAAAGCCGATGAGTGCGTTGAATACAGCTCGTCGAACTCTATCTCCAGTATAAAGGACAACTCTCTATCCTCCTGCGTTTGGACGGGAGAGGCCGGCAAAATTTCAAAAAATGGTCATTTCGCCCTTCCAAAACAGACTTTTTTCTACACAAGGAGAACGAAGCGACTCAGAGGCCCGCCCTTTTAACTGTAGCATCCTCGCAACTTACTTACTAATCACCGCTAATATCCGGCAAATCCGCCGCACTTTTTTCTAGCCTTAAATTTTGGGTACCTGAAATATTTGAGTCTCTAATTCCTGAAATAATGGCCATACCGAGGAACGGGATGCGGCCCTGTATTCCCCCTTGACTTGCTTCTTACACGATAGCATCAAAATGGCAATCGCGAACACTTTCTGATTTTCGAGAAAAAAAGGGGAAGGGTTTAGACCACCCTTCCGCCGACATTCTTGCCGCCATAACTCCGCACTACGTGTAGTGACAACAAAGCCGATGAGTGCGTTGAATACAGCTCGTCGAACTCTATCTCCAGTATAAAGGACAACTCTCTATCCTCCTGCGTTTGGACGGGAGAGGCCGGCAAAATTTCAAAAAATGGTCATTTTGCCCTTCCAAAACAGACTTTTTTCTACACAAGGAGAACGAAGCGACTCAGAGGCCCGCCCTTTTAACTGTAGCATCCTCGCACCTTATCTAGTAATCACCGCTAATATCCGGCAAATCCGCCGCACTTTTTTCTAGCCTTAATTTTTGGGTACCTGAAATATTTGAGTCTCTAATTCCTGAAATAATGGCCATACCGAGGAACGGGATGCGGCCCTGTATTCCCCCTTGACTTGCTTCTTACACGATAGCATCAAAATGGCAATCGCGAACACTTTCTGATTTTCGAGAAAAAAAGGGGAAGGGTTTCGACCACCCTTCCGCCGACCTTCTTGCCGCCATAACTCCCCACTACGTGTAGTGACAACAAAGCCGATGAGTGCGTTGAATACAGCTCGTCGAACTCTATCTCCAGTATAAAGGACAACTCTCTATCCTCCTGCGTTTGGACGGGAGAGGCCGGCAAAATTTCAAAAAATGGTCATTTTGCCCTTCCAAAACAGACTTTTTTCTACACAAGGAGAACGAAGCGACTCAGAGGCCCGCCCTTTTAACTGTAGCATCCTCGCAACTTACTTACTAATCACCGCTAATATCCGGCAAATCCGCCGCACTTTTTTCTAGCCTTAATTTTTGGGTACCTGAAATATTTGAGTCTCTAATTCCTGAAATAATGGCCATACCGAGGAACGGGATGCGGCCCTGTATTCCCCCTTGACTTGCTTCTTACAAGATAGCATCAAAATGGCAATCGCGAACACTTTCTGATTTTCGAGAAAAAAAGGGGAAGGGTTTAGACCACCCTTCCGCCGACCTTCTTGCCGCCATAACTCCGCACTACGTGTAGTGACAACAAAGCCGATGAGTGCGTTGAATACAGCTCGTCGAACTCTATCTCCAGTATAAAGGACAACTCTCTATCCTCCTGCGTTTGGACGGGAGAGGCCGGCAAAATTTCAAAAAATGGTCATTTTGCCCTTCCAAAACAGATTTTTTTCTACACAAGGAGAACGAAGCGACTCAGAGGCCCGCCCTTTTAACTGTAGCATCCTCGCACCTTATCTAGTAATCACCGCTAATATCCGGCAAATCCGCCGCACTTTTTTCTAGCCTTAATTTTTGGGTACCTGAAATATTTGAGTCTCTAATTCCTGAAATAATGGCCATACCGAGGAACGGGATGCGGCCCTGTATTCCCCCTTGACTTGCTTCTTACACGATAGCATCAAAATGGCAATCGCGAACACTTTCTGATTTTCGAGAAAAAAAGGGGAAGGGTTTAGACCACCCTTCCGCCGACCTTCTTGCCGCCATAACTCCGCACTACGTGTAGTGACAACAAAGCCGATGAGTGCGTTGAATACAGCTCGTCGAACTCTATCTCCAGTATAAAGGACAACTCTCTATCCTCCTGCGTTTGGACGGGAGAGGCCGGCAAAATTTCAAAAAATGGTCATTTTGCCCTTCCAAAACAGACTTTTTTCTACACAAGGAGAACGAAGCGACTCAGAGGCCCGCCCTTTTAACTGTAGCATCCTCGCACCTTATCTAGTAATCACCGCTAATATCCGGCAAATCCGCCGCACTTTTTTCTAGCCTTAATTTTTGGGTACCTGAAATATTTGAGTCTCTAATTCCTGAAATAATGGCCATACCGAGGAACGGGATGCGGCCCTGTATTCCCCCTTGACTTGCTTCTTACACGATAGCATCAAAATGGCAATCGCGAACACTTTCTGATTTTCGAGAAAAAAAGGGGAAGGGTTTAGACCACCCTTCCGCCGACCTTCTTGCCGCCATAACTCCGCACTACGTGTAGTGACAACAAAGCCGATGAGTGCGTTGAATACAGCTCGTCGAACTCTATCTCCAGTATAAAGGACAACTCTCTATCCTCCTGCGTTTGGACGGGAGAGGCCGGCAAAATTTCAAAAAATGGTCATTTTGCCCTTCCAAAACAGACTTTTTTCTACACAAGGAGAACGAAGCGACTCAGAGGCCCGCCCTTTTAACTGTAGCATCCTCGCAACTTACTTACTAATCACCGCTAATATCCGGCAAATCCGCCGCACTTTTTTCTAGCCTTAATTTTTGGGTACCTGAAATATTTGAGTCTCTAATTCCTGAAATAATGGCCATACCGAGGAACGGGATGCGGTCCTGTATTCCCCCTTGACTTGCTTCTTACACGATAGCATCAAAATGGCAATCGCGAACACTTTCTGATTTTCGAGAAAAAAAGGGGAAGGGTTTAGACCACCCTTCCGCCGACCTTCTTGCCGCCATAACTCCGCACTGCGTGTAGTGACAACAAAGCCGATGAGTGCGTTGAATACAGCTCGTCGAACTCTATCTCCAGTATAAAGGACAACTCTCTATCCTCCTGCGTTTGGACGGGAGAGGCCGGCAAAATTTCAAAAAATGGTCATTTTGCCCTTCCAAAACAGACTTTTTTCTACACAAGGAGAACGAAGCGACTCAGAGGCCCGCCCTTTTAACTGTAGCATCCTCGCACCTTATCTAGTAATCACCGCTAATATCCGGCAAATCCGCCGCACTTTTTTCTAGCCTTAATTTTTGGGTACCTGAAATATTTGAGTCTCTAATTCCTGAAATAATGGCCATACCGAGGAACGGGATGCGGCCCTGTATTCCCCCTTGACTTGCTTCTTACAAGATAGCATCAAAATGGCAATCGCGAACACTTTCTGATTTTCGAGAAAAAAAGGGGAAGGGTTTAGACCACCCTTCCGCCGACCTTCTTGCCGCCATAACTCCGCACTACGTGTAGTGACAACAAAGCCGATGAGTGCGTTGAATACAGCTCGTCGAACTCTATCTCCAGTATAAAGGACAACTCTCTATCCTCCTGCGTTTGGACGGGAGAGGCCGGCAAAATTTCAAAAAATGGTCATTTTGCCCTTCCAAAACAGACTTTTTTCTACACAAGGAGAACGAAGCGACTCAGAGGCCCGCCCTTTTAACTGTAGCATCCTCGCAACTTACTTACTAATCACCGCTAATATCCGGCAAATCCGCCGCACTTTTTTCTAGCCTTAATTTTTGGGTACCTGAAATATTTGAGTCTCTAATTCCTGAAATAATGGCCATACCGAGGAACGGGATGCGGCCCTGTATTCCCCCTTGACTTGCTTCTTACAAGATAGCATCAAAATGGCAATCGCGAACACTTTCTGATTTTCGAGAAAAAAAGGGGAAGGGTTTAGACCACCCTTCCGCCGACCTTCTTGCCGCCATAACTCCGCACTACGTGTAGTGACAACAAAGCCGATGAGTGCGTTGAATACAGCTCGTCGAACTCTATCTCCAGTATAAAGGACAACTCTCTATCCTCCTGCGTTTGGACGGGAGAGGCCGGCAAAATTTCAAAAAATGGTCATTTTGCCCTTCCAAAACAGACTTTTTTCTACACAAGGAGAACGAAGCGACTCAGAGGCCCGCCCTTTTAACTGTAGCATCCTCGCACCTTATCTAGTAATCACCGCTAATATCCGGCAAATCCGCCGCACTTTTTTCTAGCCTTAATTTTTGGGTACCTGAAATATTTGAGTCTCTAATTCCTGAAATAATGGCCATACCGAGGAACGGGATGCGGCCCTGTATTCCCCCTTGACTTGCTTCTTACACGATAGCATCAAAATGGCAATCGCGACCACTTTCTGATTTTCGAGAAAAAAAGGGGAAGGGTTTAGACCACCCTTCCGCCGCCCTTCTTGCCGCCATAACTCCGCACTACGTGTAGTGACAACAAAGCCGATGAGTGCGTTGAATACAGCTCGTCGAACTCTATCTCCAGTATAAAGGACAACTCTCTATCCTCCTGCGTTTGGACGGGAGAGGCCGGCAAAATTTCAAAAAATGGTCATTTCGCCCTTCCAAAACAGACTTTTTTCTACACAAGGAGAACGAAGCGACTCAGAGGCCCGCCCTTTTAACTGTAGCATCCTCGCAACTTACTTACTAATCACCGCTAATATCCGGCAAATCCGCCGCACTTTTTTCTAGCCTTAAATTTTGGGTACCTGAAATATTTGAG
Source organism: Periplaneta americana (assembly GCF_040183065.1). Taxonomy (NCBI): domain Eukaryota; kingdom Metazoa; phylum Arthropoda; class Insecta; order Blattodea; family Blattidae; genus Periplaneta; species Periplaneta americana. The sequence continues at coordinate 29,262,172 of NC_091120.1, read as the reverse complement.
TCTCTAATTCCTGAAATAATGGCCATACCGAGGAACGGGATGCGGCCCTGTATTCCCCCTTGACTTGCTTCTTACACGATAGCATCAAAATGGCAATCGCGAACACTTTCTGATTTTCGAGAAAAAAAGGGGAAGGGTTTAGACCACCCTTCCGCCGACATTCTTGCCGCCATAACTCCGCACTACGTGTAGTGACAACAAAGCCGATGAGTGCGTTGAATACAGCTCGTCGAACTCTATCTCCAGTATAAAGGACAACTCTCTATCCTCCTGCGTTTGGACGGGAGAGGCCGGCAAAATTTCAAAAAATGGTCATTTTGCCCTTCCAAAACAGACTTTTTTCTACACAAGGAGAACGAAGCGACTCAGAGGCCCGCCCTTTTAACTGTAGCATCCTCGCACCTTATCTAGTAATCACCGCTAATATCCGGCAAATCCGCCGCACTTTTTTCTAGCCTTAATTTTTGGGTACCTGAAATATTTGAGTCTCTAATTCCTGAAATAATGGCCATACCGAGGAACGGGATGCGGCCCTGTATTCCCCCTTGACTTGCTTCTTACACGATAGCATCAAAATGGCAATCGCGAACACTTTCTGATTTTCGAGAAAAAAAGGGGAAGGGTTTCGACCACCCTTCCGCCGACCTTCTTGCCGCCATAACTCCCCACTACGTGTAGTGACAACAAAGCCGATGAGTGCGTTGAATACAGCTCGTCGAACTCTATCTCCAGTATAAAGGACAACTCTCTATCCTCCTGCGTTTGGACGGGAGAGGCCGGCAAAATTTCAAAAAATGGTCATTTTGCCCTTCCAAAACACACTTTTTTCTACACAAGGAGAACGAAGCGACTCAGAGGCCCGCCCTTTTAACTGTAGCATCCTCGCACCTTATCTAGTAATCACCGCTAATATCCGGCAAATCCGCCGCACTTTTTTCTAGCCTTAATTTTTGGGTACCTGAAATATTTGAGTCTCTAATTCCTGAAATAATGGCCATACCGAGGAACGGGATGCGGCCCTGTATTCCCCCTTGACTTGCTTTTTACACGATAGCATCAAAATGGCAATCGCGAACACTTTCTGATTTTCGAGAAAAAAAGGGGAAGGGTTTAGACCACCCTTCCGCCGACCTTCTTGCCGCCATAACTCCGCACTGCGTGTAGTGACAACAAAGCCGATGAGTGCGTTGAATACAGCTCGTCGAACTCTATCTCCAGTATAAAGGACAACTCTCTATCCTCCTGCGTTTGGACGGGAGAGGCCGGCAAAATTTCAAAAAATGGTCATTTTGCCCTTCCAAAACAGACTTTTTTCTACACAAGGAGAACGAAGCGACTCAGAGGCCCGCCCTTTTAACTGTAGCATCCTCGCACCTTATCTAGTAATCACCGCTAATATCCGGCAAATCCGCCGCACTTTTTTCTAGCCTTAATTTTTGGGTACCTGAAATATTTGAGTCTCTAATTCCTGAAATAATGGCCATACCGAGGAACGGGATGCGGCCCTGTATTCCCCCTTGACTTGCTTCTTACAAGATAGCATCAAAATGGCAATCGCGAACACTTTCTGATTTTCGAGAAAAAAAGGGGAAGGGTTTAGACCACCCTTCCGCCGACATTCTTGCCGCCATAACTCCGCACTACGTGTAGTGACAACAAAGCCGATGAGTGCGTTGAATACAGCTCGTCGAACTCTATCTCCAGTATAAAGGACAACTCTCTATCCTCCTGCGTTTGGACGGGAGAGGCCGGCAAAATTTCAAAAAATGGTCATTTTGCCCTTCCAAAACAGACTTTTTTCTACACAAGGAGAACGAAGCGACTCAGAGGCCCGCCCTTTTAACTGTAGCATCCTCGCACCTTATCTAGTAATCACCGCTAATATCCGGCAAATCCGCCGCACTTTTTTCTAGCCTTAATTTTTGGGTACCTGAAATATTTGAGTCTCTAATTCCTGAAATAATGGCCATACCGAGGAACGGGATGCGGCCCTGTATTCCCCCTTGACTTGCTTCTTACACGATAGCATCAAAATGGCAATCGCGAACACTTTCTGATTTTCGAGAAAAAAAGGGGAAGGGTTTAGACCACCCTTCCGCCGACCTTCTTGCCGCCATAACTCCGCACTACGTGTAGTGACAACAAAGCCGATGAGTGCGTTGAATACAGCTCGTCGAACTCTATCTCCAGTATAAAGGACAACTGTCTATCCTCCTGCGTTTAGACGGGAGAGGCCGGCAAAATTTAAAAAAATGGTCAATTTGCCCTTCCAAAACAGACTTTTTTCTACACAAGGAGAAGGAAGCGACTCAGAGGCCCGCCCTTTTAACTGTAGCATCCTCGCAACTTACTTACTAATCACCGCTAATATCCGGCAAATCCGCCGCACTTTTTTCTAGCCTTAATTTTTGGGTACCTGAAATATTTGAGTCTCTAATTCCTGAAATAATGGCCATACCGAGGAACGGGATGCGGCCCTGTATTCCCCCTTGACTTGCTTCTTACACGATAGCATCAAAATGGCAATCGCGAACACTTTCTGATTTTCGAGAAAAAAAGGGGAAGGGTTTAGACCACCCTTCCGCCGACAATCTTGCCGCCATAACTCCGCACTACGTGTAATGACAACAAAGCCGATGAGTGCGTTGAATACAGCTCGTCGAACTCTATCTCCAGTATAAAGGACAACTCTCTATCCTCCTGCGTTTGGACGGGAGAGGCCGGCAAAATTTCAAAAAATGGTCATTTTGCCCTTCCAAAACAGAATTTTTTCCACACAAGGAGAACGAAGCGACTCAGAGGCCCGCCCTTTTAACTGTAGCATCCTCGCACCTTATCTAGTAATCACCGCTAATATCCGGCAAATCCGCCGCACTTTTTTCTACCCTTAAATTTTGGGTACCTGAAATATTTGAGTCTCTAATTCCTGAAATAATGGCCATACCGAGGAACGGGATGCGGCCCTGTATTCCCCCTTGACTTGCTTCTTACACGATAGCATCAAAATGGCAATCGCGAACACTTTCTGATTTTCGAGAAAAAAAGGGGAAGGGTTTAGACCACCCTTCCGCCGACCTTCTTGCCGCCATAACTCCGCACTACGTGTAGTGACAACAAAGCCGATGAGTGCGTTGAATACAGCTCGTCGAACTCTATCTCCAGTATAAAGGACAACTCTCTATCCTCCTGCGTTTGGACGGGAGAGGCCGGCAAAATTTCAAAAAATGGTCATTTTGCCCTTCCAAAACAGACTTTTTTCTACACAAGGAGAACGAAGCGACTCAGAGGCCCGCCCTTTTAACTGTAGCATCCTCGCACCTTATCTAGTAATCACCGCTAATATCCGGCAAATCCGCCGCACTTTTTTCTAGCCTTAATTTTTGGGTACCTGAAATATTTGAGTCTCTAATTCCTGAAATAATGGCCATACCGAGGAACGGGATGCGGCCCTGTATTCCCCCTTGACTTGCTTCTTACACGATAGCATCAAAATGGCAATCGCGGACACTTTCTGATTTTCGAGAAAAAAAGGGGAAGGGTTTAGACCACCCTTCCGTCGACATTCTTGCCGCCATAACTCCGCACTACGTGTAGTGACAACAAAGCCGATGAGTGCGTTGAATACAGCTCGTCGAACTCTATCTCCAGTATAAAGGACAACTCTCTATCCTGCTGCGTTTGGACGGGAGAGGCCGGCAAAATTTCAAAAAATGGTCATTTTGCCCTTCCAAAACAGACTTTTTTCTACACAAGGAGAACGAAGCGACTCAGAGGCCCGCCCTTTTAACTGTAGCATCCTCGCACCTTATCTAGTAATCACCGCTAATATCCGGCAAATCCGCCGCACTTTTTTCTAGCCTTAATTTTTGGGTACCTGAAATATTTGAGTCTCTAATTCCTGAAATAATGGCCATACCGAGGAACGGGATGCGGCCCTGTATTCCCCCTTGACTTGCTTCTTACACGATTACATCAAAATGGCAATCGCGAACACTTTCTGATTTTCGAGAAAAAAAGGGGAAGGGTTTAGACCACCCTTCCGCCGCCCTTCTTGCCGCCATAACTCCGCACTACGTGTAGTGACAACAAAGCCGATGAGTGCGTTGAATACAGCTCGTCGAACTCTATCTCCAGTATAAAGGACAACTCTCTATCCTCCTGCGTTTGGACGGGAGAGGCCGGCAAAATTTCAAAAAATGGTCATTTCGCCCTTCCAAAACAGACTTTTTTCTACACAAGGAGAACGAAGCGACTCAGAGGCCCGCCCTTTTAACTGTAGCATCCTCGCACCTTATCTAGTAATCACCGCTAATATCCGGCAAATCCGCCGCACTTTTTTCTAGCCTTAATTTTTGGGTACCTGAGATATTTGAGTCTCTAATTCCTGAAATAATGGCCATACCGAGGAACGGGATGCGGCCCTGTATTCCCCCTTGACTTGCTTCTTACACGATAGCATCAAAATGGCAATCGCGAACACTTTCTGATTTTCGAGAAAAAAAGGGGAAGGGTTTAGACCAACCTTCCGCCGACGTTCTTGCCGCCATAACTCCGCACTACGTGTAGTGACAACAAAGCCGATGAGTGCGTTGAATACAGCTCGTCGAACTCTATCTCCAGTATAAAGGACAACTCTCTATCCTCCTGCGTTTGGACGGGAGAGGCCGGCAAAATTTCAAAAAATGGTCAATTTGCCCTTCCAAAACAGACTTTTTTCTACACAAGGAGAACGAAGCGACTCAGAGGCCCGCCCTTTTAACTGTAGCATCCTCGCAACTTACTTACTAATCACCGCTAATATCCGGCAAATCCGCCGCACTTTTTTCTAGCCTTAATTTTTGGGTACCTGAAATATTTGAGTCTCTAATTCCTGAAATAATGGCCATACCGAGGAACGGGATGCGGCCCTGTATTCCCCCTTGACTTGCTTCTTACAAGATAGCATCAAAATGGCAATCGCGAACACTTTCTGATTTTCGAGAAAAAAAGGACCCTTCCGCCTACCTTCTTGCCGCCATAACTCCGCACTACGTGTAGTGACAACAAAGCCGATGAGTGCGTTGAATACAGCTCGTCGAACTCTATCTCCAGTATAAAGGACAACTCTCTATCCTCCTGCGTTTGGACGGGAGAGGCCGGCAAAATTTCAAAAAATGGTCATTTTGCCCTTCCAAAACAGACTTTTTTCTACACAAGGAGAACGAAGCGACTCAGAGGCCCGCCCTTTTAACTGTAGCATCCTCGCACCTTATCTAGTAATCACCGCTAATATCCGGCAAATCCGCCGCACTTTTTTCTAGCCTTAATTTTTGGGTACCTGAAATATTTGAGTCTCTAATTCCTGAAATAATGGCCATACCGAGGAACGGGATGCGGCCCTGTATTCCCCCTTGACTTGCTTCTTACACGATAGCATCAAAATGGCAATCGCGAACACTTTCTGATTTTCGAGAAAAAAAGGGGAAGGGTTTAGACCACCCTTCCGCCGACCTTCTTGCCGCCATAACTCCGCACTACGTGTAGTGACAACAAAGCCGATGAGTGCGTTGAATACAGCTCGTCGAACTCTATCTCCAGTATAAAGGACAACTGTCTATCCTCCTGCGTTTAGACGGGAGAGGCCGGCAAAATTTAAAAAAATGGTCAATTTGCCCTTCCAAAACAGACTTTTTTCTACACAAGGAGAAGGAAGCGACTCAGAGGCCCGCCCTTTTAACTGTAGCATCCTCGCAACTTACTTACTAATCACCGCTAATATCCGGCAAATCCGCCGCACTTTTTTCTAGCCTTAATTTTTGGGTACCTGAAATATTTGAGTCTCTAATTCCTGAAATAATGGCCATACCGAGGAACGGGATGCGGCCCTGTATTCCCCCTTGACTTGCTTCTTACACGATAGCATCAAAATGGCAATCGCGAACACTTTCTGATTTTCGAGAAAAAAAGGGGAAGGGTTTAGACCACCCTTCCGCCGACAATCTTGCCGCCATAACTCCGCACTACGTGTAATGACAACAAAGCCGATGAGTGCGTTGAATACAGCTCGTCGAACTCTATCTCCAGTATAAAGGACAACTCTCTATCCTCCTGCGTTTGGACGGGAGAGGCCGGCAAAATTTCAAAAAATGGTCATTTTGCCCTTCCAAAACAGACTTTTTTCTACACAAGGAGAACGAAGCGACTCAGAGGCCCGCCCTTTTAACTGTAGCATCCTCGCACCTTATCTAGTAATCACCGCTAATATCCGGCAAATCCGCCGCACTTTTTTCTAGCCTTAAATTTTGGGTACCTGAAATATTTGAGTCTCTAATTCCTGAAATAATGGCCATACCGAGGAACGGGATGCGGCCCTGTATTCCCCCTTGACTTGCTTCTTACACGATAGCATCAAAATGGCAATCGCGAACACTTTCTGATTTTCGAGAAAAAAAGGGGAAGGGTTTAGACCACCCTTCCGCCGACCTTCTTGCCGCCATAACTCCGCACTACGTGTAGTGACAACAAAGCCGATGAGTGCGTTGAATACAGCTCGTCGAACTCTATCTCCAGTATAAAGGACAACTCTCTATCCTCCTGCGTTTGGACGGGAGAGGCCGGCAAAATTTCAAAAAATGGTCATTTTGCCCTTCCAAAACAGACTTTTTTCTACACAAGGAGAACGAAGCGACTCAGAGGCCCGCCCTTTTAACTGTAGCATCCTCGCACCTTATCTAGTAATCACCGCTAATATCCGGCAAATCCGCCGCACTTTTTTCTAGCCTTAATTTTTGGGTACCTGAAATATTTGAGTCTCTAATTCCTGAAATAATGGCCATACCGAGGAACGGGATGCGGCCCTGTATTCCCCCTTGACTTGCTTCTTACACGATAGCATCAAAATGGCAATCGCGAACACTTTCTGATTTTCGAGAAAAAAAGGGGAAGGGTTTAGACCACCCTTCCGCCGACCTTCTTGCCGCCATAACTCCGCACTGCGTGTAGTGACAACAAAGCCGATGAGTGCGTTGAATACAGCTCGTCGAACTCTATCTCCAGTATAAAGGACAACTCTCTATCCTCCTGCGTTTGGACGGGAGAGGCCGGCAAAATTTCAAAAAATGGTCATTTTGCCCTTCCAAAACAGACTTTTTTCTACACAAGGAGAACGAAGCGACTCAGAGGCCCGCCCTTTTAACTGTAGCATCCTCGCACCTTATCTAGTAATCACCGCTAATATCCGGCAAATCCGCCGCACTTTTTTCTAGCCTTAATTTTTGGGTACCTGAAATATTTGAGTCTCTAATTCCTGAAATAATGGCCATACCGAGGAACGGGATGCGGCCCTGTATTCCCCCTTGACTTGCTTCTTACAAGATAGCATCAAAATGGCAATCGCGAACACTTTCTGATTTTCGAGAAAAAAAGGGGAAGGGTTTAGACCACCCTTCCGCCGACAATCTTGCCGCCATAACTCCGCACTACGTGTAGTGACAACAAAGCCGATGAGTGCGTTGAATACAGCTCGTCGAACTCTATCTCCAGTATAAAGGACAACTCTCTATCCTCCTGCGTTTGGACGGGAGAGGCCGGCAAAATTTCAAAAAATGGTCATTTTGCCCTTCCAAAACAGACTTTTTTCTACACAAGGAGAACGAAGCGACTCAGAGGCCCGCCCTTTTAACTGTAGCATCCTCGCAACTTACTTACTAATCACCGCTAATATCCGGCAAATCCGCCGCACTTTTTTCTAGCCTTAATTTTTGGGTACCTGAAATATTTGAGTCTCTAATTCCTGAAATAATGGCCATACCGAGGAACGGGATGCGGCCCTGTATTCCCCCTTGACTTGCTTCTTACAAGATAGCATCAAAATGGCAATCGCGAACACTTTCTGATTTTCGAGAAAAAAAGGGGAAGGGTTTAGACCACCCTTCCGCCGACCTTCTTGCCGCCATAACTCCGCACTACGTGTAGTGACAACAAAGCCGATGAGTGCGTTGAATACAGCTCGTCGAACTCTATCTCCAGTATAAAGGACAACTCTCTATCCTCCTGCGTTTGGACGGGAGAGGCCGGCAAAATTTCAAAAAATGGTCATTTTGCCCTTCCAAAACAGACTTTTTTCTACACAAGGAGAACGAAGCGACTCAGAGGCCCGCCCTTTTAACTGTAGCATCCTCGCACCTTATCTAGTAATCACCGCTAATATCCGGCAAATCCGCCGCACTTTTTTCTAGCCTTAATTTTTGGGTACCTGAAATATTTGAGTCTCTAATTCCTGAAATAATGGCCATACCGAGGAACGGGATGCGGCCCTGTATTCCCCCTTGACTTGCTTCTTACACGATAGCATCAAAATGGCAATCGCGAACACTTTCTGATTTTCGAGAAAAAAAGGGGAAGGGTTTAGACCACCCTTCCGCCGACCTTCTTGCCGCCATAACTCCGCACTACGTGTAGTGACAACAAAGCAGATGAGTGCGTTGAATACAGCTCGTCGAACTCTATCTCCAGTATAAAGGACAACTGTCTATCCTCCTGCGTTTAGACGGGAGAGGCCGGCAAAATTAAAAAAAATGGTCAATTTGCCCTTCCAAAACAGACTTTTTTCTACACAAGGAGAACGAAGCGACTCAGAGGCCCGCCCTTTTAACTGTAGCATCCTCGCAACTTACTTACTAATCACCGCTAATATCCGGTAAATCCGCCGCACTTTTTTCTAGCCTTAATTTTTGGGTACCTGAAATATTTGAGTCTCTAATTCCTGAAATAATGGCCATACCGAGGAACGGGATGCGGCCCTGTATTCCCCCTTGACTTGCTTCTTACACGATAGCATCAAAATGGCAATCGCGAACACTTTCTGATTTTCGAGGAAAAAAGGGGAAGGGTTTAGACCACCCTTCCGCCGACCTTCTTGCCGCCATAACTCCGCACTACGTGTAATGACAACAAAGCCGATGAGTGCGTTGAATACAGCTCGTCGAACTCTATCTCCAGTATAAAGGACAACTCTCTATCCTCCTGCGTTTGGACGGGAGAGGCCGGCAAAATTTCAAAAAATGGTCATTTTGCCCTTCCAAAACAGACTTTTTTCTACACAAGGAGAACGAAGCGACTCAGAGGCCCGCCCTTTTAACTGTAGCATCCTCGCACCTTATCTAGTAATCACCGCTAATATCCGGCAAATCCGCCGCACTTTTTTCTAGCCTTAATTTTTGGGTACCTGAAATATTTGAGTCTCTAATTCCTGAAATAATGGCCATACCGAGGAACGGGATGCGGCCCTGTATTCCCCCTTGACTTGCTTCTTACACGATAGCATCAAAATGGCAATCGCGAACACTTTCTGATTTTCGAGAAAAAAAGGGGAAGGGTTTAGACCACCCTTCCGCCGACCTTCTTGCCGCCATAACTCCGCACTACGTGTAGTGACAACAAAGCCGATGAGTGCGTTGAATACAGCTCGTCGAACTCTATCTCCAGTATAAAGGACAACTCTCTATCCTCCTGCGTTTGGACGGGAGAGGCCGGCAAAATTTCAAAAAATGGTCATTTTGCCCTTCCAAAACAGACTTTTTTCTACACAAGGAGAACGAAGCGACTCAGAGGCCCGCCCTTTTAACTGTAGCATCCTCGCAACTTACTTACTAATCACCGCTAATATCCGGCAAATCCGCCGCACTTTTTTCTAGCCTTAATTTTTGGGTACCTGAAATATTTGAGTCTCTAATTCCTGAAATAATGGCCATACCGAGGAACGGGATGCGGCCCTGTATTCCCCCTTGACTTGCTTCTTACACGATAGCATCAAAATGGCAATCGCGGACACTTTCTGATTTTCGAGAAAAAAAGGGGAAGGGTTTAGACCACCCTTCCGTCGACATTCTTGCCGCCATAACTCCGCACTACGTGTAGTGACAACAAAGCCGATGAGTGCGTTGAATACAGCTCGTCGAACTCTATCTCCAGTATAAAGGACAACTCTCTATCCTGCTACGTTTGGACGGGAGAGGCCGGCAAAATTTAAAAAAATGGTCATTTTGCCCTTCCAAAACAGACTTTTTTCTACACAAGGAGAACGAAGCGACTCAGAGGCCCGCCCTTTTAACTGTAGCATCCTCGCACCTTATCTAGTAATCACCGCTAATATCCGTCAAATCCGCCGCACTTTTTTCTAGCCTTAATTTTTGGGTACCTGAAATATTGGAGTCTCTAATTCCTGAAATAATGGCCATACCGAGGAACGGGATGCGGCCCTGTATTCCCCATTGACTTGCTTCTTACAAGATAGCATCAAAATGGCAATCGCGAACACTTTCTGATTTTCGAGAAAAAAAGGGGAAGGGTTTAGACCACCCTTCCGCCGACCTTCTTGCCGCCATAACTCCGCACTACGTGTAGTGACAACAAAGCCGATGAGTGCGTTGAATACAGCTCGTCGAACTCTATCTCCAATATAAAGGACAACTCTCTATCCTCCTGCGTTTGGACGGGAGAGGCCGGCAAAATTTCAAAAAATGGTCATTTTGCCCTTCCAAAACAGACTTTTTTCTACACAAGGAGAACGAAGCGACTCAGAGGCCCGCCCTTTTAACTGTAGCATCCTCGCACCTTATCTAGTAATCACCGCTAATATCCGGCAAATTCGCCGCACTTTTTTCTAGCCTTAATTTTTGGGTACCTGAAATATTTGAGTCTCTAATTCCTGAAATAATGGCCATACCGAGGAACGGGATGCGGCCTTGTATTCCCCCTTGACTTGCTTCTTACAAGATAGCATCAAAATGGCAATCGCGAACACTTTCTGATTTTCGAGAAAAAAAGGGGAAGGGTTTAGACCACCCTTCCGCCGACCTTCTTGCCGCCATAACTCCGCACTACGTGTAGTGACAACAAAGCCGATGAGTGCGTTGAATACAGCTCGTCGAACTCTATCTCCAGTATAAAGGACAACTCTCTATCCTCCTGCGTTTGGACGGGAGAGGCCGGCAAAATTTCAAAAAATGGTCATTTTGCCCTTCCAAAACAGACTTTTTTCTACACAAGGAGAACGAAGCGACTCAGAGGCCCGCCCTTTTAACTGTAGCATCCTCGCAACTTACTTACTAATCACCGCTAATATCCGGCAAATCCGCCGCACTTTTTTCTAGCCTTAATTTTTGGGTACCTGAAATATTTGAGTCTCTAATTCCTGAAATAATGGCCATACCGAGGAACGGGATGCGGCCCTGTATTCCCCCTTGACTTGCTTCTTACAAGATAGCATCAAAATGGCAATCGCGAACACTTTCTGATTTTCGAGAAAAAAAGGGGAAGGGTTTAGACCACCCTTCCGCCGACCTTCTTGCCGCCATAACTCCGCACTACGTGTAGTGACAACAAAGCCGATGAGTGCGTTGAATACAACTCGTCGAACTCTATCTCCAGTATAAAGGACAACTCTCTATCCTCCTGCGTTTGGACGGGAGAGGCCGGCAAAATTTAAAAAAATGGTCATTTTGCCCTTCCAAAACAGACTTTTTTCTACACAAGGAGAACGAAGCGACTCAGAGGCCCGCCCTTTTAACTGTAGCATCCTCGCACCTTATCTAGTAATCACCGCTAATATCCGGCAAATCCGCCGCACTTTTTTCTAGCCTTAATTTTTGGGTACCTGAAATATTTGAGTCTCTAATTCCTGAAATAATGGCCATACCGAGGAACGGGATGCGGCCCTGTATTCCCCCTTGACTTGCTTCTTACACGATAGCATCAAAATGGCAATCGCGAACACTTTCTGATTTTCGAGAAAAAAAGGGGAAGGGTTTAGACCACCCTTCCGCCGACCTTCTTGCCGCCATAACTCCGCACTGCGTGTAGTGACAACAAAGCCGATGAGTGCGTTGAATACAGCTCGTCGAACTCTATCTCCAGTATAAAGGACAACTCTCTATCCTCCTGCGTTTGGACGGGAGAGGCCGGCAAAATTTCAAAAAATGGTCATTTTGCCCTTCCAAAACAGACTTTTTTCTACACAAGGAGAACGAAGCGACTCAGAGGCCCGCCCTTTTAACTGTAGCATCCTCGCACCTTATCTAGTAATCACCGCTAATATCCGGCAAATCCGCCGCACTTTTTTCTAGCCTTAATTTTTGGGTACCTGAAATATTTGAGTCTCTAATTCCTGAAATAATGGCCATACCGAGGAACGGGATGCGGCCCTGTATTCCCCCTTGACTTGCTTCTTACACGATAGCATCAAAATGGCAATCGCGAACACTTTCTGATTTTCGAGAAAAAAAGGGGAAGGGTTTAGACCACCCTTCCGCCGACCTTCTTGCCGCCATAACTCCGCACTACGTGTAGTGACAACAAAGCCGATGAGTGCGTTGAATACAGCTCGTCGAACTCTATCTCCAGTATAAAGGACAACTCTCTATCCTCCTGCGTTTGGACGGGAGAGGCCGGCAAAATTTCAAAAAATGGTCATTTTGCCCTTCCAAAACAGACTTTTTTCTACACAAGGAGAACGAAGCGACTCAGAGGCCCGCCCTTTTAACTGTAGCATCCTCGCAACTTACTTACTAATCACCGCTAATATCCGGCAAATCCGCCGCACTTTTTTCTAGCCTTAATTTTTGGGTACCTGAAATATTTGAGTCTCTAATTCCTGAAATAATGGCCATACCGAGGAACGGGATGCGGCCCTGTATTCCCCCTTGACTTGCTTCTTACAAGATAGCATCAAAATGGCAATCGCGAACACTTTCTGATTTTCGAGAAAAAAAGGGGAAGGGTTTAGACCACCCTTCCGCCGACCTTCTTGCCGCCATAACTCCGCACTACGTGTAGTGACAACAAAGCCGATGAGTGCGTTGAATACAGCTCGTCGAACTCTATCTCCAGTATAAAGGACAACTCTCTATCCTCCTGCGTTTGGACGGGAGAGGCCGGCAAAATTTCAAAAAATGGTCATTTTGCCCTTCCAAAACAGACTTTTTTCTACACAAGGAGAACGAAGCGACTCAGAGGCCCGCCCTTTTAACTGTAGCATCCTCGCACCTTATCTAGTAATCACCGCTAATATCCGGCAAATCCGCCGCACTTTTTTCTAGCCTTAATTTTTGGGTACCTGAAATATTTGAGTCTCTAATTCCTGAAATAATGGCCATACCGAGGAACGGGATGCGGCCCTGTATTCCCCCTTGACTTGCTTCTTACACGATAGCATCAAAATGGCAATCGCGAACACTTTCTGATTTTCGAGAAAAAAAGGGGAAGGGTTTAGACCACCCTTCCGCCGACCTTCTTGCCGCCATAACTCCGCACTACGTGTAGTGACAACAAAGCCGATGAGTGCGTTGAATACAGCTCGTCGAACTCTATCTCCAATATAAAGGACAACTCTCTATCCTCCTGCGTTTGGACGGGAGAGGCCGGCAAAATTTCAAAAAATGGTCATTTTGCCCTTCCAAAACAGACTTTTTTCTACACAAGGAGAACGAAGCGACTCAGAGGCCCGCCCTTTTAACTGTAGCATCCTCGCACCTTATCTAGTAATCACCGCTAATATCCGGCAAATTCGCCGCACTTTTTTCTAGCCTTAATTTTTGGGTACCTGAAATATTTGAGTCTCTAATTCCTGAAATAATGGCCATACCGAGGAACGGGATGCGGCCTTGTATTCCCCCTTGACTTGCTTCTTACAAGATAGCATCAAAATGGCAATCGCGAACACTTTCTGATTTTCGAGAAAAAAAGGGGAAGGGTTTAGACCACCCTTCCGCCGACCTTCTTGCCGCCATAACTCCGCACTACGTGTAGTGACAACAAAGCCGATGAGTGCGTTGAATACAGCTCGTCGAACTCTATCTCCAGTATAAAGGACAACTCTCTATCCTCCTGCGTTTGGACGGGAGAGGCCGGCAAAATTTCAAAAAATGGTCATTTTGCCCTTCCAAAACAGACTTTTTTCTACACAAGGAGAACGAAGCGACTCAGAGGCCCGCCCTTTTAACTGTAGCATCCTCGCAACTTACTTACTAATCACCGCTAATATCCGGCAAATCCGCCGCACTTTTTTCTAGCCTTAATTTTTGGGTACCTGAAATATTTGAGTCTCTAATTCCTGAAATAATGGCCATACCGAGGAACGGGATGCGGCCCTGTATTCCCCCTTGACTTGCTTCTTACAAGATAGCATCAAAATGGCAATCGCGAACACTTTCTGATTTTCGAGAAAAAAAGGGGAAGGGTTTAGACCACCCTTCCGCCGACCTTCTTGCCGCCATAACTCCGCACTACGTGTAGTGACAACAAAGCCGATGAGTGCGTTGAATACAACTCGTCGAACTCTATCTCCAGTATAAAGGACAACTCTCTATCCTCCTGCGTTTGGACGGGAGAGGCCGGCAAAATTTAAAAAAATGGTCATTTTGCCCTTCCAAAACAGACTTTTTTCTACACAAGGAGAACGAAGCGACTCAGAGGCCCGCCCTTTTAACTGTAGCATCCTCGCACCTTATCTAGTAATCACCGCTAATATCCGGCAAATCCGCCGCACTTTTTTCTAGCCTTAATTTTTGGGTACCTGAAATATTTGAGTCTCTAATTCCTGAAATAATGGCCATACCGAGGAACGGGATGCGGCCCTGTATTCCCCCTTGACTTGCTTCTTACACGATAGCATCAAAATGGCAATCGCGAACACTTTCTGATTTTCGAGAAAAAAAGGGGAAGGGTTTAGACCACCCTTCCGCCGACCTTCTTGCCGCCATAACTCCGCACTGCGTGTAGTGACAACAAAGCCGATGAGTGCGTTGAATACAGCTCGTCGAACTCTATCTCCAGTATAAAGGACAACTCTCTATCCTCCTGCGTTTGGACGGGAGAGGCCGGCAAAATTTCAAAAAATGGTCATTTTGCCCTTCCAAAACAGACTTTTTTCTACACAAGGAGAACGAAGCGACTCAGAGGCCCGCCCTTTTAACTGTAGCATCCTCGCACGTTATCTAGTAATCACCGCTAATATCCGGCAAATCCGCCGCACTTTTTTCTAGCCTTAATTTTTGGGTACCTGAAATATTTGAGTCTCTAATTCCTGAAATAATGGCCATACCGAGGAACGGGATGCGGCCCTGTATTCCCCCTTGACTTGCTTCTTACACGATAGCATCAAAATGGCAATCGCGAACACTTTCTGATTTTCGAGAAAAAAAGGGGAAGGGTTTAGACCACCCTTCCGCCGACCTTCTTGCCGCCATAACTCCGCACTACGTGTAGTGACAACAAAGCCGATGAGTGCGTTGAATACAGCTCGTCGAACTCTATCTCCAGTATAAAGGACAACTCTCTATCCTCCTGCGTTTGGACGGGAGAGGCCGGCAAAATTTCAAAAAATGGTCATTTTGCCCTTCCAAAACAGACTTTTTTCTACACAAGGAGAACGAAGCGACTCAGAGGCCCGCCCTTTTAACTGTAGCATCCTCGCAACTTACTTACTAATCACCGCTAATATCCGGCAAATCCGCCGCACTTTTTTCTAGCCTTAATTTTTGGGTACCTGAAATATTTGAGTCTCTAATTCCTGAAATAATGGCCATACCGAGGAACGGGATGCGGCCCTGTATTCCCCCTTGACTTGCTTCTTACAAGATAGCATCAAAATGGCAATCGCGAACACTTTCTGATTTTCGAGAAAAAAAGGGGAAGGGTTTAGACCACCCTTCCGCCGACCTTCTTGCCGCCATAACTCCGCACTACGTGTAGTGACAACAAAGCCGATGAGTGCGTTGAATACAGCTCGTCGAACTCTATCTCCAGTATAAAGGACAACTCTCTATCCTCCTGCGTTTGGACGGGAGAGGCCGGCAAAATTTCAAAAAATGGTCATTTTGCCCTTCCAAAACAGACTTTTTTCTACACAAGGAGAACGAAGCGACTCAGAGGCCCGCCCTTTTAACTGTAGCATCCTCGCACCTTATCTAGTAATCACCGCTAATATCCGGCAAATTCGCCGCACTTTTTTCTAGCCTTAATTTTTGGGTACCTGAAATATTTGAGTCTCTAATTCCTGAAATAATGGCCATACCGAGGAACGGGATGCGGCCCTGTATTCCCCCTTGACTTGCTTCTTACAAGATAGCATCAAAATGGCAATCGCGGACACTTTCTGATTTTCGAGAAAAAAAGGGGAAGGGTTTAGACCACCCTTCCGCCGACCTTCTTGCCGCCATAACTCCGCACTACGTGTAGTGACAACAAAGCCGATGAGTGCGTTGAATACAGCTCGTCGAACTCTATCTCCAGTATAAAGGACAACTCTCTATCCTCCTGCGTTTGGACGGGAGAGGCCGGCAAAATTTCAAAAAATGGTCATTTTGCCCTTCCAAAACAGACTTTTTTCTACACAAGGAGAACGAAGCGACTCAGAGGCCCGCCCTTTTAACTGTAGCATCCTCGCACCTTATCTAGTAATCACCGCTAATATTTGGCAAATTCGCCGCACTTTTTTCTAGCCTTAATTTTTGGGTACCTGAAATATTTGAGTCTCTAATTCCTGAAATAATGGCCATACCGAGGAACGGGATGCGGCCTTGTATTCCCCCTTGACTTGCTTCTTACAAGATAGCATCAAAATGGCAATCGCGAACACTTTCTGATTTTCGAGAAAAAAAGGGGAAGGGTTTAGACCACCCTTCCGCCGACCTTCTTGCCGCCATAACTCCGCACTACGTGTAGTGACAACAAAGCCGATGAGTGCGTTGAATACAGCTCGTCGAACTCTATCTCCAGTATAAAGGACAACTCTCTATCCTCCTGCGTTTGGACGGGAGAGGCCGGCAAAATTTCAAAAAATGGTCATTTTGCCCTTCCAAAACAGACTTTTTTCTACACAAGGAGAACGAAGCGACTCAGAGGCCCGCCCTTTTAACTGTAGCATCCTCGCAACTTACTTACTAATCACCGCTAATATCCGGCAAATCCGCCGCACTTTTTTCTAGCCTTAATTTTTGGGTACCTGAAATATTTGAGTCTCTAATTCCTGAAATAATGGCCATACCGAGGAACGGGATGCGGCCCTGTATTCCCCCTTGACTTGCTTCTTACAAGATAGCATCAAAATGGCAATCGCGAACACTTTCTGATTTTCGAGAAAAAAAGGGGAAGGGTTTAGACCACCCTTCCGCCGACCTTCTTGCCGCCATAACTCCGCACTACGTGTAGTGACAACAAAGCCGATGAGTGCGTTGAATACAACTCGTCGAACTCTATCTCCAGTATAAAGGACAACTCTCTATCCTCCTGCGTTTGGACGGGAGAGGCCGGCAAAATTTAAAAAAATGGTCATTTTGCCCTTCCAAAACAGACTTTTTTCTACACAAGGAGAACGAAGCGACTCAGAGGCCCGCCCTTTTAACTGTAGCATCCTCGCACCTTATCTAGTAATCACCGCTAATATCCGGCAAATCCGCCGCACTTTTTTCTAGCCTTAATTTTTGGGTACCTGAAATATTTGAGTCTCTAATTCCTGAAATAATGGCCATACCGAGGAACGGGATGCGGCCCTGTATTCCCCCTTGACTTGCTTCTTACACGATAGCATCAAAATGGCAATCGCGAACACTTTCTGATTTTCGAGAAAAAAAGGGGAAGGGTTTAGACCACCCTTCCGCCGACCTTCTTGCCGCCATAACTCCGCACTGCGTGTAGTGACAACAAAGCCGATGAGTGCGTTGAATACAGCTCGTCGAACTCTATCTCCAGTATAAAGGACAACTCTCTATCCTCCTGCGTTTGGACGGGAGAGGCCGGCAAAATTTCAAAAAATGGTCATTTTGCCCTTCCAAAACAGACTTTTTTCTACACAAGGAGAACGAAGCGACTCAGAGGCCCGCCCTTTTAACTGTAGCATCCTCGCACGTTATCTAGTAATCACCGCTAATATCCGGCAAATCCGCCGCACTTTTTTCTAGCCTTAATTTTTGGGTACCTGAAATATTTGAGTCTCTAATTCCTGAAATAATGGCCATACCGAGGAACGGGATGCGGCCCTGTATTCCCCCTTGACTTGCTTCTTACACGATAGCATCAAAATGGCAATCGCGAACACTTTCTGATTTTCGAGAAAAAAAGGGGAAGGGTTTAGACCACCCTTCCGCCGACCTTCTTGCCGCCATAACTCCGCACTACGTGTAGTGACAACAAAGCCGATGAGTGCGTTGAATACAGCTCGTCGAACTCTATCTCCAGTATAAAGGACAACTCTCTATCCTCCTGCGTTTGGACGGGAGAGGCCGGCAAAATTTCAAAAAATGGTCATTTTGCCCTTCCAAAACAGACTTTTTTCTACACAAGGAGAACGAAGCGACTCAGAGGCCCGCCCTTTTAACTGTAGCATCCTCGCAACTTACTTACTAATCACCGCTAATATCCGGCAAATCCGCCGCACTTTTTTCTAGCCTTAATTTTTGGGTACCTGAAATATTTGAGTCTCTAATTCCTGAAATAATGGCCATACCGAGGAACGGGATGCGGCCCTGTATTCCCCCTTGACTTGCTTCTTACAAGATAGCATCAAAATGGCAATCGCGAACACTTTCTGATTTTCGAGAAAAAAAGGGGAAGGGTTTAGACCACCCTTCCGCCGACCTTCTTGCCGCCATAACTCCGCACTACGTGTAGTGACAACAAAGCCGATGAGTGCGTTGAATACAGCTCGTCGAACTCTATCTCCAGTATAAAGGACAACTCTCTATCCTCCTGCGTTTGGACGGGAGAGGCCGGCAAAATTTCAAAAAATGGTCATTTTGCCCTTCCAAAACAGACTTTTTTCTACACAAGGAGAACGAAGCGACTCAGAGGCCCGCCCTTTTAACTGTAGCATCCTCGCACCTTATCTAGTAATCACCGCTAATATCCGGCAAATTCGCCGCACTTTTTTCTAGCCTTAATTTTTGGGTACCTGAAATATTTGAGTCTCTAATTCCTGAAATAATGGCCATACCGAGGAACGGGATGCGGCCCTGTATTCCCCCTTGACTTGCTTCTTACAAGATAGCATCAAAATGGCAATCGCGGACACTTTCTGATTTTCGAGAAAAAAAGGGGAAGGGTTTAGACCACCCTTCCGCCGACCTTCTTGCCGCCATAACTCCGCACTACGTGTAGTGACAACAAAGCCGATGAGTGCGTTGAATACAGCTCGTCGAACTCTATCTCCAGTATAAAGGACAACTCTCTATCCTCCTGCGTTTGGACGGGAGAGGCCGGCAAAATTTCAAAAAATGGTCATTTTGCCCTTCCAAAACAGACTTTTTTCTACACAAGGAGAACGAAGCGACTCAGAGGCCCGCCCTTTTAACTGTAGCATCCTCGCACCTTATCTAGTAATCACCGCTAATATTTGGCAAATTCGCCGCACTTTTTTCTAGCCTTAATTTTTGGGTACCTGAAATATTTGAGTCTCTAATTCCTGAAATAATGGCCATACCGAGGAACGGGATGCGGCCTTGTATTCCCCCTTGACTTGCTTCTTACAAGATAGCATCAAAATGGCAATCGCGAACACTTTCTGATTTTCGAGAAAAAAAGGGGAAGGGTTTAGACCACCCTTCCGCCGACCTTCTTGCCGCCATAACTCCGCACTACGTGTAGTGACAACAAAGCCGATGAGTGCGTTGAATACAGCTCGTCGAACTCTATCTCCAGTATAAAGGACAACTCTCTATCCTCCTGCGTTTGGACGGGAGAGGCCGGCAAAATTTCAAAAAATGGTCATTTTGCCCTTCCAAAACAGACTTTTTTCTACACAAGGAGAACGAAGCGACTCAGAGGCCCGCCCTTTTAACTGTAGCATCCTCGCAACTTACTTACTAATCACCGCTAATATCCGGCAAATCCGCCGCACTTTTTTCTAGCCTTAATTTTTGGGTACCTGAAATATTTGAGTCTCTAATTCCTGAAATAATGGCCATACCGAGGAACGGGATGCGGCCCTGTATTCCCCCTTGACTTGCTTCTTACAAGATAGCATCAAAATGGCAATCGCGAACACTTTCTGATTTTCGAGAAAAAAAGGGGAAGGGTTTAGACCACCCTTCCGCCGACCTTCTTGCCGCCATAACTCCGCACTACGTGTAGTGACAACAAAGCCGATGAGTGCGTTGAATACAGCTCGTCGAACTCTATCTCCAGTATAAAGGACAACTCTCTATCCTCCTGCGTTTGGACGGGAGAGGCCGGCAAAATTTAAAAAAATGGTCATTTTGCCCTTCCAAAACAGACTTTTTTCTACACAAGGAGAACGAAGCGACTCAGAGGCCCGCCCTTTTAACTGTAGCATCCTCGCACCTTATCTAGTAATCACCGCTAATATCCGGCAAATCCGCCGCACTTTTTTCTAGCCTTAATTTTTGGGTACCTGAAATATTTGAGTCTCTAATTCCTGAAATAATGGCCATACCGAGGAACGGGATGCGGCCCTGTATTCCCCCTTGACTTGCTTCTTACACGATAGCATCAAAATGGCAATCGCGAACACTTTCTGATTTTCGAGAAAAAAAGGGGAAGGGTTTAGACCACCCTTCCGCCGACCTTCTTGCCGCCATAACTCCGCACTGCGTGTAGTGACAACAAAGCCGATGAGTGCGTTGAATACAGCTCCTCGAACTCTATCTCCAGTATAAAGGACAACTCTCTATCCTCCTGCGTTTGGACGGGAGAGGCCGGCAAAATTTCAAAAAATGGTCATTTTGCCCTTCCAAAACAGACTTTTTTCTACACAAGGAGAACGAAGCGACTCAGAGGCCCGCCCTTTTAACTGTAGCATCCTCGCACCTTATCTAGTAATCACCGCTAATATCCGGCAAATCCGCCGCACTTTTTTCTAGCCTTAATTTTTGGGTACCTGAAATATTTGAGTCTCTAATTCCTGAAATAATGGCCATACCGAGGAACGGGATGCGGCCCTGTATTCCCCCTTGACTTGCTTCTTACACGATAGCATCAAAATGGCAATCGCGAACACTTTCTGATTTTCGAGAAAAAAAGGGGAAGGGTTTAGACCACCCTTCCGCCGACCTTCTTGCCGCCATAACTCCGCACTACGTGTAGTGACAACAAAGCCGATGAGTGCGTTGAATACAGCTCGTCGAACTCTATCTCCAGTATAAAGGACAACTCTCTATCCTCCTGCGTTTGGACGGGAGAGGCCGGCAAAATTTCAAAAAATGGTCATTTTGCCCTTCCAAAACAGACTTTTTTCTACACAAGGAGAACGAAGCGACTCAGAGGCCCGCCCTTTTAACTGTAGCATCCTCGCAACTTACTTACTAATCACCGCTAATATCCGGCAAATCCGCCGCACTTTTTTCTAGCCTTAATTTTTGGGTACCTGAAATATTTGAGTCTCTAATTCCTGAAATAATGGCCATACCGAGGAACGGGATGCGGCCCTGTATTAACCCTTGACTTGCTTCTTACAAGATAGCATCAAAATGGCAATCGCGAACACTTTCTGATTTTCGAGAAAAAAAGGGGAAGGGTTTAGACCACCCTTCCGCCGACCTTCTTGCCGCCATAACTCCGCACTACCTGTAGTGACAACAAAGCCGATGAGTGCGTTGAATACAGCTCGTCGAACTCTATCTCCAGTATAAAGGACAACTCTCTATCCTCCTGCGTTTGGACGGGAGAGGCCGGCAAAATTTCAAAAAATGGTCATTTTGCCCTTCCAAAACAGACTTTTTTCTACACAAGGAGAACGAAGCGACTCAGAGGCCCGCCCTTTTAACTGTAGCATCCTCGCACCTAATCTAGTAATCACCGCTAATATCCGGCAAATTCGCCGCACTTTTTTCTAGCCTTAATTTTTGGGTACCTGAAATATTTGAGTCTCTAATTCCTGAAATAATGGCCATACCGAGGAACGGGATGCGGCCCTGTATTCCCCCTTGACTTGCTTCTTACAAGATAGCATCAAAATGGCAATCGCGGACACTTTCTGATTTTCGAGAAAAAAAGGGGAAGGGTTTAGACCACCCTTCCGCCGACCTTCTTGCCGCCATAACTCCGCACTACGTGTAGTGACAACAAAGCCGATGAGTGCGTTGAATACAGCTCGTCGAACTCTATCTCCAGTATAAAGGACAACTCTCTATCCTCCTGCGTTTGGAAGGGAGAGGCCGGCAAAATTTCAAAAAATGGTCATTTTGCCCTTCCAAAACAGACTTTTTTCTACACAAGGAGAACGAAGCGACTCAGAGGCCCGCCCTTTTAACTGTAGCATCCTCGCACCTTATCTAGTAATCACCGCTAATATCCGGCAAATTCGCCGCACTTTTTTCTAGCCTTAATTTTTGGGTACCTGAAATATTTGAGTCTCTAATTCCTGAAATAATGGCCATACCGAGGAACGGGATGCGGCCTTGTATTCCCCCTTGACTTGCTTCTTACAAGATAGCATCAAAATGGCAATCGCGAACACTTTCTGATTTTCGAGAAAAAAAGGGGAAGGGTTTAGACCACCCTTCCGCCGACCTTCTTGCCGCCATAACTCCGCACTACGTGTAGTGACAACAAAGCCGATGAGTGCGTTGAATACAGCTCGTCGAACTCTATCTCCAGTATAAAGGACAACTCTCTATCCTCCTGCGTTTGGACGGGAGAGGCCGGCAAAATTTCAAAAAATGGTCATTTTGCCCTTCCAAAACAGACTTTTTTCTACACAAGGAGAACGAAGCGACTCAGAGGCCCGCCCTTTTAACTGTAGCATCCTCGCAACTTACTTACTAATCACCGCTAATATCCGGCAAATCCGCCGCACTTTTTTCTAGCCTTAATTTTTGGGTACCTGAAATATTTGAGTCTCTAATTCCTGAAATAATGGCCATACCGAGGAACGGGATGCGGCCCTGTATTCCCCCTTGACTTGCTTCTTACAAGATAGCATCAAAATGGCAATCGCGAACACTTTCTGATTTTCGAGAAAAAAAGGGGAAGGGTTTAGACCACCCTTCCGCCGACCTTCTTGCCGCCATAACTCCGCACTACGTGTAGTGACAACAAAGCCGATGAGTGCGTTGAATACAGCTCGTCGAACTCTATCTCCAGTATAAAGGACAACTCTCTATCCTCCTGCGTTTGGACGGGAGAGGCCGGCAAAATTTCAAAAAATGGTCATTTTGCCCTTCCAAAACAGACTTTTTTCTACACAAGGAGAACGAAGCGACTCAGAGGCCCGCCCTTTTAACTGTAGCATCCTCGCACCTTATCTAGTAATCACCGCTAATATCCGGCAAATTCGCCGCACTTTTTTCTAGCCTTAATTTTTGGGTACCTGAAATATTTGAGTCTCTAATTCCTGAAATAATGGCCATACCGAGGAACGGGATGCGGCCCTGTATTCCCCCTTGACTTGCTTCTTACAAGATAGCATCAAAATGGCAATCGCGAACACTTTCTGATTTTCGAGAAAAAAAGGGGAAGGGTTTAGACCACCCTTCCGCCGACCTTCTTGCCGCCATAACTCCGCACTACGTGTAGTGACAACAAAGCCGATGAGTGCGTTGAATACAGCTCGTCGAACTCTATCTCCAGTATAAAGGACAACTCTCTATCCTCCTGCGTTTGGACGGGAGAGGCCGGCAAAATTTCAAAAAATGGTCATTTTGCCCTTCCAAAACAGACTTTTTTCTACACAAGGAGAACGAAGCGACTCAGAGGCCCGCCCTTTTAACTGTAGCATCCTCGCACCTTATCTAGTAATCACCGCTAATATCCGGCAAATTCGCCGCACTTTTTTCTAGCCTTAATTTTTGGGTACCTGAAATATTTGAGTCTCTAATTCCTGAAATAATGGCCATACCGAGGAACGGGATGCGGCCCTGTATTCCCCCTTGACTTGCTTCTTACAAGATAGCATCAAAATGGCAATCGCGAACACTTTCTGATTTTCGAGAAAAAAAGGGGAAGGGTTTAGACCACCCTTCCGCCGACCTTCTTGCCGCCATAACTCCGCACTACGTGTAGTGACAACAAAGCCGATGAGTGCGTTGAATACAGCTCGTCGAACTCTATCTCCATTATAAAGGACAACTCTCTATCCTCCAGCGTTTGGACGGGAGAGGCCGGCAAAATTTCAAAAAATGGTCATTTTGCCCTTCCAAAACAGACTTTTTTCTACACAAGGAGAACGAAGCGACTCAGAGGCCCGCCCTTTTAACTGTAGCATCCTCGCAACTTACTTACTAATCACCGCTAATATCCGGCAAATCCGCCGCACTTTTTTCTAGCCTTAATTTTTGGGTACCTGAAATATTTGAGTCTCTAATTCCTGAAATAATGGCCATACCGAGGAACGGGATGCGGCCCTGTATTCCCCCTTGACTTGCTTCTTACAAGATAGCATCAAAATGGCAATCGCGAACACTTTCTGATTTTCGAGAAAAAAAGGGGAAGGGTTTAGACCACCCTTCCGCCGACCTTCTTGCCGCCATAACTCCGCACTACGTGTAGTGACAACAAAGCCGATGAGTGCGTTGAATACAGCTCGTCGAACTCTATCTCCAGTATAAAGGACAACTCTCTATCCTCCTGCGTTTGGACGGGAGAGGCCGGCAAAATTTCAAAAAATGGTCATTTTGCCCTTCCAAAACAGACTTTTTTCTACACAAGGAGAACGAAGCGACTCAGAGGCCCGCCCTTTTAACTGTAGCATCCTCGCACCTTATCTAGTAATCACCGCTAATATCCGGCAAATCCGCCGCACTTTTTTCTAGCCTTAAATTTTGGGTACCTGAAATATTTGAGTCTCTAATTCCTGAAATAATGGCCATACCGAGGAACGGGATGCGGCCCTGTATTCCCCCTTGACTTGCTTCTTACACGATAGCATCAAAATGGCAATCGCGAACACTTTCTGATTTTCGAGAAAAAAAGGGGAAGGGTTTAGACCACCCTTCCGCCGACCTTCTTGCCGCCATAACTCCGCACTACGTGTAGTGACAACAAAGCCGATGAGTGCGTTGAATACAGCTCGTCGAACTCTATCTCCAGTATAAAGGACAACTCTCTATCCTCCTGCGTTTGGACGGGAGAGGCCGGCAAAATTTCAAAAAATGGTCATTTTGCCCTTCCAAAACAGACTTTTTTCTACACAAGGAGAACGAAGCGACTCAGAGGCCCGCCCTTTTAACTGTAGCATCCTCGCACCTTATCTAGTAATCACCGCTAATATCCGGCAAATCCGCCGCACTTTTTTCTAGCCTTAATTTTTGGGTACCTGAAATATTTGAGTCTCTAATTCCTGAAATAATGGCCATACAGAGGAACGGGATGCGGCCCTGTATTCCCCCTTGACTTGCTTCTTACAAGATAGCATCAAAATGGCAATCGCGAACACTTTCTGATTTTCGAGAAAAAAAGGGGAAGGGTTTAGACCACCCTTCCGCCGACCTTCTTGCCGCCATAACTCCGCACTACGTGTAGTGACAACAAAGCCGATGAGTGCGTTGAATACAGCTCGTCGAACTCTATCTCCAGTATAAAGGACAACTCTCTATCCTCCTGCGTTTGGACGGGAGAGGCCGGCAAAATTTCAAAAAATGGTCATTTTGCCCTTCCAAAACAGACTTTTTTCTACACAAGGAGAACGAAGCGACTCAGAGGCCCGCCCTTTTAACTGTAGCATCCTCGCACCTTATCTAGTAATCACCGCTAATATCCGGCAAATCCGCCGCACTTTTTTCTAGCCTTAATTTTTGGGTACCTGAAATATTTGAGTCTCTAATTCCTGAAATAATGGCCATACCGAGGAACGGGATGCGGCCCTGTATTCCCCCTTGACTTGCTTCTTACACGATAGCATCAAAATGGCAATCGCGAACACTTTCTGATTTTCGAGAAAAAAAGGGGAAGGGTTTAGACCACCCTTCCGCCGACCTTCTTGCCGCCATAACTCCGCACTACGTGTAGTGACAACAAAGCCGATGAGTGCGTTGAATACAGCTCGTCGAACTCTATCTCCAGTATAAAGGACAACTCTCTATCCTCCTGCGTTTGGACGGGAGAGGCCGGCAAAATTTCAAAAAATGGTCATTTTGCCCTTCCAAAACAGACTTTTTTCTACACAAGGAGAACGAAGCGACTCAGAGGCCCGCCCTTTTAACTGTAGCATACTCGCACCTTATCTAGTAATCACCGCTAATATCCGGCAAATCCGCCGCACTTTTTTCTAGCCTTAATTTTTGGGTACCTGAAATATTTGAGTCTCTAATTCCTGAAATAATGGCCATACCGAGGAACGGGATGCGGCCCTGTATTCCCCCTTGACTTGCTTCTTACACGATAGCATCAAAATGGCAATCGCGAACACTTTCTGATTTTCGAGAAAAAAAGGGGAAGGGTTAGACCACCCTTCCGCCGACCTTCTTGCCGCCATAACTCCGCACTACGTGCAGTGACAACAAAGCCGATGAGTGCGTTGAATACAGCTCGTCGAACTCTATCTCCAGTATAAAGGACAACTCTCTATCCTCCTGCGTTTGGACGGGAGAGGCCGGCAAAATTTCAAAAAATGGTCATTTTGCCCTTCCAAAACAGACTTTTTTCTACACAAGGAGAACGAAGCGACTCAGAGGCCCGCCCTTTTAACTGTAGCATCCTCGCAACTTACTTACTAATCACCGCTAATATCCGGCAAATCCGCCGCACTTTTTTCTAGCCTTAATTTTTGGGTACCTGAAATATTTGAGTCTCTAATTCCTGAAATAATGGCCATACAGAGGAACGGGATGCGGCCCTGTATTCCCCCTTGACTTGCTTCTTACAAGATAGCATCAAAATGGCAATCGCGAACACTTTCTGATTTTCGAGAAAAAAAGGGGAAGGGTTTAGACCACCCTTCCGCCGACCTTCTTGCCGCCATAACTCCGCACTACGTGTAGTGACAACAAAGCCGATGAGTGCGTTGAATACAGCTCGTCGAACTCTATCTCCAGTATAAAGGACAACTCTCTATCCTCCTGCGTTTGGACGGGAGAGGTCGGCAAAATTTCAAAAAATGGTCATTTTGCCCTTCCAAAACAGACTTTTTTCTACACAAGGAGAACGAAGCGACTCAGAGGCCCGCCCTTTTAACTGTAGCATCCTCGCACCTTATCTAGTAATCACCGCTAATATCCGGCAAATCCGCCGCACTTTTTTCTAGCCTTAAATTTTGGGTACCTGAAATATTTGAGTCTCTAATTCCTGAAATAATGGCCATACCGAGGAACGGGATGCGGCCCTGTATTCCCCCTTGACTTGCTTCTTACACGATAGCATCAAAATGGCAATCGCGAACACTTTCTGATTTTCGAGAAAAAAAGGGGAAGGGTTTAGACCACCCTTCCGCCGACCTTCTTGCCGCCATAACTCCGCACTACGTGTAGTGACAACAAAGCCGATGAGTGCGTTGAATACAGCTCGTCGAACTCTATCTCCAGTATAAAGGACAACTCTCTATCCTCCTGCGTTTGGACGGGAGAGGCCGGCAAAATTTAAAAAAAATGGTCATTTTGCCCTTCCAAAACAGACTTTTTTCTACACAAGGAGAACGAAGCGACTCAGAGGCCCGCCCTTTTAACTGTAGCATCCTCGCACCTTATCTAGTAATCACCGCTAATATCCGGCAAATCCGCCGCACTTTTTTCTAGCCTTAATTTTTGGGTACCTGAAATATTTGAGTCTCTAATTCCTGAAATAATGGCCATACCGAGGAACGGGATGCGGCCCTGTATTCCCCCTTGACTTGCTTCTTACACGATAGCATCAAAATGGCAATCGCGAACACTTTCTGATTTTCGAGAAAAAAAGGGGAAGGGTTTAGACCACCCTTCCGCCGACCTTCTTGCCGCCATAACTCCGCACTACGTGTAGTGACAACAAAGCCGATGAGTGCGTTGAATACAGCTCGTCGAACTCTATCTCCAGTATAAAGGACTACTCTCTATCCTCCTGCGTTTGGACGGGAGAGGCCGGCAAAATTTCAAAAAATGGTCATTTTGCCCTTCCAAAACAGACTTTTTTCTACACAAGGAGAACGAAGCGACTCAGAGGCCCGCCCTTTTAACTGTAGCATCCTCGCAACTTACTTACTAATCACCGCTAATATCCGGCAAATCCGCCGCACTTTTTTCTAGCCTTAATTTTTGGGTACCTGAAATATTTGAGTCTCTAATTCCTGAAATAATGGCCATACAGAGGAACGGGATGCGGCCCTGTATTCCCCCTTGACTTGCTTCTTACAAGATAGCATCAAAATGGCAATCGCGAACACTTTCTGATTTTCGAGAAAAAAAGGGGAAGGGTTTAGACCACCCTTCCGCCGACCTTCTTGCCGCCATAACTCCGCACTACGTGTAGTGACAACAAAGCCGATGAGTGCGTTGAATACAGCTCGTCGAACTCTATCTCCAGTATAAAGGACAACTCTCTATCCTCCTGCGTTTGGACGGGAGAGGCCGGCAAAATTTCAAAAAATGGTCATTTTGCCCTTCCAAAACAGACTTTTTTCTACACAAGGAGAACGAAGCGACTCAGAGGCCCGCCCTTTTAACTGTAGCATCCTCGCACCTTATCTAGTAATCACCGCTAATATCCGGCAAATCCGCCGCACTTTTTTCTAGCCTTAAATTTTGGGTACCTGAAATATTTGAGTCTCTAATTCCTGAAATAATGGCCATACCGAGGAACGGGATGCGGCCCTGTATTCCCCCTTGACTTGCTTCTTACACGATAGCATCAAAATGGCAATCGCGAACACTTTCTGATTTTCGAGAAAAAAAGGGGAAGGGTTTAGACCACCCTTCCGCCGACCTTCTTGCCGCCATAACTCCGCACTACATGTAGTGACAACAAAGCCGATGAGTGCGTTGAATACAGCTCGTCGAACTCTATCTCCAGTATAAAGGACAACTCTCTATCCTCCTGCGTTTGGACGGGAGAGGCCGGCAAAATTTCAAAAAATGGTCATTTTGCCCTTCCAAAACAGACTTTTTTCTACACAAGGAGAACGAAGCGACTCAGAGGCCCGCCCTTTTAACTGTAGCATCCTCGCACCTTATCTAGTAATCACCGCTAATATCCGGCAAATCCGCCGCACTTTTTTCTAGCCTTAATTTTTGGGTACCTGAAATATTTGAGTCTCTAATTCCTGAAATAATGGCCATACCGAGGAACGGGATGCGGCCCTGTATTCCCCCTTGACTTGCTTCTTACACGATAGCATCAAAATGGCAATCGCGAACACTTTCTGATTTTCGAGAAAAAAAGGGGAAGGGTTTAGACCACCCTTCCGCCGACCTTCTTGCCGCCATAACTCCGCACTACGTGTAGTGACAACAAACCCGATGAGTGCGTTGAATACAGCTCGTCGAACTCTATCTCCAGTATAAAGGACAACTCTCTATCCTCCTGCGTTTGGACGGGAGAGGCCGGCAAAATTTCAAAAAATGGTCATTTTGCCCTTCCAAAACAGACTTTTTTCTACACAAGGAGAACGAAGCGACTCAGAGGCCCGCCCTTTTAACTGTAGCATCCTCGCACCTTATCTAGTAATCACCGCTAATATCCGGCAAATCCGCCGCACTTTTTTCTAGCCTTAATTTTTGGGTACCTGAAATATTTGAGTCTCTAATTCCTGAAATAATGGCCATACCGAGGAACGGGATGCGGCCCTGTATTCCCCCTTGACTTGCTTCATACACGATAGCATCAAAATGGCAATCGCGAACACTTTCTGATTTTCGAGAAAAAAAAGGGGAAGGGTTAGACCACCCTTCCGCCGACCTTCTTGCCGCCATAACTCCGCACTACGTGCAGTGACAACAAAGCCGATGAGTGCGTTGAATACAGCTCGTCGAACTCTATCTCCAGTATAAAGGACAACTCTCTATCCTCCTGCGTTTGGACGGGAGAGGCCGGCAAAATTTCAAAAAATGGTCATTTTGCCCTTCCAAAACAGACTTTTTTCTACACAAGGAGAACGAAGCGACTCAGAGGCCCGCCCTTTTAACTGTAGCATCCTCGCAAATTACTTACTAATCACCGCTAATATCCGGCAAATCCGCCGCACTTTTTTCTAGCCTTAATTTTTGGGTACCTGAAATATTTGAGTCTCTAATTCCTGAAATAATGGCCATACCGAGGAACGGGATGCGGCCCTGTATTCCCCCTTGACTTGCTTCTTACAAGATAGCATCAAAATGGCAATCGCGAACACTTTCTGATTTTCGAGAAAAAAAGGGGAAGGGTTTAGACCACCCTTCCGCCGACCTTCTTGCCGCCATAACTCCGCACTACGTGTAGTGACAACAAAGCCGATGAGTGCGTTGAATACAGCTCGTCGAACTCTATCTCCAGTATAAAGGACAACTCTCTATCCTCCTGCGTTTGGACGGGAGAGGCCGGCAAAATTTCAAAAAATGGTCATTTTGCCCTTCCAAAACAGACTTTTTTCTACACAAGGAGAACGAAGCGACTCAGAGGCCCGCCCTTTTAACTGTAGCATCCTCGCACCTTATCTAGTAATCACCGCTAATATCCGGCAAATCCGCCGCACTTTTTTCTAGCCTTAATTTTTGGGTACCTGAAATATTTGAGTCTCTAATTCCTGAAATAATGGCCATACCGAGGAACGGGATGCGGCCCTGTATTCCCCCTTGACTTGCTTCTTACACGATAGCATCAAAATGGCAATCGCGAACACTTTCTGATTTTCGAGAAAAAAAGGGGAAGGGTTTAGACCACCCTTCCGCCGACCTTCTTGCCGCCATAACTCCGCACTACGTGTAGTGACAACAAAACCGATGAGTGCGTTGAATACAGCTCGTCGAACTCTATCTCCAGCATAAAGGACAACTCTCTATCCTGCTGCGTTTGGACGGGAGAGGCCGGCAAAATTTCAAAAAATGGTCATTTTGCCCTTCCAAAACAGACTTTTTTCTACACAAGGAGAACGAAGCGACCCAGAGGCCCGCCCTTTTAACTGTAGCATCCTCGCACCTTATCTAGTAATCACCGCTAATATCCGCAAATCCGCCGCACTTTTTTCTAGCCTTAATTTTTGGGTACCTGAAATATTTGAGTCTCTAATTCCTGAAATAATGGCCATACCGAGGAACGGGATGCGGCCCTGTATTCCCCCTTGACTTGCTTCTTACACGATAGCATCAAAATGGCAATCGCGAACACTTTCTGATTTTCGAGAAAAAAAGGGGAAGGGTTTAGACCACCCTTCCGCCGACCTTCTTGCCGCCATAACTCCGCACTACGTGTAGTGACAACAAAGCCGATGAGTGCGTTGAATACAGCTCGTCGAACTCTATCTCCAGTATAAAGGACAACTGTCTATCCTCCTGCGTTTAGACGGGAGAGGTCGGCAAAATTTAAAAAAATGGTCAATTTGCCCTTCCAAAACAGACTTTTTTCTACACAAGGAGAACGAAGCGACTCAGAGGCCCGCCCTTTTAACTGTAGCATCCTCGCAACTTACTTACTAATCACCGCTAATATCCGGCAAATCCGCCGCACTTTTTTCTAGCCTTAATTTTTGGGTACCTGAAATATTTGAGTCTCTAATTCCTGAAATAATGGCCATACCGAGGAACGGGATGCGGCCCTGTATTCCCCCTTGACTTGCTTCTTACACGATAGCATCAAAATGGCAATCGCGAACACTTTCTGATTTTCGAGAAAAAAAGGGGAAGGGTTTAGACCACCCTTCCGCCGACCTTCTTGCCGCCATAACTCCGCACTACGTGTAGTGACAACAAAGCCGATGAGTGCGTTGAATACAGCTCGTCGAACTCTATCTCCAGTATAAAGGACAACTCTCTATCCTCCTGCGTTTGGACGGGAGAGGCCGGCAAAATTTCAAAAAATGGTCATTTTGCCCTTCCAAAACAGACTTTTTTCTACACAAGGAGAACGAAGCGACTCAGAGGCCCGCCCTTTTAACTGTAGCATCCTCGCACCTTATCTAGTAATCACCGCTAATATCCGGCAAATCCGCCGCACTTTTTTCTAGCCTTAATTTTTGGGTACCTGAAATATTTGAGTCTCTAATTCCTGAAATAATGGCCATACCGAGGAACGGGATGCGGCCCTGTATTCCCCCTTGACTTGCTTCTTACACGATAGCATCAAAATGGCAATCGCGAACACTTTCTGATTTTCGAGAAAAAAAGGGGAAGGGTTTAGACCACCCTTCCGCCGACCTTCTTGCCGCCATAACTCCGCACTACGTGTAGTGACAACAAAGCCGATGAGTGCGTTGAATACAGCTCGTCGAACTCTATCTCCAGTATAAAGGACAACTCTCTATCCTCCTGCGTTTGGACGGGAGACGCCGGCAAAATTTCAAAAAATGGTCATTTTGCCCTTCCAAAACAGACTTTTTTCTACACAAGGAGAACGAAGCGACTCAGAGGCCCGCCCTTTTAACTGTAGCATCCTCGCACCTTATCTAGTAATCACCGCTAATATCCGGCAAATCCGCCGCACTTTTTTCTAGCCTTAATTTTTGGGTACCTGAAATATTTGAGTCTCTAATTCCTGAAATAATGGCCATACCGAGGAACGGGATGCGGCCCTGTATTCCCCCTTGACTTGCTTCTTACACGATAGCATCAAAATGGCAATCGCGAACACTTTCTGATTTTCGAGAAAAAAAAGGGGAAGGGTTAGACCACCCTGCCGCCGACCTTCTTGCCGCCATAACTCCGCACTACGTGCAGTGACAACAAAGCCGATGAGTGCGTTGAATACAGCTCGTCGAACTCTATCTCCAGTATAAAGGACAACTCTCTATCCTCCTGCGTTTGGACGGGAGAGGCCGGCAAAATTTCAAAAAATGGTCATTTTGCCCTTCCAAAACAGACTTTTTTCTACACAAGGAGAACGAAGCGACTCAGAGGCCCGCCCTTTTAACTGTAGCATCCTCGCAAATTACTTACTAATCACCGCTAATATCCGGCAAATCCGCCGCACTTTTTTCTAGCCTTAATTTTTGGGTACCTCAAATATTTGAGTCTCTAATTCCTGAAATAATGGCCATACCGAGGAACGGGATGCGGCCCTGTATTCCCCCTTGACTTGCTTCTTACAAGATAGCATCAAAATGGCAATCGCGAACACTTTCTGATTTTCGAGAAAAAAAGGGGAAGGGTTTAGACCACCCTTCCGCCGACCTTCTTGCCGCCATAACTCCGCACTACGTGTAGTGACAACAAAGCCGATGAGTGCGTTGAATACAGCTCGTCGAACTCTATCTCCAGTATAAAGGACAACTCTCTATCCTCCTGCGTTTGGACGGGAGAGGCCGGCAAAATTTCAAAAAATGGTCATTTTGCCCTTCCAAAACAGACTTTTTTCTACACAAGGAGAACGAAGCGACTCAGAGGCCCGCCCTTTTAACTGTAGCATCCTCGCACCTTATCTAGTAATCACCGCTAATATCCGGCAAATCCGCCGCACTTTTTTCTAGCCTTAATTTTTGGGTACCTGAAATATTTGAGTCTCTAATTCCTGAAATAATGGCCATACCGAGGAACGGGATGCGGCCCTGTATTCCCCCTTGACTTGCTTCTTACACGATAGCATCAAAATGGCAATCGCGAACACTTTCTGACTTTCGAGAAAAAAAGGGGAAGGGTTTAGACCACCCTTCCGCCGACCTTCTTGCCGCCATAACTCCGCACTACGTGTAGTGACAACAAAACCGATGAGTGCGTTGAATACAGCTCGTCGAACTCTATCTCCAGCATAAAGGACAACTCTCTATCCTGCTGCGTTTGGACGGGAGAGGCCGGCAAAATTTCAAAAAATGGTCATTTTGCCCTTCCAAAACAGACTTTTTTCTACACAAGGAGAACGAAGCGACCCAGAGGCCCGCCCTTTTAACTGTAGCATCCTCGCACCTTATCTAGTAATCACCGCTAATATCCGCAAATCCGCCGCACTTTTTTCTAGCCTTAATTTTTGGGTACCTGAAATATTTGAGTCTCTAATTCCTGAAATAATGGCCATACCGAGGAACGGGATGCGGCCCTGTATTCCCCCTTGACTTGCTTCTTACACGATAGCATCAAAATGGCAATCGCGAACACTTTCTGATTTTCGAGAAAAAAAGGGGAAGGGTTTAGACCACCCTTCCGCCGACCTTCTTGCCGCCATAACTCCGCACTACGTGTAGTGACAACAAAGCCGATGAGTACGTTGAATACAGCTCGTCGAACTCTATCTCCAGTATAAAGGACAACTCTCTATCCTCCTGCGTTTAGACGGGAGAGGCCGGCAAAATTTAAAAAAATGGTCAATTTGCCCTTCCAAAACAGACTTTTTTCTACACAAGGAGAACGAAGCGACTCAGAGGCCCGCCCTTTTAACTGTAGCATCCTCGCAACTTACTTACTAATCACCGCTAATATCCGGCAAATCCGCCGCACTTTTTTCTAGCCTTAATTTTTGGGTACCTGAAATATTTGAGTCTCTAATTCCTGAAATAATGGCCATACCGAGGAACGGGATGCGGCCCTGTATTCCCCCTTGACTTGCTTCTTACACGATAGCATCAAAATGGCAATCGCGAACACTTTCTGATTTTCGAGAAAAAAAGGGGAAGGGTTTAGACCACCCTTCCGCCGACCTTCTTGCCGCCATAACTCCGCACTACGTGTAGTGACAACAAAGCCGATGAGTGCGTTGAATACAGCTCGTCGAACTCTATCTCCAGTATAAAGGACAACTCTCTATCCTCCTGCGTTTGGACGGGAGAGGCCGGCAAAATTTCAAAAAATGGTCATTTTGCCCTTCCAAAACAGACTTTTTTCTACACAAGGAGAACGAAGCGACTCAGAGGCCCGCCCTTTTAACTGTAGCATCCTCGCACCTTATCTAGTAATCACCGCTAATATCCGGCAAATCCGCCGCACTTTTTTCTAGCCTTAAATTTTGGGTACCTGAAATATTTGAGTCTCTAATTCCTGAAATAATGGCCATACCGAGGAACGGGATGCGGCCCTGTATTCCCCCTTGACTTGCTTCTTACACGATAGCATCAAAATGGCAATCGCGAACACTTTCTGATTTTCGACCACCCTTCCGCCGACCTTCTTGCCGCCATAACTCCGCACTACGTGTAGTGACAACAAAGCCGATGAGTGCGTTGAATACAGCTCGTCGAACTCTATCTCCAGTATAAAGGACAACTCTCTATCCTGCTGCGTTTGGACGGGAGAGGCCGGCAAAATTTCAAAAAATGGTCATTTTGCCCTTCCAAAACAGACTTTTTTCTACACAAGGAGAACGAAGCGACTCAGAGGCCCGCCCTTTTAACTGTAGCATCCTCGCAAATTACTTACTAATCACCGCTAATATCCGGCAAATCCGCCGCACTTTTTTCTAGCCTTAATTTTTGGGTACCTGAAATATTTGAGTCTCTAATTCCTGAAATAATGGCCATACCGAGGAACGGGATGCGGCCCTGTATTCCCCCTTGACTTGCTTCTTACACGATAGCATCAAAATGGCAATCGCGAACACTTTCTGATTTTCGAGAAAAAAAGGGGAAGGGTTTAGACCACCCTTCCGCCGACCTTCTTGCCGCCATAACTCCGCACTACGTGTAGTGACAACAAAGCCGATGAGTGCGTTGAATACAGCTCGTCGAACTCTATCTCCAGTATAAAGGACAACTCTCTATCCTCCTGCGTTTGGACGGGAGAGGCCGGCAAAATTTAAAAAAATGGTCAATTTGCCCTTCCAAAACAGACTTTTTTCTACACAAGGAGAACGAAGCGACTCAGAGGCCCGCCCTTTTAACTGTAGCATCCTCGCAACTTACTTACTAATCACCGCTAATATCCGGCAAATCCGCCGCACTTTTTTCTAGCCTTAATTTTTGGGTACCTGAAATATTTGAGTCTCTAATTCCTGAAATAATGGCCATACCGAGGAACGGGATGCGGCCCTGTATTCCCCCTTGACTTGCTTCTTACACGATAGCATCAAAATGGCAATCGCGAACACTTTCTGATTTTCGAGAAAAAAAGGGGAAGGGTTTAGACCACCCTTCCGCCGACTTTCTTGCCGCCATAACTCCGCACTACGTGTAGTGACAACAAAGCCGATGAGTGCGTTGAATACAGCTCGTCGAACTCTATCTCCAGTATAAAGGACAACTCTCTATCCTCCTGCGTTTGGACGGGAGAGGCCGGCAAAATTTCAAAAAATGGTCATTTTGCCCTTCCAAAACAGACTTTTTTCTACACAAGGAGAACGAAGCGACTCAGAGGCCCGCCCTTTTAATTGTAGCATCCTCGCACCTTATCTAGTAATCACCGCTAATATCCGGCAAATCCGCCGCACTTTTTTCTAGCCTTAAATTTTGGGTACCTGAAATATTTGAGTCTCTAATTCCTGAAATAATGGCCATACCGAGGAACGGGATGCGGCCCTGTATTCCCCCTTGACTTGCTTCTTACACGATAGCATCAAAATGGCAATCGCGAACACTTTCTGATTTTCGAGAAAAAAAGGGGAAGGGTTTAGACCACCCTTCCGCCGACCTTCTTGCCGCCATAACTCCGCACTACGTGTAGTGACAACAAAGCCGATGAGTGCGTTGAATACAGCTCGTCGAACTCTATCTCCAGTATAAAGGACAACTCTCTATCCTCCTGCGTTTGGACGGGAGAGGCCGGCAAAATTTCAAAAAATGGTCATTTTGCCCTTCCAAAACAGACTTTTTTCTACACAAGGAGAACGAAGCGACTCAGAGGCCCGCCCTTTTAACTGTAGCATCCTCGCACCTTATCTAGTAATCACCGCTAATATCCGGCAAATCCGCCGCACTTTTTTCTAGCCTTAATTTTTGGGTACCTGAAATA
This sequence comes from Periplaneta americana, assembly GCF_040183065.1. Taxonomy (NCBI): domain Eukaryota; kingdom Metazoa; phylum Arthropoda; class Insecta; order Blattodea; family Blattidae; genus Periplaneta; species Periplaneta americana. Next base: position 29,225,282 of record NC_091120.1, on the reverse strand, counting down.
TTTGAGTCTCTAATTCCTGAAATAATGGCCATACCGAGGAACGGGATGCGGCCCTGTATTCCCCCTTGACTTGCTTCTTACACGATAGCATCAAAATGGCAATCGCGAACACTTTCTGATTTTCGAGAAAAAAAGGGGAAGGGTTTAGACCACCCTTCCGCCGACCTTCTTGCCGCCATAACTCCGCACTACGTGTAGTGACAACAAAGCCGATGAGTGCGTTGAATACAGCTCGTCGAACTCTATCTCCAGTATAAAGGACAACTCTCTATCCTCCTGCGTTTGGACGGGAGAGGCCGGCAAAATTTCAAAAAATGGTCATTTTGCCCTTCCAAAACAGACTTTTTTCTACACAAGGAGAACGAAGCGACTCAGAGGCCCGCCCTTTTAACTGTAGCATCCTCGCACCTTATCTAGTAATCACCGCTAATATCCGGCAAATCCGCCGCACTTTTTTCTAGCCTTAATTTTTGGGTACCTGAAATATTTGAGTCTCTAATTCCTGAAATAATGGCCATACCGAGGAACGGGATGCGGCCCTGTATTCCCCCTTGACTTGCTTCTTACACGATAGCATCAAAATGGCAATCGCGAACACTTTCTGATTTTCGAGAAAAAAAGGGGAAGGGTTAGACCACCCTTCCGCCGACCTTCTTGCCGCCATAACTCCGCACTACGTGCAGTGACAACAAAGCCGATGAGTGCGTTGAATACAGCTCGTCGAACTCTATCTCCAGTATAAAGGACAACTCTCTATCCTCCTGCGTTTGGACGGGAGAGGCCGGCAAAATTTCAAAAAATGGTCATTTTGCCCTTCCAAAACAGACTTTTTTCTACACAAGGAGAACGAAGCGACTCAGAGGCCCGCCCTTTTAACTGTAGCATCCTCGCACCTTATCTAGTAATCACCGCTAATATCCGGCAAATCCGCCGCACTTTTTTCTAGCCTTAATTTTTGGGTACCTGAAATATTTGAGTCTCTAATTCCTGAAATAATGGCCATACCGAGGAACGGGATGCGGCCCTGTATTCCCCCTTGACTTGCTTCTTACAAGATAGCATCAAAATGGCAATCGCGAACACTTTCTGATTTTCGAGAAAAAAAGGGGAAGGGTTTAGACCACCCTTCCGCCGACCTTCTTGCCGCCATAACTCCGCACTACGTGTAGTGACAACAAAGCCGATGAGTGCGTTGAATACAGCTCGTCGAACTCTATCTCCAGTATAAAGGACAACTCTCTATCCTCCTGCGTTTGGACGGGAGAGGCCGGCAAAATTTCAAAAAATGGTCATTTTGCCCTTCCAAAACAGACTTTTTTCTACACAAGGAGAACGAAGCGACTCAGAGGCCCGCCCTTTTAACTGTAGCATCCTCGCACCTTATCTAGTAATCACCGCTAATATCCGGCAAATCCGCCGCACTTTTTTCTAGCCTTAATTTTTGGGTACCTGAAATATTTGAGTCTCTAATTCCTGAAATAATGGCCATACCGAGGAACGGGATGCGGCCCTGTATTCCCCCTTGACTTGCTTCTTACACGATAGCATCAAAATGGCAATCGCGAACACTTTCTGATTTTCGAGAAAAAAAGGGGAAGGGTTTAGACCACCCTTCCGCCGACCTTCTTGCCGCCATAACTCCGCACTACGTGTAGTGACAACAAAACCGATGAGTGCGTTGAATACAGCTCGTCGAACTCTATCTCCAGTATAAAGGACAACTCTCTATCCTGCTGCGTTTGGACGGGAGAGGCCGGCAAAATTTCAAAAAATGGTCATTTTGCCCTTCCAAAACAGACTTTTTTCTACACAAGGAGAACGAAGCGACCCAGAGGCCCGCCCTTTTAACTGTAGCATCCTCGCACCTTATCTAGTAATCACCGCTAATATCCGCAAATCCGCCGCACTTTTTTCTAGCCTTAATTTTTGGGTACCTGAAATATTTGAGTCTCTAATTCCTGAAATAATGGCCATACCGAGGAACGGGATGCGGCCCTGTATTCCCCCTTGACTTGCTTCTTACACGATAGCATCAAAATGGCAATCGCGAACACTTTCTGATTTTCGAGAAAAAAAGGGGAAGGGTTTAGACCACCCTTCCGCCGACTTTCTTGCCGCCATAACTCCGCACTACGTGTAGTGACAACAAAGCCGATGAGTGCGTTGAATACAGCTCGTCGAACTCTATCTCCAGTATAAAGGACAACTGTCTATCCTCCTGCGTTTAGACGGGAGAGGCCGGCAAAATTTAAAAAAATGGTCAATTTGCCCTTCCAAAACAGACTTTTTTCTACACAAGGAGAACGAAGCGACTCAGAGGCCTGCCCTTTTAACTGTAGCATCCTCGCAACTTACTTACTAATCACCGCTAATATCCGGCAAATCCGCCGCACTTTTTTCTAGCCTTAATTTTTGGGTACCTGAAATATTTGAGTCTCTAATTCCTGAAATAATGGCCATACCGAGGAACGGGATGCGGCCCTGTATTCCCCCTTGACTTGCTTCTTACACGATAGCATCAAAATGGCAATCGCGAACACTTTCTGATTTTCGAGAAAAAAAGGGGAAGGGTTTAGACCACCCTTCCGCCGACCTTCTTGCCGCCATAACTCCGCACTACGTGTAGTGACAACAAAGCCGATGAGTGCGTTGAATACAGCTCGTCGAACTCTATCTCCAGTATAAAGGACAACTCTCTATCCTCCTGCGTTTGGACGGGAGAGGCCGGCAAAATTTCAAAAAATGGTCATTTTGCCCTTCCAAAACAAACTTTTTTCTACACAAGGAGAACGAAGCGACTCAGAGGCCCGCCCTTTTAACTGTAGCATCCTCGCACCTTATCTAGTAATCACCGCTAATATCCGGCAAATCCGCCGCACTTTTTTCTAGCCTTAATTTTTGGGTACCTGAAATATTTGAGTCTCTAATTCCTGAAATAATGGCCATACAGAGGAACGGGATGCGGCCCTGTATTCCCCCTTGACTTGCTTCTTACAAGATAGCATCAAAATGGCAATCGCGAACACTTTCTGATTTTCGAGAAAAAAAGGGGAAGGGTTTAGACCACCCTTCCGCCGACCTTCTTGCCGCCATAACTCCGCACTACGTGTAGTGACAACAAAGCCGATGAGTGCGTTGAATACAGCTCGTCGAACTCTATCTCCAGTATAAAGGACAACTCTCTATCCTGCTGCGTTTGGACGGGAGAGGCCGGCAAAATTTCAAAAAATGGTCATTTTGCCCTTCCAAAACAGACTTTTTTCTACACAAGGAGAACGAAGCGACTCAGAGGCCCGCCCTTTTAACTGTAGCATCCTCGCACCTTATCTAGTAATCACCGCTAATATCCGGCAAATCCGCCGCACTTTTTTCTAGCCTTAATTTTTGGGTACCTGAAATATTTGAGTCTCTAATTCCTGAAATAATGGCCATACCGAGGAACGGGATGCGGCCCTGTATTCCCCCTTGACTTGCTTCTTACACGATAGCATCAAAATGGCAATCGCGAACACTTTCTGATTTTCGAGAAAAAAAGGGGAAGGGTTTAGACCACCCTTCCGCCGACCTTCTTGCCGCCATAACTCCGCACTACGTGTAGTGACAACAAAGCCGATGAGTGCGTTGAATACAGCTCGTCGAACTCTATCTCCAGAATAAAGGACAACTCTCTATCCTCCTGCGTTTGGACGGGAGAGGCCGGCAAAATTTCAAAAAATGGTCATTTTGCCCTTCCAAAACAGACTTTTTTCTACACAAGGAGAACGAAGCGACTCAGAGGCCCGCCCTTTTAACTGTAGCATCCTCGCAACTTACTTACTAATCACCGCTAATATCCGGCAAATCCGCCGCACTTTTTTCTAGCCTTAATTTTTGGGTACCTCAAATATTTGAGTCTCTAATTCCTGAAATAATGGCCATACCGAGGAACGGGATGCGGCCCTGTATTCCCCCTTGACTTGCTTCTTACACGATAGCATCAAAATGGCAATCGCGAACACTTTCTGATTTTCGAGAAAAAAAGGGGAAGGGTTTAGACCACCCTTCCGCCGACCTTCTTGCCGCCATAACTCCGCACTACGTGTAGTGACAACAAAGCCGATGAGTGCGTTGAATACAGCTCGTCGAACTCTATCTCCAGTATAAAGGACAACTCTCTATCCTCCTGCGTTTGGACGGGAGAGGCCGGCAAAATTTCAAAAAATGGTCATTTTGCCCTTCCAAAACAGACTTTTTTCTACACAAGGAGAACGAAGCGACTCAGAGGCCCGCCCTTTTAACTGTAGCATCCTCGCACCTTATCTAGTAATCACCGCTAATATCCGGCAAATCCGCCGCACTTTTTTCTAGCCTTAATTTTTGGGTACCTGAAATATTTGAGTCTCTAATTCCTGAAATAATGGCCATACCGAGGAACGGGATGCGGCCCTGTATTCCCCCTTGACTTGCTTCTTACAAGATAGCATCAAAATGGCAATCGCGAACACTTTCTGATTTTCGAGAAAAAAAGGGGAAGGGTTTAGACCACCCTTCCGCCGACCTTCTTGCCGCCATAACTCCGCACTACGTGTAGTGACAACAAAGCCGATGAGTGCGTTGAATACAGCTCGTCGAACTCTATCTCCAGTATAAAGGACAACTCTCTATCCTCCTGCGTTTGGACGGGAGAGGCCGGCAAAATTTAAAAAAATGGTCATTTTGCCCTTCCAAAACAGACTTTTTTCTACACAAGGAGAACGAAGCGACTCAGAGGCCCGCCCTTTTAACTGTAGCATCCTCGCAACTTACTTACTAATCACCGCTAATATCCGGCAAATCCGCCGCACTTTTTTCTAGCCTTAATTTTTGGGTACCTGAAATATTTGAGTCTCTAATTCCTGAAATAATGGCCATACCGAGGAACGGGATGCGGCCCTGTATTCCCCCTTGACTTGCTTCTTACAAGATAGCATCAAAATGGCAATCGCGAACACTTTCTGATTTTCGAGAAAAAAAGGGGAAGGGTTTAGACCACCCTTCCGCCGACCTTCTTGCCGCCATAACTCCGCACTACGTGTAGTGACAACAAAGCCGATGAGTGCGTTGAATACAGCTCGTCGAACTCTATCTCCAGTATAAAGGACAACTCTCTATCCTCCTGCGTTTGGACGGGAGAGGCCGGCAAAATTTAAAAAAATGGTCATTTTGCCCTTCCAAAACAGACTTTTTTCTACACAAGGAGAACGAAGCGACTCAGAGGCCCGCCCTTTTAACTGTAGCATCCTCGCAACTTACTTACTAATCACCGCTAATATCCGGCAAATCCGCCGCACTTTTTTCTAGCCTTAATTTTTGGGTACCTGAAATATTTGAGTCTCTAATTCCTGAAATAATGGCCATACCGAGGAACGGGATGCGGCCCTGTATTCCCCCTTGACTTGCTTCTTACACGATAGCATCAAAATGGCAATCGCGAACACTTTCTGAGTTTCGAGAAAAAAAGGGGAAGGGGTTAGACCACCCTTCCGCCGACCTTCTTGCCGCCATAACTCCGCACTACGTGTAGTGACAACAAAGCCGATGAGTGCGTTGAATACAGCTCGTCGAACTCTATCTCCAGTATAAAGGACAACTCTCTATCCTCCTGCGTTTGGACGGGAGAGGCCGGCAAAATTTAAAAAAATGGTCATTTTGCCCTTCCAAAACAGACTTTTTTCTACACAAGGAGAACGAAGCGACTCAGAGGCCCGCCCTTTTAACTGTAGCATCCTCGCACCTTATCTAGTAATCACCGCTAATATCCGGCAAATCCGCCGCACTTTTTTCTAGCCTTAATTTTTGGGTACCTGAAATATTTGAGTCTCTAATTCCTGAAATAATGGCCATACCGAGGAACGGGATGCGGCCCTGTATTCCCCCTTGACTTGCTTCTTACACGATAACATCAAAATGGCAATCGCGAACACTTTCTGATTTTCGAGAAAAAAAGGGGAAGGGTTTAGACCACCCTTCCGCCGACCTTCTTGCCGCCATAACTCCGCACTACGTGTAGTGACAACAAAGCCGATGAGTGCGTTGAATACAGCTCGTCGAACTCTATCTCCAGTATAAAGGACAACTCTCTATCCTCCTGCGTTTGGACGGGAGAGGCCGGCAAAATTTCAAAAAATGGTCATTTTGCCCTTCCAAAACAGACTTTTTTCTACACAAGGAGAACGAAGCGACTCAGAGGCCCGCCCTTTTAACTGTAGCATCCTCGCACCTTATCTAGTAATCACCGCTAATATCCGGCAAATCCGCCGCACTTTTTTCTAGCCTTAATTTTTGGGTACCTGAGATATTTGAGTCTCTAATTCCTGAAATAATGGCCATACCGAGGAACGGGATGCGGCCCTGTATTCCCCCTTGACTTGCTTCTTACACGATAGCATCAAAATGGCAATCGCGAACACTTTCTGATTTTCGAGAAAAAAAGGGGAAGGGTTTAGACCAACCTTCCGCCGACCTTCTTGCCGCCATAACTCCGCACTACGTGTAGTGACAACAAAGCCGATGAGTGCGTTGAATACAGCTCGTCGAACTCTATCTCCAGTATAAAGGACAACTCTCTATCCTCCTGCGTTTGGACGGGAGAGGCCGGCAAAATTTCAAAAAATGGTCAATTTGCCCTTCCAAAACAGACTTTTTTCTACACAAGGAGAACGAAGCGACTCAGAGGCCCGCCCTTTTAACTGTAGCATCCTCGCACCTTATCTAGTAATCACCGCTAATATCCGGCAAATCCGCCGCGCTTTTTTCTAGCCTTAAATTTTGGGTACCTGAAATATTTGAGTCTCTAATTCCTGAAATAATGGCCATACCGAGGAACGGGATGCGGCCCTGTATTCCCCCTTGACTTGCTTCTTACACGATAGCATCAAAATGGCAATCGCGAACACTTTCTGATTTTCGAGAAAAAAAGGGGAAGGGTTTAGACCACCCTTCCGCCGACCTTCTTGCCGCCATAACTCCGCACTACGTGTAGTGACAACAAAGCCGATGAGTGCGTTGAATACAGCTCGTCGAACTCTATCTCCAGTATAAAGGACAACTCTCTATCCTCCTGCGTTTGGACGGGAGAGGCCGGCAAAATTTCAAAAAATGGTCATTTTGCCCTTCCAAAACAGACTTTTTTCTACACAAGGAGAACGAAGCGACTCAGAGGCCCGCCCTTTTACTTGTAGCATCCTCGCACCTTATCTAGTAATCACCGCTAATATCCGGCAAATCCGCCGCACTTTTTTCTAGCCTTAATTTTTGGGTACCTGAAATATTTGAGTCTCTAATTCCTGAAATAATGGCCATACCGAGGAACGGGATGCGGCCCTGTATTCCCCCTTGACTTGCTTCTTACACGATAGCATCAAAATGGCAATCGCGAACACTTTCTGATTTTCGAGAAAAAAAGGGGAAGGGTTTAGACCACCCTTCCGCCGACCTTCTTGCCGCCATAACTCCGCACTACGTGTAGTGACAACAAAGCCGATGAGTGCGTTGAATACAGCTCGTCGAACTCTATCTCCAGTATAAAGGACAACTCTCTATCCTCCTGCGTTTGGACGGGAGAGGCCGGCAAAATTTCAAAAAATGGTCAATTTGCCCTTCCAAAACAGACTTTTTTCTACACAAGGAGAACGAAGCGACTCAGAGGCCCGCCCTTTTAACTGTAGCATCCTCGCAACTTACTTACTAATCACCGCTAATATCCGGCAAATCCGCCGCACTTTTTTCTAGCCTTAATTTTTGGGTACCTGAAATATTTGAGTCTCTAATTCCTGAAATAATGGCCATACCGAGGAACGGGATGCGGCCCTGTATTCCCCCTTGACTTGCTTCTTACAAGATAGCATCAAAATGGCAATCGCGAACACTTTCTGATTTTCGAGAAAAAAAGGGGAAGGGTTTAGACCACCCTTCCGCCGACCTTCTTGCCGCCATAACTCCGCACTACGTGTAGTGACAACAAAGCCGATGAGTGCGTTGAATACAGCTCGTCGAACTCTATCTCCAGTATAAAGGACAACTCTCTATCCTCCTGCGTTTGGACGGGAGAGGCCGGCAAAATTTCAAAAAATGGTCATTTTGCCCTTCCAAAACAGACTTTTTTCTACACAAGGAGAACGAAGCGACTCAGAGGCCCGCCCTTTTAACTGTAGCATCCTCGCACCTTATCTAGTAATCACCGCTAATATCCGGCAAATCCGCCGCACTTTTTTCTAGCCTTAATTTTTGGGTACCTGAGATATTTGAGTCTCTAATTCCTGAAATAATGGCCATACCGAGGAACGGGATGCGGCCCTGTATTCCCCCTTGACTTGCTTCTTACACGATACCATCAAAATGGCAATCGCGAACACTTTCTGATTTTCGAGAAAAAAAGGGGAAGGGTTTAGACCACCCTTCCGCCGACCTTCTTGCCGCCATAACTCCGCACTACGTGTAGTGACAACAAAGCCGATGAGTGCGTTGAATACAGCTCGTCGAACTCTATCTCCAGTATAAAGGACAACTCTCTATCCTCCTGCGTTTGGACGGGAGAGGCCGGCAAAATTTCAAAAAATGGTCATTTTGCCCTTCCAAAACAGACTTTTTTCTACACAAGGAGAACGAAGCGACTCAGAGGCCCGCCCTTTTAACTGTAGCATCCTCGCAACTTACTTACTAATCACCGCTAATATCCGGCAAATCCGCCGCACTTTTTTCTAGCCTTAATTTTTGGGTACCTGAAATATTTGAGTCTCTAATTCCTGAAATAATGGCCATACCGAGGAACGGGATGCGGCCCTGTATTCCCCCTTGACTTGCTTCTTACACGATAGCATCAAAATGGCAATCGCGAACACTTTCTGATTTTCGAGAAAAAAAGGGGAAGGGTTTAGACCACCCTTCCGCCGACCTTCTTGCCGCCATAACTCCGCACTACGTGTAGTGACAACAAAGCCGATGAGTGCGTTGAATACAGCTCGTCGAACTCTATCTCCAGTATAAAGGACAACTCTCTATCCTGCTGCGTTTGGACGGGAGAGGCCGGCAAAATTTCAAAAAATGGTCATTTTGCCCTTCCAAAACAGACTTTTTTCTACACAAGGAGAACGAAGCGACTCAGAGGCCCGCCCTTTTAACTGTAGCATCCTCGCACCTTATCTAGTAATCACCGCTAATATCCGGCAAATCCGCCGCACTTTTTTCTAGCCTTAATTTTTGGGTACCTGAAATATTTGAGTCTCTAATTCCTGAAATAATGGCCATACCGAGGAACGGGATGCGGCCCTGTATTCCCCCTTGACTTGCTTCTTACAAGATAGCATCAAAATGGCAATCGCGAACACTTTCTGATTTTCGAGAAAAAAAGGGGAAGGGTTTAGACCACCCTTCCGCCGACCTTCTTGCCGCCATAACTCCGCACTACGTGTAGTGACAACAAAGCCGATGAGTGCGTTGAATACAGCTCGTCGAACTCTATCTCCAGTATAAAGGACAACTCTCTATCCTCCTGCGTTTGGACGGGAGAGGCCGGCAAAATTTCAAAAAATGGTCATTTTGCCCTTCCAAAACAGACTTTTTTCTACACAAGGAGAACGAAGCGACTCAGAGGCCCGCCCTTTTAACTGTAGCATCCTCGCAACTTACTTACTAATCACCGCTAATATCCGGCAAATCCGCCGCACTTTTTTCTAGCCTTAATTTTTGGGTACCTGAAATATTTGAGTCTCTAATTCCTGAAATAATGGCCATACCGAGGAACGGGATGCGGCCCTGTATTCCCCCTTGACTTGCTTCTTACAAGATAGCATCAAAATGGCAATCGCGAACACTTTCTGATTTTCGAGAAAAAAAGGGGAAGGGTTTAGACCACCCTTCCGCCGCCCTTCTTGCCGCCATAACTCCGCACTACGTGTAGTGACAACAAAGCCGATGAGTGCGTTGAATACAGCTCGTCGAACTCTATCTCCAGTATAAAGGACAACTCTCTATCCTCCTGCGTTTGGACGGGAGAGGCCGGCAAAATTTAAAAAAATGGTCATTTTGCCCTTCCAAAACAGACTTTTTTCTACACAAGGAGAACGAAGCGACTCAGAGGCCCGCCCTTTTAACTGTAGCATCCTCGCAACTTACTTACTAATCACCGCTAATATCCGGCAAATCCGCCGCACTTTTTTCTAGCCTTAATTTTTGGGTACCTGAAATATTTGAGTCTCTAATTCCTGAAATAATGGCCATACCGAGGAACGGGATGCGGCCCTGTATTCCCCCTTGACTTGCTTCTTACAAGATAGCATCAAAATGGCAATCGCGAACACTTTCTGATTTTCGAGAAAAAAAGGGGAAGGGTTTAGACCACCCTTCCGCCGACCTTCTTGCCGCCATAACTCCGCACTACGTGTAGTGACAACAAAGCCGATGAGTGCGTTGAATACAGCTCGTCGAACTCTATCTCCAGTATAAAGGACAACTCTCTATCCTCCTGCGTTTGGACGGGAGAGGCCGGCAAAATTTCAAAAAATGGTCATTTTGCCCTTCCAAAACAGACTTTTTTCTACACAAGGAGAACGAAGCGACTCAGAGGCCCGCCCTTTTAACTGTAGCATCCTCGCACCTTATCTAGTAATCACCGCTAATATCCGGCAAATCCGCCGCACTTTTTTCTAGCCTTAATTTTTGGGTACCTGAAATATTTGAGTCTCTAATTCCTGAAATAATGGCCATACCGAGGAACGGGATGCGGCCCTGTATTCCCCCTTGACTTGCTTCTTACACGATAGCATCAAAATGGCAATCGCGAACACTTTCTGATTTTCGAGAAAAAAAGGGGAAGGGTTTAGACCACCCTTCCGCCGACCTTCTTGCCGCCATAACTCCGCACTGCGTGTAGTGACAACAAAGCCGATGAGTGCGTTGAATACAGCTCGTCGAACTCTATCTCCAGTATAAAGGACAACTCTCTATCCTCCTGCGTTTGGACGGGAGAGGCCGGCAAAATTTCAAAAAATGGTCATTTTGCCCTTCCAAAACAGACTTTTTTCTACACAAGGAGAACGAAGCGACTCAGAGGCCCGCCCTTTTAACTGTAGCATCCTCGCACCTTATCTAGTAATCACCGCTAATATCCGGCAAATCCGCCGCACTTTTTTCTAGCCTTAATTTTTGGGTACCTGAAATATTTGAGTCTCTAATTCCTGAAATAATGGCCATACCGAGGAACGGGATGCGGCCCTGTATTCCCCCTTGACTTGCTTCTTACAAGATAGCATCAAAATGGCAATCGCGAACACTTTCTGATTTTCGAGAAAAAAAGGGGAAGGGTTTAGACCACCCTTCCGCCGACCTTCTTGCCGCCATAACTCCGCACTACGTGTAGTGACAACAAAGCCGATGAGTGCGTTGAATACAGCTCGTCGAACTCTATCTCCAGTATAAAGGACAACTCTCTATCCTCCTGCGTTTGGACGGGAGAGGCCGGCAAAATTTCAAAAAATGGTCATTTTGCCCTTCCAAAACAGACTTTTTTCTACACAAGGAGAACGAAGCGACTCAGAGGCCCGCCCTTTTAACTGTAGCATCCTCGCAACTTACTTACTAATCACCGCTAATATCCGGCAAATCCGCCGCACTTTTTTCTAGCCTTAATTTTTGGGTACCTGAAATATTTGAGTCTCTAATTCCTGAAATAATGGCCATACCGAGGAACGGGATGCGGCCCTGTATTCCCCCTTGACTTGCTTCTTACACGATAGCATCAAAATGGCAATCGCGAACACTTTCTGATTTTCGAGAAAAAAAGGGGAAGGGTTTAGACCACCCTTCCGCCGACCTTCTTGCCGCCATAACTCCGCACTACGTGTAGTGACAACAAAGCCGATGAGTGCGTTGAATACAGCTCGTCGAACTCTATCTCCAGTATAAAGGACAACTCTCTATCCTCCTGCGTTTGGACGGGAGAGGCCGGCAAAATTTCAAAAAATGGTCATTTTGCCCTTCCAAAACAGACTTTTTTCTACACAAGGAGAACGAAGCGACTCAGAGGCCCGCCCTTTTAACTGTAGCATCCTCGCACCTTATCTAGTAATCACCGCTAATATCCGGCAAATCCGCCGCACTTTTTTCTAGCCTTAATTTTTGGGTACCTGAAATATTTGAGTCTCTAATTCCTGAAATAATGGCCATACCGAGGAACGGGATGCGGCCCTGTATTCCCCCTTGACTTGCTTCTTACACGATAACATCAAAATGGCAATCGCGAACACTTTCTGATTTTCGAGAAAAAAAGGGGAAGGGTTTAGACCACCCTTCCGCCGACCTTCTTGCCGCCATAACTCCGCACTACGTGTAGTGACAACAAAGCCGATGAGTGCGTTGAATACAGCTCGTCGAACTCTATCTCCAGTATAAAGGACAACTCTCTATCCTCCTGCGTTTGGACGGGAGAGGCCGGCAAAATTTCAAAAAATGGTCATTTTGCCCTTCCAAAACAGACTTTTTTCTACACAAGGAGAACGAAGCGACTCAGAGGCCCGCCCTTTTAACTGTAGCATCCTCGCACCTTATCTAGTAATCACCGCTAATATCCGGCAAATCCGCCGCACTTTTTTCTAGCCTTAATTTTTGGGTACCTGAAATATTTGAGTCTCTAATTCCTGAAATAATGGCCATACCGAGGAACGGGATGCGGCCCTGTATTCCCCCTTGACTTGCTTCTTACAAGATAGCATCAAAATGGCAATCGCGAACACTTTCTGATTTTCGAGAAAAAAAGGGGAAGGGTTTAGACCACCCTTCCGCCGCCCTTCTTGCCGCCATAACTCCGCACTACGTGTAGTGACAACAAAGCCGATGAGTGCGTTGAATACAGCTCGTCGAACTCTATCTCCAGTATAAAGGACAACTCTCTATCCTCCTGCGTTTGGACGGGAGAGGCCGGCAAAATTTCAAAAAATGGTCATTTTGCCCTTCCAAAACAGACTTTTTTCTACACAAGGAGAACGAAGCGACTCAGAGGCCCGCCCTTTTAACTGTAGCATCCTCGCACCTTATCTAGTAATCACCGCTAATATCCGGCAAATCCGCCGCACTTTTTTCTAGCCTTAATTTTTGGGTACCTGAGATATTTGAGTCTCTAATTCCTGAAATAATGGCCATACCGAGGAACGGGATGCGGCCCTGTATTCCCCCTTGACTTGCTTCTTACACGATAGCATCAAAATGGCAATCGCGAACACTTTCTGATTTTCGAGAAAAAAAGGGGAAGGGTTTAGACCAACCTTCCGCCGACCTTCTTGCCGCCATAACTCCGCACTACGTGTAGTGACAACAAAGCCGATGAGTGCGTTGAATACAGCTCGTCGAACTCTATCTCCAGTATAAAGGACAACTCTCTATCCTCCTGCGTTTGGACGGGAGAGGCCGGCAAAATTTCAAAAAATGGTCAATTTGCCCTTCCAAAACAGACTTTTTTCTACACAAGGAGAACGAAGCGACTCAGAGGCCCGCCCTTTTAACTGTAGCATCCTCGCAACTTACTTACTAATCACCGCTAATATCCGGCAAATCCGCCGCACTTTTTTCTAGCCTTAATTTTTGGGTACCTGAAATATTTGAGTCTCTAATTCCTGAAATAATGGCCATACCGAGGAACGGGATGCGGCCCTGTATTCCCCCTTGACTTGCTTCTTACACGATAGCATCAAAATGGCAATCGCGAACACTTTCTGATTTTCGAGAAAAAAAGGGGAAGGGTTAGACCACCCTTCCGCCGACATTCTTGCCGCCATAACTCCGCACTACGTGTAGTGACAACAAAGCCGATGAGTGCGCTGAATACAGCTCGTCGAACTCTATCTCCAGTATAAAGGACAACTCTCTATCCTCCTGCGTTTGGACGGGAGAGGCCGGCAAAATTTCAAAAAATGGTCATTTTGCCCTTCCAAAACAGACTTTTTTCTACACAAGGAGAACGAAGCGACTCAGAGGCCCGCCCTTTTAACTGTAGCATCCTCGCACCTTATCTAGTAATCACCGCTAATATCCGGCAAATCCGCCGCACTTTTTTCTAGCCTTAATTTTTGGGTACCTGAAATATTTGAGTCTCTAATTCCTGAAATAATGGCCATACCGAGGAACGGGATGCGGCCCTGTATTCCCCCTTGACTTGCTTCTTACACGATAACATCAAAATGGCAATCGCGAACACTTTCTGATTTTCGAGAAAAAAAGGGGAAGGGTTTAGACCACCCTTCCGCCGCCCTTCTTGCCGCCATAACTCCGCACTACGTGTAGTGACAACAAAGCCGATGAGTGCGTTGAATACAGCTCGTCGAACTCTATCTCCAGTATAAAGGACAACTCTCTATCCTCCTGCGTTTGGACGGGAGAGGCCGGCAAAATTTCAAAAAATGGTCATTTTGCCCTTCCAAAACAGACTTTTTTCTACACAAGGAGAACGAAGCGACTCAGAGGCCCGCCCTTTTAACTGTAGCATCCTCGCAACTTACTTACTAATCACCGCTAATATCCGGCAAATCCGCCGCACTTTTTTCTAGCCTTAATTTTTGGGTACCTGAAATATTTGAGTCTCTAATTCCTGAAATAATGGCCATACCGAGGAACGGGATGCGGCCCTGTATTCCCCCTTGACTTGCTTCTTACACGATAGCATCAAAATGGCAATCGCGAACACTTTCTGATTTTCGAGAAAAAAAGGGGAAGGGTTTAGACCACCCTTCCGCCGACCTTCTTGCCGCCATAACTCCGCACTACGTGTAGTGACAACAAAGCCGATGAGTGCGTTGAATACAGCTCGTCGAATTCTATCTCCAGTATAAAGGACAACTCTCTATCCTCCTGCGTTTGGACGGGAGAGGCCGGCAAAATTTCAAAAAATGGTCATTTTGCCCTTCCAAAACAGACTTTTTTCTACACAAGGAGAACGAAGCGACTCAGAGGCCCGCCCTTTTAACTGTAGCATCCTCGCAACTTACTTACTAATCACCGCTAATATCCGGCAAATCCGCCGCACTTTTTTCTAGCCTTAATTTTTGGGTACCTGAAATATTTGAGTCTCTAATTCCTGAAATAATGGCCATACCGAGGAACGGGATGCGGCCCTGTATTCCCCCTTGACTTGCTTCTTACAAGATAGCATCAAAATGGCAATCGCGAACACTTTCTGATTTTCGAGAAAAAAAGGGGAAGGGTTTAGACCACCCTTCCGCCGCCCTTCTTGCCGCCATAACTCCGCACTACGTGTAGTGACAACAAAGCCGATGAGTGCGTTGAATACAGCTCGTCGAACTCTATCTCCAGTATAAAGGACAACTCTCTATCCTCCTGCGTTTGGACGGGAGAGGCCGGCAAAATTTAAAAAAATGGTCATTTTGCCCTTCCAAAACAGACTTTTTTCTACACAAGGAGAACGAAGCGACTCAGAGGCCCGCCCTTTTAACTGTAGCATCCTCGCACCTTATCTAGTAATCACCGCTAATATCCGGCAAATCCGCCGCACTTTTTTCTAGCCTTAATTTTTGGGTACCTGAAATATTTGAGTCTCTAATTCCTGAAATAATGGCCATACCGAGGAACGGGATGCGGCCCTGTATTCCCCCTTGACTTGCTTCTTACACGATAGCATCAAAATGGCAATCGCGAACACTTTCTGATTTTCGAGAAAAAAAGGGGAAGGGTTTAGACCACCCTTCCGCCGACCTTCTTGCCGCCATAACTCCGCACTACGTGTAGTGACAACAAAGCCGATGAGTGCGTTGAATACAGCTCGTCGAACTCTATCTCCAGTATAAAGGACAACTCTCTATCCTGCTGCGTTTGGACGGGAGAGGCCGGCAAAATTTCAAAAAATGGTCATTTTGCCCTTCCAAAACAGACTTTTTTCTACACAAGGAGAACGAAGCGACTCAGAGGCCCGCCCTTTTAACTGTAGCATCCTCGCACCTTATCTAGTAATCACCGCTAATATCCGGCAAATCCGCCGCACTTTTTTCTAGCCTTAATTTTTGGGTACCTGAAATATTTGAGTCTCTAATTCCTGAAATAATGGCCATACCGAGGAACGGGATGCGGCCCTGTATTCCCCCTTGACTTGCTTCTTACACGATAGCATCAAAATGGCAATCGCGAACACTTTCTGATTTTCGAGAAAAAAAGGGGAAGGGTTTAGACCACCCTTCCGCCGACCTTCTTGCCGCCATAACTCCGCACTACGTGTAGTGACAACAAGGCCGATGAGTGCGTTGAATACAGCTCGTCGAACTCTATCTCCAGTATAAAGGACAACTGTCTATCCTCCTGCGTTTAGACGGGAGAGGCCGGCAAAATTTAAAAAAATGGTCAATTTGCCCTTCCAAAACAGACTTTTTTCTACACAAGGAGAACGAAGCGACTCAGAGGCCCGCCCTTTTAACTGTAGCATCCTCGCAACTTACTTACTAATCACCGCTAATATCCGGCAAATCCGCCGCACTTTTTTCTAGCCTTAATTTTTGGGTACCTGAAATATTTGAGTCTCTAATTCCTGAAATAATGGCCATACCGAGGAACGGGATGCGGCCCTGTATTCCCCCTTGACTTGCTTCTTACACGATAGCATCAAAATGGCAATCGCGAACACTTTCTGATTTTCGAGAAAAAAAGGGGAAGGGTTTAGACCACCCTTCCGCCGACCTTCTTGCCGCCATAACTCCGCACTACGTGTAGTGACAACAAAGCCGATGAGTGCGTTGAATACAGCTCGTCGAACTCTATCTCCAGTATAAAGGACAACTCTCTATCCTCCTGCGTTTGGACGGGAGAGGCCGGCAAAATTTCAAAAAATGGTCATTTTGCCCTTCCAAAACAGACTTTTTTCTACACAAGGAGAACGAAGCGACTCAGAGGCCCGCCCTTTTAACTGTAGCATCCTCGCACCTTATCTAGTAATCACCGCTAATATCCGGCAAATCCGCCGCACTTTTTTCTAGCCTTAAATTTTGGGTACCTGAAATATTTGAGTCTCTAATTCCTGAAATAATGGCCATACCGAGGAACGGGATGCGGCCCTGTATTCCCCCTTGACTTGCTTCTTACACGATAGCATCAAAATGGCAATCGCGAACACTTTCTGATTTTCGAGAAAAAAAGGGGAAGGGTTTAGACCACCCTTCCGCCGACCTTCTTGCCGCCATAACTCCGCACTACGTGTAGTGACAACAAAGCCGATGAGTGCGTTGAATACAGCTCGTCGAACTCTATCTCCAGTATAAAGGACAACTCTCTATCCTCCTGCGTTTGGACGGGAGAGGCCGGCAAAATTTCAAAAAATGGTCATTTTGCCCTTCCAAAACAGACTTTTTTCTACACAAGGAGAACGAAGCGACTCAGAGGCCCGCCCTTTTAAATGTAGCATCCTCGCACCTTATCTAGTAATCACCGCTAATATCCGGCAAATCCGCCGCACTTTTTTCTAGCCTTAATTTTTGGGTACCTGAAATATTTGAGTCTCTAATTCCTGAAATAATGGCCATACCGAGGAACGGGATGCGGCCCTGTATTCCCCCTTGACTTACATCTTACACGATAGCATCAAAATGGCAATCGCGAACACTTTCTGATTTTCGAGAAAAAAAGGGGAAGGGTTTAGACCACCCTTCCGCAGACCTTCTTGCCGCCATAACTCCGCACTACTTGTAGTGACAACAAAGCCGATGAGTGCGTTGAATACAGCTCGTCGAACTCTATCTCCAGTATAAAGGACAACTCTCTATCCTCCTGCGTTTGGACGGGAGAGGCCGGCAAAATTTCAAAAAATGGTCATATTGCCCTTCCAAAACAGACTTTTTTCTACACAAGGAGAACGAAGCGACTCAGAGGCCCGCCCTTTTAACTGTAGCATCCTCGCACCTTATCTAGTAATCACCGCTAATATCCGGCAAATCCGCCGCACTTTTTTCTAGCCTTAATTTTTGGGTACCTGAAATATTTGAGTCTCTAATTCCTGAAATAATGGCCATACCGAGGAACGGGATGCGGCCCTGTATTCCCCCTTGACTTGCTTCTTACACGATAGCATCAAAATGGCAATCGCGAACACTTTCTGATTTTCGAGAAAAAAAGAGGAAGGGTTAGACCACCCTTCCGCCGACCTTCTTGCCGCCATAACTCCGCACTACGTGTAGTGACAACAAAGCCGATGAGTGCGTTGAATACAGCTCGTCGAACTCTATCTCCAGTATAAAGGACAACTCTCTATCCTCCTGCGTTTGGACGGGAGAGGCCGGCAAAATTTCAAAAAATGGTCATTTTGCCCTTCCAAAACAGACTTTTTTCTACACAAGGAGAACGAAGCGACTCAGAGGCCCGCCCTTTTAACTGTAGCATCCTCGCACCTTATCTAGTAATCACCGCTAATATCCGGCAAATCCGCCGCACTTTTTTCTAGCCTTAATTTTTGGGTACCTGAGATATTTGAGTCTCTAATTCCTGAAATAATGGCCATACCGAGGAACGGGATGCGGCCCTGTATTCCCCCTTGACTTGCTTCTTACACGATAGCATCAAAATGGCAATCGCGAACACTTTCTGATTTTCGAGAAAAAAAGGGGAAGGGTTTAGACCAACCTTCCGCCGACCTTCTTGCCGCCATAACTCCGCACTACGTGTAGTGACAACAAAGCCGATGAGTGCGTTGAATACAGCTCGTCGAATACTCTATCTCCAGTATAAAGGACAACTCTCTATCCTCCTGCGTTTGGACGGGAGAGGCCGGCAAAATTTCAAAAAATGGTCAATTTGCCCTTCCAAAACAGACTTTTTTCTACACAAGGAGAACGAAGCGACTCAGATGCCCGCCCTTTTAACTGTAGCATCCTCGCACCTTATCTAGTAATCACCGCTAATATCCGGCAAATCCGCCGCACTTTTTTCTAGCCTTAATTTTTGGGTACCTGAAATATTTGAGTCTCTAATTCCTGAAATAATGGCCATACCGAGGAACGGGATGCGGCCCTGTATTCCCCCTTGACTTGCTTCTTACAAGATAGCATCAAAATGGCAATCGCGAACACTTTCTGATTTTCGAGAAAAAAAGGGGAAGGGTTTAGACCACCCTTCCGCCGACCTTCTTGCCGCCATAACTCCGCACTACGTGTAGTGACAACAAAGCCGATGAGTGCGTTGAATACAGCTCGTCGAATTCTCTATCTCCTGTATAAAGGACAACTCTCTATCCTGCTGCGTTTGGACGGGAGAGGCCGGCAAAATTTCAAAAAATGGTCATTTTGCCCTTCCAAAACAGACTTTTTTCTACACAAGGAGAACGAAGCGACTCAGATGCCCGCCCTTTTAACTGTAGCATCCTCGCACCTTATCTAGTAATCACCGCTAATATCCGGCAAATCCGCCGCACTTTTTTCTAGCCTTAATTTTTGGGTACCTGAAATATTTGAGTCTCTAATTCCTGAAATAATGGCCATACCGAGGAACGGGATGCGGCCCTGTATTCCCCCTTGACTTGCTTCTTACACGATAGCATCAAAATGGCAATCGCGAACACTTTCTGATTTTCGAGAAAAAAAGGGGAAGGGTTTAGACCAACCTTCCGCCGACCTTCTTGCCGCCATAACTCCGCACTACGTGTAGTGACAACAAAGCCGATGAGTGCGTTGAATACAGCTCGTCGAATACTCTATCTCCAGTATAAAGGACAACTCTCTATCCTCCTGCGTTTGGACGGGAGAGGCCGGCAAAATTTCAAAAAATGGTCAATTTGCCCTTCCAAAACAGACTTTTTTCTACACAAGGAGAACGAAGCGACTCAGATGCCCGCCCTTTTAACTGTAGCATCCTCGCACCTTATCTAGTAATCACCGCTAATATCCGGCAAATCCGCCGCACTTTTTTCTAGCCTTAATTTTTGGGTACCTGAAATATTTGAGTCTCTAATTCCTGAAATAATGGCCATACCGAGGAACGGGATGCGGCCCTGTATTCCCCCTTGACTTGCTTCTTACAAGATAGCATCAAAATGGCAATCGCGAACACTTTCTGATTTTCGAGAAAAAAAGGGGAAGGGTTTAGACCACCCTTCCGCCGACCTTCTTGCCGCCATAACTCCGCACTACGTGTAGTGACAACAAAGCCGATGAGTGCGTTGAATACAGCTCGTCGAATTCTCTATCTCCTGTATAAAGGACAACTCTCTATCCTGCTGCGTTTGGACGGGAGAGGCCGGCAAAATTTCAAAAAATGGTCATTTTGCCCTTCCAAAACAGACTTTTTTCTACACAAGGAGAACGAAGCGACTCAGATGCCCGCCCTTTTAACTGTAGCATCCTCGCACCTTATCTAGTAATCACCGCTAATATCCGGCAAATCCGCCGCACTTTTTTCTAGCCTTAATTTTTGGGTACCTGAAATATTTGAGTCTCTAATTCCTGAAATAATGGCCATACCGAGGAACGGGATGCGGCCCTGTATTCCCCCTTGACTTGCTTCTTACACGATAGCATCAAAATGGCAATCGCGAACACTTTCTGATTTTCGAGAAAAAAAGGGGAAGGGGTCCACCCTTCCGCCGACCTTCTTGCCGCCATAACTCCGCACTGCGTGTAGTGACAACAAAGCCGATGAGTGCGTTGAATACAGCTCGTCGAACTCTATCTCCAGTATAAAGGACAACTCTCTATCCTCCTGCGTTTGGACGGGAGAGGCCGGCAAAATTTCAAAAAATGGTCATTTTGCCCTTCCAAAACAGACTTTTTTCTACACAAGGAGAACGAAGCGACTCAGAGGCCCGCCCTTTTAACTGTAGCATCCTCGCACCTTATCTAGTAATCACCGCTAATATCCGGCAAATCCGCCGCACTTTTTTCTAGCCTTAATTTGTGGGTACCTGAAATATTTGAGTCGCTAATTCCTCAAATAATGGCCATACCGAGGAACGGGATGCGGCCCTGTATTCCCCCTTGACTTGCTTCTTACACGATAGCATCAAAATGGCAATCGCGAACACTTTCTGATTTTCGAGAAAAAAAGGGGAAGGGTTTAGACCACCCTTCCGCCGACCTTCTTGCCGCCATAACTCCGCACTACGTGTAGTGACAACAAAGCCGATGAGTGCGTTGAATACAGCTCGTCGAACTCTATCTCCAGTATAAAGGACAACTCTCTATCCTGCTGCGTTTGGACGGGAGAGGCCGGCAAAATTTCAAAAAATGGTCATTTTGCCCTTCCAAAACAGACTTTTTTCTACACAAGGAGAACGAAGCGACTCAGAGGCCCGCCCTTTTAACTGTAGCATCCTCGCAACTTACTTACTAATCACCGCTAATATCCGGCAAATCCGCCGCACTTTTTTCTAGCCTTAATTTTTGGGTACCTGAAATATTTGAGTCTCTAATTCCTGAAATAATGGCCATACCGAGGAACGGGATGCGGCCCTGTATTCCCCCTTGACTTGCTTCTTACAAGATAGCATCAAAATGGCAATCGCGAACACTTTCTGATTTTCGAGAAAAAAAGGGGAAGGGTTTAGACCACCCTTCCGCCGACCTTCTTGCCGCCATAACTCCGCACTACGTGTAGTGACAACAAAGCCGATGAGTGCGTTGAATACAGCTCGTCGAACTCTATCTCCAGTATAAAGGACAACTCTCTATCCTGCTGCGTTTGGACGGGAGAGGCCGGCAAAATTTCAAAAAATGGTCATTTTGCCCTTCCAAAACAGACTTTTTTCTACACAAGGAGAACGAAGCGACTCAGAGGCCCGCCCTTTTAACTGTAGCATCCTCGCACCTTATCTAGTAATCACCGCTAATATCCGGCAAATCCGCCGCACTTTTTTCTAGCCTTAATTTTTGGGTACCTGAAATATTTGAGTCTCTAATTCCTGAAATAATGGCCATACCGAGGAACGGGATGCGGCCCTGTATTCCCCCTTGACTTGCTTCTTACAAGATAGCATCAAAATGGCAATCGCGAACACTTTCTGATTTTCGAGAAAAAAAGGGGTAGGGTTTAGACCACCCTTCCGCCGACCTTCTTGCCGCCATAACTCCGCACTACGTGTAGTGACAACAAAGCCGATGAGTGCGTTGAATACAGCTCGTCGAACTCTATCTCCAGTATAAAGGACAACTGTCTATCCTCCTGCGTTTAGACGGGAGAGGCCGGCAAAATTTCAAAAAATGGTCAATTTGCCCTTCCAAAACAGACTTTTTTCTACACAAGGAGAACGAAGCGACTCAGAGGCCCGCCCTTTTAACTGTAGCATCCTCGCAACTTACTTACTAATCACCGCTAATATCCGGCAAATCCGACGCACTTTTTTCTAGCCTTAATTTTTGGGTACCTGAAATATTTGAGTCTCTAATTCCTGAAATAATGGCCATACCGAGGAACGGGATGCGGCCCTGTATTCCCCCTTGACTTGCTTCTTACAAGATAGCATCAAAATGGCAATCGCGAACACTTTCTGATTTTCGAGAAAAAAAGGGGAAGGGTTTAGACCACCCATCCGCCGACCTTCTTGCCGCCATAACTCCGCACTACGTGTAGTGACAACAAAGCCGATGAGTGCGTTGAATACAGCTCGTCGAACTCTATCTCCAGTATAAAGGACAACTCTCTATCCTCCTGCGTTTGGACGGGAGAGGCCGGCAAAATTTCAAAAAATGGTCATTTTGCCCTTCCAAAACAGACTTTTTTCTACACAAGGAGAACGAAGCGACTCAGAGGCCCGCCCTTTTAACTGTAGCATCCTCGCAACTTACTTACTAATCACCGCTAATATCCGGCAAATCCGCCGCACTTTTTTCTAGCCTTAATTTTTGGGTACCTGAAATATTTGAGTCTCTAATTCCTGAAATAATGGCCATACCGAGGAACGGGATGCGGCCCTGTATTCCCCCTTGACTTGCTTCTTACAAGATAGCATCAAAATGGCAATCGCGAACACTTTCTGATTTTCGAGAAAAAAAGGGGAAGGGTTTAGACCACCCTTCCGCCGACCTTCTTGCCGCCATAACTCCGCACTACGTGTAGTGACAACAAAGCCGATGAGTGCGTTGAATACAGCTCGTCGAACTCTATCTCCAGTATAAAGGACAACTCTCTATCCTCCTGCGTTTGGACGGGAGAGGCCGGCAAAATTTCAAAAAATGGTCATTTTGCCCTTCCAAAACAGACTTTTTTCTACACAAGGAGAACGAAGCGACTCAGAGGCCCGCCCTTTTAACTGTAGCATCCTCGCACCTTATCTAGTAATCACCGCTAATATCCGGCAAATCCGCCGCACTTTTTTCTAGCCTTAATTTTTGGGTACCTGAAATATTTGAGTCTCTAATTCCTGAAATAATGGCCATACCGAGGAACGGGATGCGGCCCTGTATTCCCCCTTGACTTGCTTCTTACACGATAGCATCAAAATGGCAATCGCGAACACTTTCTGATTTTCGAGAAAAAAAGGGGAAGGGTTTAGACCACCCTTCCGCCGACCTTCTTGCCGCCATAACTCCGCACTACGTGTAGTGACAACAAAGCCGATGAGTGCGTTGAATACAGCTCGTCGAACTCTATCTCCAGTATAAAGGACAACTCTCTATCCTGCTGCGTTTGGACGGGAGAGGCCGGCAAAATTTCAAAAAATGGTCATTTTGCCCTTCCAAAACAGACTTTTTTCTACACAAGGAGAACGAAGCGACTCAGAGGCCCGCCCTTTTAACTGTAGCATCCTCGCACCTTATCTAGTAATCACCGCTAATATCCGGCAAATCCGCCGCACTTTTTTCTAGCCTTAATTTTTGGGTACCTGAAATATTTGAGTCTCTAATTCCTGAAATAATGGCCATACCGAGGAACGGGATGCGGCCCTGTATTCCCCCTTGACTTGCTTCTTACACGATAGCATCAAAATGGCAATCGCGAACACTATCTGATTTTCGAGAAAAAAAGGGGAAGGGTTTAGACCAACCTTCCGCCGACCTTCTTGCCGCCATAACTCCGCACTACGTGTAGTGACAACAAAGCCGATGAGTGCGTTGAATACAGCTCGTCGAACTCTATCTCCAGTATAAAGGACAACTGTCTATCCTCCTGCGTTTAGACGGGAGAGGCCGGCAAAATTTCAAAAAATGGTCAATTTGCCCTTCCAAAACAGACTTTTTTCTACACAAGGAGAACGAAGCGACTCAGAGGCCCGCCCTTTTAACTGTAGCATCCTCGCAACTTACTTACTAATCACCGCTAATATCCGGCAAATCCGACGCACTTTTTTCTAGCCTTAATTTTTCGGTACCAGAAATATTTGAGTCTCTAATTCCTGAAATAATGGCCATACCGAGGAACGGGATGCGGCCCTGTATTCCCCCTTGACTTGCTTCTTACACGATAGCATCAAAATGGCAATCGCGAACACTTTCTGATTTTCGAGAAAAAAAGGGGAAGGGTTTAGACCACCCTTCCGCCGACCTTCTTGCCGCCATAACTCCGCACTACGTGTAGTGACAACAAAGCCGATGAGTGCGTTGAATACAGCTCGTCGAACTCTATCTCCAGTATAAAGGACAACTCTCTATCCTCCTGCGTTTGGACGGGAGAGGCCGGCAAAATTTCAAAAAATGGTCATTTTGCCCTTCCAAAACAGACTTTTTTCTACACAAGGAGAACGAAGCGACTCAGAGGCCCGCCCTTTTAACTGTAGCATCCTCGCACCTTATCTAGTAATCACCGCTAATATCCGGCAAATCCGCCGCACTTTTTTCTAGCCTTAAATTTTGGGTACCTGAAATATTTGAGTCTCTAATTCCTGAAATAATGGCCATACCGAGGAACGGGATGCGGCCCTGTATTCCCCCTTGACTTGCTTCTTACACGATAGCATCAAAATGGCAATCGCGAACACTTTCTGATTTTCGAGAAAAAAAGGGGAAGGGTTTAGACCACCCTTCCGCCGACCTTCTTGCCGCCATAACTCCGCACTACGTGTAGTGACAACAAAGCCGATGAGTGCGTTGAATACAGCTCGTCGAACTCTATCTCCAGTATAAAGGACAACTCTCTATCCTCCTGCGTTTGGACGGGAGAGGCCGGCAAAATTTCAAAAAATGGTCATTTTGCCCTTCCAAAACAGACTTTTTTCTACACAAGGAGAACGAAGCGACTCAGAGGCCCGCCCTTTTAACTGTAGCATCCTCGCACCTTATCTAGTAATCACCGCTAATATCCGGCAAATCCGCCGCACTTTTTTCTAGCCTTAATTTTTGGGTACCTGAAATATTTGAGTCTCTAATTCCTGAAATAATGGCCATACCGAGGAACGGGATGCGGCCCTGTATTCCCCCTTGACTTGCTTCTTACACGATAGCATCAAAATGGCAATCGCGAACACTTTCTGATTTTCGAGAAAAAAAGGGGAAGGGTTTAGACCACCCTTCCGCCGACCTTCTTGCCGCCATAACTCCGCACTACGTGTAGTGACAACAAAGCCGATGAGTGCGTTGAATACAGCTCGTCGAACTCTATCTCCAGTATAAAGGACAACTCTCTATCCTCCTGCGTTTGGACGGGAGAGGCCGGCAAAATTTCAAAAAATGGTCATTTTGCCCTTCCAAAACAGACTTTTTTCTACACAAGGAGAACGAAGCGACTCAGAGGCCCGCCCTTTTAACTGTAGCATCCTCGCACCTTATCTAGTAATCACCGCTAATATCCGGCAAATCCGCCGCACTTTTTTCTAGCCTTAATTTTTGGGTACCTGAAATATTTGAGTCTCTAATTCCTGAAATAATGGCCATACCGAGGAACGGGATGCGGCCCTGTATTCCCCCTTGACTTGCTTCTTACACGATAGCATCAAAATGGCAATCGCGAACACTTTCTGATTTTCGAGAAAAAAAGGGGAAGGGTTTAGACCACCCTTCCGCCGACCTTCTTGCCGCCATAACTCCGCACTACGTGTAGTGACAACAAAGCCGATGAGTGCGTTGAATACAGCTCGTCGAACTCTATCTCCAGTATAAAGGACAACTCTCTATCCTCCTGCGTTTGGACGGGAGAGGCCGGCAAAATTTCAAAAAATGGTCATTTTGCCCTTCCAAAACAGACTTTTTTCTACACAAGGAGAACGAAGCGACTCAGAGGCCCGCCCTTTTAACTGTAGCATCCTCGCACCTTATCTAGTAATCACCGCTAATATCCGGCAAATCCGCCGCACTTTTTTCTAGCCTTAATTTTTGGGTACCTGAAATATTTGAGTCTCTAATTCCTGAAATAATGGCCATACCGAGGAACGGGATGCGGCCCTGTATTCCCCCTTGACTTGCTTCTTACACGATAACATCAAAATGGCAATCGCGAACACTTTCTGATTTTCGAGAAAAAAAGGGGAAGGGTTTAAACCACCCTTCCGCCGCCCTTCTTGCCGCCATAACTCCGCACTACGTGTAGTGACAACAAAGCCGATGAGTGCGTTGAATACAGCTCGTCGAACTCTATCTCCAGTATAAAGGACAACTCTCTATCCTCCTGCGTTTGGACGGGAGAGGCCGGCAAAATTTCAAAAAATGGTCATTTTGCCCTTCCAAAACAGACTTTTTTCTACACAAGGAGAACGAAGCGACTCAGAGGCCCGCCCTTTTAACTGTAGCATCCTCGCACCTTATCTAGTAATCACCGCTAATATCCGGCAAATCCGCCGCACTTTTTTCTAGCCTTAATTTTTGGGTACCTGAAATATTTGAGTCTCTAATTCCTGAAATAATGGCCATACCGAGGAACGGGATGCGGCCCTGTATTCCCCCTTGACTTGCTTCTTACACGATAGCATCAAAATGGCAATCGCGAACACTTTCTGATTTTCGAGAAAAAAAGGGGAAGGGTTTAGACCAACCTTCCGCCGACCTTCTTGCCGCCATAACTCCGCACTACGTGTAGTGACAACAAAGCCGATGAGTGCGTTGAATACAGCTCGTCGAACTCTATCTCCAGTATAAAGGACAACTCTCTATCCTCCTGCGTTTGGACGGGAGAGGCCGGCAAAATTTCAAAAAATGGTCAATTTGCCCTTCCAAAACAGACTTTTTTCTACACAAGGAGAACGAAGCGACTCAGAGGCCCGCCCTTTTAACTGTAGCATCCTCGCAACTTACTTACTAATCACCGCTAATATCCGGCAAATCCGACGCACTTTTTTCTAGCCTTAATTTTTGGGTACCAGAAATATTTGAGTCTCTAATTCCTGAAATAATGGCCATACCGAGGAACGGGATGCGGCCCTGTATTCCCCCTTGACTTGCTTCTTACACGATAGCATCAAAATGGCAATCGCGAACACTTTCTGATTTTCGAGAAAAAAAGGGGAAGGGACCACCCTTCCGCCGACCTTCTTGCCGCCATAACTCCGCACTACGTGTAGTGACAACAAAGCCGATGAGTGCGTTGAATACAGCTCGTCGAACTCTATCTCCAGTATAAAGGACAACTCTCTATCCTCCTGCGTTTGGACGGGAGAGGCCGGCAAAATTTCAAAAAATGGTCATTTTGCCCTTCCAAAACAGACTTTTTTCTACACAAGGAGAACGAAGCGACTCAGAGGCCCGCCCTTTTAACTGTAGCATCCTCGCACCTTATCTAGTAATCACCGCTAATATCCGGCAAATCCGCCGCACTTTTTTCTAGCCTTAAATTTTGGGTACCTGAAATATTTGAGTCTCTAATTCCTGAAATAATGGCCATACCGAGGAACGGGATGCGGCCCTGTATTCCCCCTTGACTTGCTTCTTACACGATAGCATCAAAATGGCAATCGCGAACACTTTCTGATTTTCGAGAAAAAAAGGGGAAGGGTTTAGACCACCCTTCCGCCGACCTTCTTGCCGCCATAACTCCGCACTACGTGTAGTGACAACAAAGCCGATGAGTGCGTTGAATACAGCTCGTCGAACTCTATCTCCAGTATAAAGGACAACTCTCTATCCTCCTGCGTTTGGACGGGAGAGGCCGGCAAAATTTCAAAAAATGGTCATTTTGTCCTTCCAAAACAGACTTTTTTCTACACAAGGAGAACGAAGCGACTCAGAGGCCCGCCCTTTTAACTGTAGCATCCTCGCACCTTATCTAGTAATCACCGCTAATATCCGGCAAATCCGCCGCACTTTTTTCTAGCCTTAATTTTTGGGTACCTGAAATATTTGAGTCTCTAATTCCTGAAATAATGGCCATACCGAGGAACGGGATGCGGCCCTGTATTCCCCCTTGATTTGCTTCTTACACGATAGCATCAAAATGGCAATCGCGAACACTTTCTGATTTTCGAGAAAAAAAGGGGAAGGGTTTAGACCACCCTTCCGCCGACCT
The DNA here is from genome assembly GCF_040183065.1 of Periplaneta americana. Lineage (NCBI taxonomy): Eukaryota > Metazoa > Arthropoda > Insecta > Blattodea > Blattidae > Periplaneta > Periplaneta americana. The sequence continues at coordinate 29,196,932 of NC_091120.1, read as the reverse complement.
TCTTGCCGCCATAACTCCGCACTACGTGTAGTGACAACAAAGCCGATGAGTGCGTTGAATACAGCTCGTCGAACTCTATCTCCAGTATAAAGGACAACTCTCTATCCTCCTGCGTTTGGACGGGAGAGGCCGGCAAAATTTCAAAAGATGGTCATTTTGCCCTTCCAAAACAGACTTTTTTCTACACAAGGAGAACGAAGCGACTCAGAGGCCCGCCCTTTTAACTGTAGCATCCTCGCACCTTATCTAGTAATCACCGCTAATATCCGGCAAATCCGCCGCACTTTTTTCTAGCCTTAATTTTTGGGTACCTGAAATATTTGAGTCTCTAATTCCTGAAATAATGGCCATACCGAGGAACGGGATGCGGCCCTGTATTCCCCCTTGACTTGCTTCTTACACGATAACATCAAAATGGCAATCGCGAACACTTTCTGATTTTCGAGAAAAAAAGGGGAAGGGTTTAGACCACCATTCCGCCGCCCTTCTTGCCGCCATAACTCCGCACTACGTGTAGTGACAACAAAGCCGATGAGTGCGTTGAATACAGCTCGTCGAACTCTATCTCCAGTATAAAGGACAACTCTCTATCCTCCTGCGTTTGGACGGGAGAGGCCGGCAAAATTTCAAAAAATGGTCATTTTGCCCTTCCAAAACAGACTTTTTTCTACACAAGGAGAACGAAGCGACTCAGAGGCCCGCCCTTTTAACTGTAGCATCCTCGCACCTTATCTAGTAATCACCGCTAATATCCGGCAAATCCGCCGCACTTTTTTCTAGCCTTAATTTTTGGGTACCTGAGATATTTGAGTCTCTAATTCCTGAAATAATGGCCATACCGAGGAACGGGATGCGGCCCTGTATTCCCCCTTGACTTGCTTCTTACACGATAGCATCAAAATGGCAATCGCGAACACTTTCTGATTTTCGAGAAAAAAAGGGGAAGGGTTTAGACCAACCTTCCGCCGACATTCTTGCCGCCATAACTCCGCACTACGTGTAGTGACAACAAAGCCGATGAGTGCGTTGAATACAGCTCGTCGAACTCTATCTCCAGTATAAAGGACAACTCTCTATCCTCCTGCGTTTGGACGGGAGAGGCCGGCAAAATTTCAAAAAATGGTCAATTTGCCCTTCCAAAACAGACTTTTTTCTACACAAGGAGAACGAAGCGACTCAGAGGCCCGCCCTTTTAACTGTAGCATCCTCGCAACTTACTTACAAATCACCGCTAATATCCGGCAAATCCGCCGCACTTTTTTCTAGCCTTAATTTTTGGGTACCTGAAATATTTGAGTCTCTAATTCCTGAAATAATGGCCATACCGAGGAACGGGATGCGGCCCTGTATTCCCCCTTGACTTGCTTCTTACAAGATAGCATCAAAATGGCAATCGCGAACACTTTCTGATTTTCGAGAAAAAAAGGGGAAGGGTTTAGACCACCCTTCCGCCGACCTTCTTGCCCCCATAACTCCGCACTACGTGTAGTGACAACAAAGCCGATGAGTGCGTTGAATACAGCTCGTCGAACTCTATCTCCAGTATAAAGGACAACTCTCTATCCTCCTGCGTTTGGACGGGAGAGGCCGGCAAAATTTCAAAAAATGGTCATTTTGCCCTTCCAAAACAGACTTTTTTCTACACAAGGAGAACGAAGCGACTCAGAGGCCCGCCCTTTTAACTGTAGCATCCTCGCACCTTATCTAGTAATCACCGCTAATATCCGGCAAATCCGCCGCACTTTTTTCTAGCCTTAATTTTTGGGTACCTGAAATATTTGAGTCTCTAATTCCTGAAATAATGGCCATACCGAGGAACGGGATGCGGCCCTGTATTCCCCCTTGACTTGCTTCTTACACGATAGCATCAAAATGGCAATCGCGAACACTTTCTGATTTTCGAGAAAAAAAGGGGAAGGGTTTAGACCACCCTTCCGCCGACCTTCTTGCCGCCATAACTCCGCACTACGTGTAGTGACAACAAAGCCGATGAGTGCGTTGAATACAGCTCGTCGAACTCTATCTCCAGTATAAAGGACAACTCTCTATCCTCCTGCGTTTGGACGGGAGAGGCCGGCAAAATTTCAAAAAATGGTCAATTTGCCCTTCCAAAACAGACTTTTTTCTACACAAGGAGAACGAAGCGACTCAGAGGCCCGCCCCTTTAACTGTAGCATCCTCGCAACTTACTTACTAATCACCGCTAATATCCGGGAAATCCGCCGCACTTTTTTCTAGCCTTAATTTTTGGGTACCTGAAATATTTGAGTCTCTAATTCCTGAAATAATGGCCATACCGAGGAACGGGATGCGGCCCTGTATTCCCCCTTGACTTGCTTCTTACACGATAGCATCAAAATGGTAATCGCGAACACTTTCTGATTTTCGAGAAAAAAAGGGGAAGGGTTTAGACCACCCTTCCTCCGACCTTCTTGCCCCCATAACTCCGCACTACGTGTAGTGACAACAAAGCCGATGAGTGCGTTGAATACAGCTCGTCGAACTCTATCTCCAGTATAAAGGACAACTCTCTATCCTCCTGCGTTTGGACGGGAGAGGCCGGCAAAATTTCAAAAAATGGTCATTTTGCCCTTCCAAAACAGACTTTTTTCTACACAAGGAGAACGAAGCGACTCAGAGGCCCGCCCTTTTAACTGTAGCATCCTCGCAACTTACTTACTAATCACCGCTAATATCCGGCAAATCCGACGCACTTTTTTCTAGCCTTAATTTTTGGGTACCAGAAATATTTGAGTCTCTAATTCCTGAAATAATGGCCATACCGAGGAACGGGATGCGGCCCTGTATTCCCCCTTGACTTGCTTCTTACACGATAGCATCAAAATGGCAATCGCGAACACTTTCTGATTTTCGAGAAAAAAAGGGGAAGGGACCACCCTTCCGCCGACCTTCTTGCCGCCATAACTCCGCACTACGTGTAGTGACAACAAAGCCGATGAGTGCGTTGAATACAGCTCGTCGAACTCTATCTCCAGTATAAAGGACAACTCTCTATCCTCCTGCGTTTGGACGGGAGAGGCCGGCAAAATTTCAAAAAATGGTCATTTTGCCCTTCCAAAACAGACTTTTTTCTACACAAGGAGAACGAAGCGACTCAGAGGCCCGCCCTTTTAACTGTAGCATCCTCGCACCTTATCTAGTAATCACCGCTAATATCCGGCAAATCCGCCGCACTTTTTTCTAGCCTTAAATTTTGGGTACCTGAAATATTTGAGTCTCTAATTCCTGAAATAATGGCCATACCGAGGAACGGGATGCGGCCCTGTATTCCCCCTTGACTTGCTTCTTACACGATAGCATCAAAATGGCAATCGCGAACACTTTCTGATTTTCGAGAAAAAAAGGGGAAGGGTTTAGACCACCCTTCCGCCGACCTTCTTGCCGCCATAACTCCGCACTACGTGTAGTGACAACAAAGCCGATGAGTGCGTTGAATACAGCTCGTCGAACTCTATCTCCAGTATAAAGGACAACTCTCTATCCTCCTGCGTTTGGACGGGAGAGGCCGGCAAAATTTCAAAAAATGGTCATTTTGTCCTTCCAAAACAGACTTTTTTCTACACAAGGAGAACGAAGCGACTCAGAGGCCCGCCCTTTTAACTGTAGCATCCTCGCACCTTATCTAGTAATCACCGCTAATATCCGGCAAATCCGCCGCACTTTTTTCTAGCCTTAATTTTTGGGTACCTGAAATATTTGAGTCTCTAATTCCTGAAATAATGGCCATACCGAGGAACGGGATGCGGCCCTGTATTCCCCCTTGATTTGCTTCTTACACGATAGCATCAAAATGGCAATCGCGAACACTTTCTGATTTTCGAGAAAAAAAGGGGAAGGGTTTAGACCACCCTTCCGCCGACCTTCTTGCCGCCATAACTCCGCACTACGTGTAGTGACAACAAAGCCGATGAGTGCGTTGAATACAGCTCGTCGAACTCTATCTCCAGTATAAAGGACAACTCTCTATCCTCCTGCGTTTGGACGGGAGAGGCCGGCAAAATTTCAAAAGATGGTCATTTTGCCCTTCCAAAACAGACTTTTTTCTACACAAGGAGAACGAAGCGACTCAGAGGCCCGCCCTTTTAACTGTAGCATCCTCGCACCTTATCTAGTAATCACCGCTAATATCCGGCAAATCCGCCGCACTTTTTTCTAGCCTTAATTTTTGGGTACCTGAAATATTTGAGTCTCTAATTCCTGAAATAATGGCCATACCGAGGAACGGGATGCGGCCCTGTATTCTCCCTTGACTTGCTTCTTACACGATAACATCAAAATGGCAATCGCGAACACTTTCTGATTTTCGAGAAAAAAAGGGGAAGGGTTTAGACCACCATTCCGCCGCCCTTCTTGCCGCCATAACTCCGCACTACGTGTAGTGACAACAAAGCCGATGAGTGCGTTGAATACAGCTCGTCGAACTCTATCTCCAGTATAAAGGACAACTCTCTATCCTCCTGCGTTTGGACGGGAGAGGCCGGCAAAATTTCAAAAAATGGTCATTTTGCCCTTCCAAAACAGACTTTTTTCTACACAAGGAGAACGAAGCGACTCAGAGGCCCGCCCTTTTAACTGTAGCATCCTCGCACCTTATCTAGTAATCACCGCTAATATCCGGCAAATCCGCCGCACTTTTTTCTAGCCTTAATTTTTGGGTACCTGAGATATTTGAGTCTCTAATTCCTGAAATAATGGCCATACCGAGGAACGGGATGCGGCCCTGTATTCCCCCTTGACTTGCTTCTTACACGATAGCATCAAAATGGCAATCGCGAACACTTTCTGATTTTCGAGAAAAAAAGGGGAAGGGTTTAGACCAACCTTCCGCCGACCTTCTTGCCGCCATAACTCCGCACTACGTGTAGTGACAACAAAGCCGATGAGTGCGTTGAATACAGCTCGTCGAACTCTATCTCCAGTATAAAGGACAACTCTCTATCCTCCTGCGTTTGGACGGGAGAGGCCGGCAAAATTTCAAAAAATGGTCAATTTGCCCTTCCAAAACAGACTTTTTTCTACACAAGGAGAACGAAGCGACTCAGAGGCCCGCCCTTTTAACTGTAGCATCCTCGCAACTTACTTACTAATCACCGCTAATATCCGGCAAATCCGCCGCACTTTTTTCTAGCCTTAATTTTTGGGTACCTGAAATATTTGAGTCTCTAATTCCTGAAATAATGGCCATACCGAGGAACGGGATGCGGCCCTGTATTCCCCCTTGACTTGCTTCTTACAAGATAGCATCAAAATGGCAATCGCGAACACTTTCTGATTTTCGAGAAAAAAAGGGGAAGGGTTTAGACCACCCTTCCGCCGACCTTCTTGCCCCCATAACTCCGCACTACGTGTAGTGACAACAAAGCCGATGAGTGCGTTGAATACAGCTCGTCGAACTCTATCTCCAGTATAAAGGACAACTCTCTATCCTCCTGCGTTTGGACGGGAGAGGCCGGCAAAATTTCAAAAAATGGTCATTTTGCCCTTCCAAAACAGACTTTTTTCTACACAAGGAGAACGAAGCGACTCAGAGGCCCGCCCTTTTAACTGTAGCATCCTCGCACCTTATCTAGTAATCACCGCTAATATCCGGCAAATCCGCCGCACTTTTTTCTAGCCTTAATTTTTGGGTACCTGAAATATTTGAGTCTCTAATTCCTGAAATAATGGCCATACCGAGGAACGGGATGCGGCCCTGTATTCCCCCTTGACTTGCTTCTTACACGATAGCATCAAAATGGCAATCGCGAACACTTTCTGATTTTCGAGAAAAAAAGGGGAAGGGTTTAGACCACCCTTCCGCCGACCTTCTTGCCGCCATAACTCCGCACTACGTGTAGTGACAACAAAGCCGATGAGTGCGTTGAATACAGCTCGTCGAACTCTATCTCCAGTATAAAGGACAACTCTCTATCCTCCTGCGTTTGGACGGGAGAGGCCGGCAAAATTTCAAAAAATGGTCAATTTGCCCTTCCAAAACAGACTTTTTTCTACACAAGGAGAACGAAGCGACTCAGAGGCCCGCCCCTTTAACTGTAGCATCCTCGCAACTTACTTACTAATCACCGCTAATATCCGGGAAATCCGCCGCACTTTTTTCTAGCCTTAATTTTTGGGTACCTGAAATATTTGAGTCTCTAATTCCTGAAATAATGGCCATACCGAGGAACGGGATGCGGCCCTGTATTCCCCCTTGACTTGCTTCTTACACGATAGCATCAAAATGGTAATCGCGAACACTTTCTGATTTTCGAGAAAAAAAGGGGAAGGGTTTAGACCACCCTTCCTCCGACCTTCTTGCCCCCATAACTCCGCACTACGTGTAGTGACAACAAAGCCGATGAGTGCGTTGAATACAGCTCGTCGAACTCTATCTCCAGTATAAAGGACAACTCTCTATCCTGCTGCGTTTGGACGGGAGAGGCCGGCAAAATTTCAAAAAATGGTCATTTTGCCCTTCCAAAACAGACTTTTTTCTACACAAGGAGAACGAAGCGACTCAGAGGCCCGCCCTTTTAACTGTAGCATCCTCGCACCTTATCTAGTAATCACCGCTAATATCCGGCAAATCCGCCGCACTTTTTTCTAGCCTTAATTTTTGGGTACCTGAAATATTTGAGTCTCTAATTCCTGAAATAATGGCCATACCGAGGAACGGGATGCGGCCCTGTATTCCCCCTTGACTTGCTTCTTACAAGATAGCATCAAAATGGCAATCGCGAACACTTTCTGATTTTCGAGAAAATCGCCGACATTCTTGCCGCCATAACTCCGCACTACGTGTAGTGACAACAAAGCCGATGAGTGCGTTGAATACAGCTCGTCGAACTCTATCTCCAGTATAAAGGACAACTCTCTATCCTCCTGCGTTTGGACGGGAGAGACCGGCAAAATTTCAAAAAATGGTCATTTTGCCCTTCCAAAACAGACTTTTTTCTACACAAGGAGAACGAAGCGACTCAGAGGCCCGCCCTTTTAACTGTAGCATCCTCGCACCTTATCTAGTAATTACCGCTAATATCCGGCAAATCCGCCGCACTTTTTTCTAGCCTTAATTTTTGGGTACCTGAAATATTTGAGTCTCTAATTCCTGAAATAATGGCCATACCGAGGAACGGGATGCGGCCCTGTATTCCCCCTTGACTTGCTTCTTACACGATAGCATCAAAATGGCAATCGCGAACACTTTCTGATTTTCGAAAAAAAACGTCTTCCGCCGACCTTCTTGCCGCCATAACTCCGCACTGCGTGTAGTGACAACAAAGCCGATGAGTGCGTTGAATACAGCTCGTCGAACTCTATCTCCAGTATAAAGGACAACTCTCTATCCTCCTGCGTTTGGACGGGAGAGGCCGGCAAAATTTCAAAAAATGGTCATTTTGCCCTTCCAAAACAGACTTTTTTCTACACAAGGAGAACGAAGCGACTCAGAGGCCCGCCCTTTTAACTGTAGCATCCTCGCACCTTATCTAGTAATCACCGCTAATATCCGGCAAATCCGCCGCACTTTTTTCTAGCCTTAATTTTTGGGTACCTGAAATATTTGAGTCTCTAATTCCTGAAATAATGGCCATACCGAGGAACGGGATGCGGCCCTGTATTCCCCCTTGACTTGCTTCTTACACGATAGCATCAAAATGGCAATCGCGAACACTTTCTGATTTTCGAGAAAAAAAGGGGAAGGGTTTAGACCACCCTTCCGCCGACCTTCTTGCCGCCATAACTCCGCACTACGTGTAGTGACAACAAAGCCGATGAGTGCGTTGAATACAGCTCGTCGAACTCTATCTCCAGTATAAAGGACAACTCTCTATCCTCCTGCGTTTGGACGGGAGAGGCCGGCAAAATTTCAAAAGATGGTCATTTTGCCCTTCCAAAACAGACTTTTTTCTACACAAGGAGAACGAAGCGACTCAGAGGCCCGCCCTTTTAACTGTAGCATCCTCGCACCTTATCTAGTAATCACCGCTAATATCCGGCAAATCCGCCGCACTTTTTTCTAGCCTTAATTTTTGGGTACCTGAAATATTTGAGTCTCTAATTCCTGAAATAATGGCCATACCGAGGAACGGGATGCGGCCCTGTATTCCCCCTTGACTTGCTTCTTACACGATAACATCAAAATGGCAATCGCGAACACTTTCTGATTTTCGAGAAAAAAAGGGGAAGGGTTTAGACCACCCTTCCGCCGCCCTTCTTGCCGCCATAACTCCGCACTACGTGTAGTGACAACAAAGCCGATGAGTGCGTTGAATACAGCTCGTCGAACTCTATCTCCAGTATAAAGGACAACTCTCTATCCTCCTGCGTTTGGACGGGAGAGGCCGGCAAAATTTCAAAAAATGGTCATTTTGCCCTTCCAAAACAGACTTTTTTTCTACACAAGGAGAACGAAGCGACTCAGAGGCCCGCCCTTTTAACTGTAGCATCCTCGCACCTTATCTAGTAATCACCGCTAATATCCGGCAAATCCGCCGCACTTTTTTCTAGCCTTAATTTTTGGGTACCTGAGATATTTGAGTCTCTAATTCCTGAAATAATGGCCATACCGAGGAACGGGATGCGGCCCTGTATTCCCCCTTGACTTGCTTCTTACACGATAGCATCAAAATGGCAATCGCGAACACTTTCTGATTTTCGAGAAAAAAAGGGGAAGGGTTTAGACCAACCTTCCGCCGACCTTCTTGCCGCCATAACTCCGCACTACGTGTAGTGACAACAAAGCCGATGAGTGCGTTGAATACAGCTCGTCGAACTCTATCTCCAGTATAAAGGACAACTCTCTATCCTCCTGCGTTTGGACGGGAGAGGCCGGCAAAATTTCAAAAAATGGTCAATTTGCCCTTCCAAAACAGACTTTTTTCTACACAAGGAGAACGAAGCGACTCAGAGGCCCGCCCTTTTAACTGTAGCATCCTCGCAACTTACTTACTAATCACCGCTAATATCCGGCAAATCCGCCGCACTTTTTTCTAGCCTTAATTTTTGGGTACCTGAAATATTTGAGTCTCTAATTCCTGAAATAATGGCCATACCGAGGAACGGGATGCGGCCCTGTATTCCCCCTTGACTTGCTTCTTACAAGATAGCATCAAAATGGCAATCGCGAACACTTTCTGATTTTCGAGAAAAAAAGGGGAAGGGTTTAGACCACCCTTCCGCCGACCTTCTTGCCCCCATAACTCCGCACTACGTGTAGTGACAACAAAGCCGATGAGTGCGTTGAATACAGCTCGTCGAACTCTATCTCCAGTATAAAGGACAACTCTCTATCCTCCTGCGTTTGGACGGGAGAGGCCGGCAAAATTTCAAAAAATGGTCATTTTGCCCTTCCAAAACAGACTTTTTTCTACACAAGGAGAACGAAGCGACTCAGAGGCCCGCCCTTTTAACTGTAGCATCCTCGCACCTTATCTAGTAATCACCGCTAATATCCGGCAAATCCGCCGCACTTTTTTCTAGCCTTAATTTTTGGGTACCTGAAATATTTGAGTCTCTAATTCCTGAAATAATGGCCATACCGAGGAACGGGATGCGGCCCTGTATTCCCCCTTGACTTGCTTCTTACACGATAGCATCAAAATGGCAATCGCGAACACTTTCTGATTTTCGAGAAAAAAAGGGGAAGGGTTTAGACCACCCTTCCGCCGACCTTCTTGCCGCCATAACTCCGCACTACGTGTAGTGACAACAAAGCCGATGAGTGCGTTGAATACAGCTCGTCGAACTCTATCTCCAGTATAAAGGACAACTCTCTATCCTCCTGCGTTTGGACGGGAGAGGCCGGCAAAATTTCAAAAAATGGTCAATTTGCCCTTCCAAAACAGACTTTTTTCTACACAAGGAGAACGAAGCGACTCAGAGGCCCGCCCCTTTAACTGTAGCATCCTCGCAACTTACTTACTAATCACCGCTAATATCCGGGAAATCCGCCGCACTTTTTTCTAGCCTTAATTTTTGGGTACCTGAAATATTTGAGTCTCTAATTCCTGAAATAATGGCCATACCGAGGAACGGGATGCGGCCCTGTATTCCCCCTTGACTTGCTTCTTACACGATAGCATCAAAATGGTAATCGCGAACACTTTCTGATTTTCGAGAAAAAAAGGGGAAGGGTTTAGACCACCCTTCCTCCGACCTTCTTGCCCCCATAACTCCGCACTACGTGTAGTGACAACAAAGCCGATGAGTGCGTTGAATACAGCTCGTCGAACTCTATCTCCAGTATAAAGGACAACTCTCTATCCTGCTGCGTTTGGACGGGAGAGGCCGGCAAAATTTCAAAAAATGGTCATTTTGCCCTTCCAAAACAGACTTTTTTCTACACAAGGAGAACGAAGCGACTCAGAGGCCCGCCCTTTTAACTGTAGCATCCTCGCACCTTATCTAGTAATCACCGCTAATATCCGGCAAATCCGCCGCACTTTTTTCTAGCCTTAATTTTTGGGTACCTGAAATATTTGAGTCTCTAATTCCTGAAATAATGGCCATACCGAGGAACGGGATGCGGCCCTGTATTCCCCCTTGACTTGCTTCTTACAAGATAGCATCAAAATGGCAATCGCGAACACTTTCTGATTTTCGAGAAAATCGCCGACATTCTTGCCGCCATAACTCCGCACTACGTGTAGTGACAACAAAGCCGATGAGTGCGTTGAATACAGCTCGTCGAACTCTATCTCCAGTATAAAGGACAACTCTCTATCCTCCTGCGTTTGGACGGGAGAGACCGGCAAAATTTCAAAAAATGGTCATTTTGCCCTTCCAAAACAGACTTTTTTCTACACAAGGAGAACGAAGCGACTCAGAGGCCCGCCCTTTTAACTGTAGCATCCTCGCACCTTATCTAGTAATTACCGCTAATATCCGGCAAATCCGCCGCACTTTTTTCTAGCCTTAATTTTTGGGTACCTGAAATATTTGAGTCTCTAATTCCTGAAATAATGGCCATACCGAGGAACGGGATGCGGCCCTGTATTCCCCCTTGACTTGCTTCTTACACGATAGCATCAAAATGGCAATCGCGAACACTTTCTGATTTTCGAAAAAAAACGTCTTCCGCCGACCTTCTTGCCGCCATAACTCCGCACTGCGTGTAGTGACAACAAAGCCGATGAGTGCGTTGAATACAGCTCGTCGAACTCTATCTCCAGTATAAAGGACAACTCTCTATCCTCCTGCGTTTGGACGGGAGAGGCCGGCAAAATTTCAAAAAATGGTCATTTTGCCCTTCCAAAACAGACTTTTTTCTACACAAGGAGAACGAAGCGACTCAGAGGCCCGCCCTTTTAACTGTAGCATCCTCGCACCTTATCTAGTAATCACCGCTAATATCCGGCAAATCCGCCGCACTTTTTTCTAGCCTTAATTTTTGGGTACCTGAAATATTTGAGTCTCTAATTCCTGAAATAATGGCCATACCGAGGAACGGGATGCGGCCCTGTATTCCCCCTTGACTTGCTTCTTACACGATAGCATCAAAATGGCAATCGCGAACACTTTCTGATTTTCGAGAAAAAAAGGGGAAGGGTTTAGACCACCCTTCCGCCGACCTTCTTGCCGCCATAACTCCGCACTACGTGTAGTGACAACAAAGCCGATGAGTGCGTTGAATACAGCTCGTCGAACTCTATCTCCAGTATAAAGGACAACTCTCTATCCTCCTGCGTTTGGACGGGAGAGGCCGGCAAAATTTCAAAAAATGGTCAATTTGCCCTTCCAAAACAGACTTTTTTCTACACAAGGAGAACGAAGCGACTCAGAGGCCCGCCCCTTTAACTGTAGCATCCTCGCAACTTACTTACTAATCACCGCTAATATCCGGGAAATCCGCCGCACTTTTTTCTAGCCTTAATTTTTGGGTACCTGAAATATTTGAGTCTCTAATTCCTGAAATAATGGCCATACCGAGGAACGGGATGCGGCCCTGTATTCCCCCTTGACTTGCTTCTTACACGATAGCATCAAAATGGCAATCGCGAACATTTTCTGATTTTCGAGAAAAAAAGGGGAAGGGTTTAGACCACCCTTCCGCCGACCTTCTTGCCGCCATAACTCCGCACTACGTGTAGTGACAACAAAGCCGATGAGTGCGTTGAATACAGCTCGTCGAACTCTATCTCCAGTATAAAGGACAACTCTCTATCCTGCTGCGTTTGGACGGGAGAGGCCGGCAAAATTTCAAAAAATGGTCATTTTGCCCTTCCAAAACAGACTTTTTTCTACACAAGGAGAACGAAGCGACTCAGAGGCCCGCCCTTTTAACTGTAGCATCCTCGCACCTTATCTAGTAATCACCGCCAATATCCGGCAAATCCGCCGCACTTTTTTCTAGCCTTAATTTTTGGGTAACTGAAATATTTGAGTCTCTAATTCCTGAAATAATGGCCATACCGAGGAACGGGATGCGGCCCTGTATTCCCCCTTGACTTGCTTCTTACACGATAGCATCAAAATGGCAATCGCGAACACTTCCCGATTTTCGAGAAAAAAAGGGGAAGGGTTTAGACCACCCTTCCGCCGACCTTCTTGCCCCCATAACTCCGCACTACGTGTAGTGACAACAAAGCCGATGAGTGCGTTGAATACAGCTCGTCGAACTCTATCTCCAGTATAAAGGACAACTCTCTATCCTCCTGCGTTTGGACGGGAGAGGCCGGCAAAATTTCAAAAAATGGTCATTTTGCCCTTCCAAAACAGACTGTTTTCTACACAAGGAGAACGAAGCGACTCAGAGGCCCGCCCTTTTAACTGTAGCATCCTCGCACCTTATCTAGTAATCACCGCTAATATCCGGCAAATCCGCCGCACTTTTTTCTAGCCTTAATTTTTGGGTACCTGAAATATTTGAGTCTCTAATTCCTGAAATAATGGCCATACCGAGGAACGGGATGCGGCCCTGTATTCCCCCTTGACTTGCTTCTTACACGATAGCATCAAAATGGCAATCGCGAACACTTTCTGATTTTCGAGAAAAAAAGGGGAAGGGTTTAGACCACCCTTCCGCCGACCTTCTTGCCGCCATAACTCCGCACTGCGTGTAGTGACAACAAAGCCGATGAGTGCGTTGAATACAGCTCGTCGAACTCTATCTCCAGTATAAAGGACAACTCTCTATCCTGCTGCGTTTGGACGGGAGAGGCCGGCAAAATTTCAAAAAATGGTCATTTTGCCCTTCCAAAACAGACTTTTTTCTACACAAGGAGAACGAAGCGACTCAGAGGCCCGCCCTTTTAACTGTAGCATCCTCGCACCTTATCTAGTAATCACCGCTAATATCCGGCAAATCCGCCGCACTTTTTTCTAGCCTTAATTTTTGGGTACCTGAAATATTTGAGTCTCTAATTCCTGAAATAATGGCCATACCGAGGAACGGGATGCGGCCCTGTATTCCCCCTTGACTTGCTTCTTACACGATAGCATCAAAATGGCAATCGCGAACACTTTCTGATTTTCGAGAAAAAAAGGGGAAGGGTTTAGACCACCCTTCCGCCGACCTTCTTGCCGCCATAACTCCGCACTACGTGTAGTGACAACAAAGCCGATGAGTGCGTTGAATACAGCTCGTCGAACTCTATCTCCAGTATAAAGGACAACTCTCTATCCTCCTGCGTTTGGACGGGAGAGGCCGGCAAAATTTCAAAAAATGGTCAATTTGCCCTTCCAAAACAGACTTTTTTCTACACAAGGAGAACGAAGCGACTCAGAGGCCCGCCCCTTTAACTGTAGCATCCTCGCAACTTACTTACTAATCACCGCTAATATCCGGGAAATCCGCCGCACTTTTTTCTAGCCTTAATTTTTGGGTATCTGAAATATTTGAGTCTCTAATTCCTGAAATAATGGCCATACCGAGGAACGGGATGCGGCCCTGTATTCCCCCTTGACTTGCTTCTTACACGATAGCATCAAAATGGTAATCGCGAACACTTTCTGATTTTCGAGAAAAAAAGGGGAAGGGTTTAGACCACCCTTCCTCCGACCTTCTTGCCCCCATAACTCCGCACTACGTGTAGTGACAACAAAGCCGATGAGTGCGTTGAATACAGCTCGTCGAACTCTATCTCCAGTATAAAGGACAACTCTCTATCCTGCTGCGTTTGGACGGGAGAGGCCGGCAAAATTTCAAAAAATGGTCATTTTGCCCTTCCAAAACAGACTTTTTTCTACACAAGGAGAACGAAGCGACTCAGAGGCCCGCCCTTTTAACTGTAGCATCCTCGCACCTTATCTAGTAATCACCGCTAATATCCGGCAAATCCGCCGCACTTTTTTCTAGCCTTAATTTTTGGGTACCTGAAATATTTGAGTCTCTAATTCCTGAAATAATGGCCATACCGAGGAACGGGATGCGGCCCTGTATTCCCCCTTGACTTGCTTCTTACAAGATAGCATCAAAATGGCAATCGCGAACACTTTCTGATTTTCGAGAAAAAAAGGGGAAGGGTTTAGACCACCCTTCCGCCGACCTTCTTGCCGCCATAACTCCGCACTGCGTGTAGTGACAACAAAGCCGATGAGTGCGTTGAATACAGCTCGTCGAACTCTATCTCCAGTATAAAGGACAACTCTCTATCCTCCTGCGTTTGGACGGGAGAGGCCGGCAAAATTTCAAAAAATGGTCATTTTGCCCTTCCAAAACAGACTTTTTTCTACACAAGGAGAACGAAGCGACTCAGAGGCCCGCCCTTTTAACTGTAGCATCCTCGCACCTTATCTAGTAATCACCGCTAATATCCGGCAAATCCGCCGCACTTTTTTCTAGCCTTAATTTTTGGGTACCTGAAATATTTGAGTCTCTAATTCCTGAAATAATGGCCATACCGAGGAACGGGATGCGGCCCTGTATTCCCCCTTGACTTGCTTCTTACACGATAGCATCAAAATGGCAATCGCGAACACTTTCTGATTTTCGAGAAAAAAAGGGGAAGGGTTTAGACCACCCTTCCGCCGACCTTCTTGCCGCCATAACTCCGCACTACGTGTAGTGACAACAAAGCCGATGAGTGCGTTGAATACAGCTCGTCGAACTCTATCTCCAGTATAAAGGACAACTCTCTATCCTCCTGCGTTTGGACGGGAGAGACCGGCAAAATTTCAAAAAATGGTCATTTTGCCCTTCCAAAACAGACTTTTTTCTACACAAGGAGAACGAAGCGACTCAGAGGCCCGCCCTTTTAACTGTAGCATCCTCGCACCTTATCTAGTAATTACCGCTAATATCCGGCAAATCCGCCGCACTTTTTTCTAGCCTTAATTTTTGGGTACCTGAAATATTTGAGTCTCTAATTCCTGAAATAATGGCCATACCGAGGAACGGGATGCGGCCCTGTATTCCCCCTTGACTTGCTTCTTACACGATAGCATCAAAATGGCAATCGCGAACACTTTCTGATTTTCGAGAAAAAAAGGGGAAGGGTTTAGACCACCCTTCCGCCGACCTTCTTGCCGCCATAACTCCGCACTGCGTGTAGTGACAACAAAGCCGATGAGTGCGTTGAATACAGCTCGTCGAACTCTATCTCCAGTATAAAGGACAACTCTCTATCCTCCTGCGTTTGGACGGGAGAGGCCGGCAAAATTTCAAAAAATGGTCATTTTGCCCTTCCAAAACAGACTTTTTTCTACACAAGGAGAACGAAGCGACTCAGAGGCCCGCCCTTTTAACTGTAGCATCCTCGCACCTTATCTAGTAATCACCGCTAATATCCGGCAAATCCGCCGCACTTTTTTCTAGCCTTAATTTTTGGGTACCTGAAATATTTGAGTCTCTAATTCCTGAAATAATGGCCATAGCGAGGAACGGGATGCGGCCCTGTATTCCCCCTTGACTTGCTTCTTACACGATAGCATCAAAATGGCAATCGCGAACACTTTCTGATTTTCGAGAAAAAAAGGGGAAGGGTTTAGACCACCCTTCCGCCGACCTTCTTGCCGCCATAACTCCGCACTACGTGTAGTGACAACAAAGCCGATGAGTGCGTTGAATACAGCTCGTCGAACTCTATCTCCAGTATAAAGGACAACTCTCTATCCTCCTGCGTTTGGACGGGAGAGGCCGGCAAAATTTCAAAAAATGGTCAATTTGCCCTTCCAAAACAGACTTTTTTCTACACAAGGAGAACGAAGCGACTCAGAGGCCCGCCCCTTTAACTGTAGCATCCTCGCAACTTACTTACTAATCACCGCTAATATCCGGGAAATCCGCCGCACTTTTTTCTAGCCTTAATTTTTGGGTACCTGAAATATTTGAGTCTCTAATTCCTGAAATAATGGCCATACCGAGGAACGGGATGCGGCCCTGTATTCCCCCTTGACTTGCTTCTTACACGATAGCATCAAAATGGCAATCGCGAACATTTTCTGATTTTCGAGAAAAAAAGGGGAAGGGTTTAGACCACCCTTCCGCCGACTTTCTTGCCGCCATAACTCCGCACTACGTGTAGTGACAACAAAGCCGATGAGTGCGTTGAATACAGCTCGTCGAACTCTATCTCCAGTATAAAGGACAACTCTCTATCCTGCTGCGTTTGGACGGGAGAGGCCGGCAAAATTTCAAAAAATGGTCATTTTGCCCTTCCAAAACAGACTTTTTTCTACACAAGGAGAACGAAGCGACTCAGAGGCCCGCCCTTTTAACTGTAGCATCCTCGCACCTTATCTAGTAATCACCGCCAATATCCGGCAAATCCGCCGCACTTTTTTCTAGCCTTAATTTTTGGGTACCTGAAATATTTGAGTCTCTAATTCCTGAAATAATGGCCATACCGAGGAACGGGATGCGGCCCTGTATTCCCCCTTGACTTGCTTCTTACACGATAGCATCAAAATGGCAATCGCGAACACTTCCTGATTTTCGAGAAAAAAAGGGGAAGGGTTTAGACCACCCTTCCGCCGACCTTCTTGCCCCCATAACTCCGCACTACGTGTAGTGACAACAAAGCCGATGAGTGCGTTGAATACAGCTCGTCGAACTCTATCTCCAGTATAAAGGACAACTCTCTATCCTCCTGCGTTTGGACGGGAGAGGCCGGCAAAATTTCAAAAAATGGTCATTTTGCCCTTCCAAAACAGACTGTTTTCTACACAAGGAGAACGAAGCGACTCAGAGGCCCGCCCTTTTAACTGTAGCATCCTCGCACCTTATCTAGTAATCACCGCTAATATCCGGCAAATCCGCCGCACTTTTTTCTAGCCTTAATTTTTGGGTACCTGAAATATTTGAGTCTCTAATTCCTGAAATAATGGCCATACCGAGGAACGGGATGCGGCCCTGTATTCCCCCTTGACTTGCTTCTTACACGATAGCATCAAAATGGCAATCGCGAACACTTTCTGATTTTCGAGAAAAAAAGGGGAAGGGTTTAGACCACCCTTCCGCCGACCTTCTTGCCGCCATAACTCCGCACTGCGTGTAGTGACAACAAAGCCGATCAGTGCGTTGAATACAGCTCGTCGAACTCTATCTCCAGTATAAAGGACAACTCTCTATCCTCCTGCGTTTGGACGGGAGAGGCCGGCAAAATTTCAAAAAATGGTCATTTTGCCCTTCCAAAACAGACTTTTTTCTACACAAGGAGAACGAAGCGACTCAGAGGCCCGCCCTTTTAACTGTAGCATCCTCGCACCTTATCTAGTAATCACCGCTAATATCCGGCAAATCCGCCGCACTTTTTTCTAGCCTTAATTTTTGGGTACCTGAAATATTTGAGTCTCTAATTCCTGAAATACTGGCCATACCGAGGAACGGGATGCGGCCCTGTATTCCCCCTTGACTTGCTTCTTACACGATAGCATCAAAATGGCAATCGCGAACACTTTCTGATTTTCGAGAAAAAAAGGGGAAGGGTTTAGACCACCCTTCCGCCGACCTTCTTGCCGCCATAACTCCGCACTACGTGTAGTGACAACAAAGCCGATGAGTGCGTTGAATACAGCTCGTCGAACTCTATCTCCAGTATAAAGGACAACTCTCTATCCTCCTGCGTTTGGACGGGAGAGGCCGGCAAAATTTCAAAAAATGGTCAATTTGCCCTTCCAAAACAGACTTTTTTCTACACAAGGAGAACGAAGCGACTCAGAGGCCCGCCCTTTTAACTGTAGCATCCTCGCACCTTATCTAGTAATTACCGCTAATATCCGGCAAATCCGCCGCACTTTTTTCTAGCCTTAATTTTTGGGTACCTGAAATATTTGAGTCTCTAATTCCTGAAATAATGGCCATACCGAGGAACGGGATGCGGCCCTGTATTCCCCCTTGACTTGCTTCTTACACGATAGCATCAAAATGGCTATCGCGAACACTTTCTGATTTTCGAGAAAAAAAGGGGAAGGGTTTAGACCACCCTTCCTCCGACCTTCTTGCCGCCATAACTCCGCACTGCGTGTAGTGACAACAAAGCCGATGAGTGCGTTGAATACAGCTCGTCGAACTCTATCTCCAGTATAAAGGACAACTCTCTATCCTCCTGCGTTTGGACGGGAGAGGCCGGCAAAATTTCAAAAAATGGTCATTTTGCCCTTCCAAAACAGACTTTTTTCTACACAAGGAGAACGAAGCGACTCAGAGGCCCACCCTTTTAACTGTAGCATCCTCGCACCTTATCTAGTAATCACCGCTAATATCCGGCAAATCCGCCGCACTTTTTTCTAGCCTTAATTTTTGGGTACCTGAAATATTTGAGTCTCTAATTCCTGAAATAATGGCCATACTGAGGAACGGGATGCGGCCCTGTATTCCCCCTTGACTTGCTTCTTACACGATAGCATCAAAATGGCAATCGCGAACACTTTCTGATTTTCGAGAAAAAAAGGGGAAGGGTTTAGACCACCCTTCCGCCGACCTTCTTGCCGCCATAACTCCGCACTACGTGGAGTGACAACAAAGCCGATGAGTGCGTTGAATACAGCTCGTCGAACTCTATCTCCAGTATAAAGGACAACTCTCTATCCTCCTGCGTTTGGACGGGAGAGACCGGCAAAATTTCAAAAAATGGTCATTTTGCCCTTCCAAAACAGACTTTTTTCTACACAAGGAGAACGAAGCGACTCAGAGGCCCGCCCTTTTAACTGTAGCATCCTCGCACCTTATCTAGTAATTACCGCTAATATCCGGCAAATCCGCCGCACTTTTTTCTAGCCTTAATTTTTGGGTACCTGAAATATTTGAGTCTCTAATTCCTGAAATAATGGCCATACCGAGGAACGGGATGCGGCCCTGTATTCCCCCTTGACTTGCTTCTTACACGATAGCATCAAAATGGCAATCGCGAACACTTTCTGATTTTCGAGAAAAAAAGGGGAAGGGTTTAGACCACCCTTCCGCCGACCTTCTTGCCGCCATAACTCCGCACTGCGTGTAGTGACAACAAAGCCGATGAGTGCGTTGAATACAGCTCGTCGAACTCTATCTCCAGTATAAAGGACAACTCTCTATCCTCCTGCGTTTGGACGGGAGAGGCCGGCAAAATTTCAAAAAATGGTCATTTTGCCCTTCCAAAACAGACTTTTTTCTACACAAGGAGAACGAAGCGACTCAGAGGCCCGCCCTTTTAACTGTAGCATCCTCGCACCTTATCTAGTAATCACCGCTAATATCCGGCAAATCCGCCGCACTTTTTTCTAGCCTTAATTTTTGGGTACCTGAAATATTTGAGTCTCTAATTCCTGAAATAATGGCCATAGCGAGGAACGGGATGCGGCCCTGTATTCCCCCTTGACTTGCTTCTTACACGATAGCATCAAAATGGCAATCGCGAACACTTTCTGATTTTCGAGAAAAAAAGGGGACCTTCTTGCCGCCATAACTCCGCACTACGTGTAGTGACAACAAAGCCGATGAGTGCGTTGAATACAGCTCGTCGAACTCTATCTCCAGTATAAAGGACAACTCTCTATCCTCCTGCGTTTGGACGGGAGAGGCCGGCAAAATTTCAAAAAATGGTCAATTTGCCCTTCCAAAACAGACTTTTTTCTACACAAGGAGAACGAAGCGACTCAGAGGCCCGCCCCTTTAACTGTAGCATCCTCGCAACTTACTTACTAATCACCGCTAATATCCGGGAAATCCGCCGCACTTTTTTCTAGCCTTAATTTTTGGGTACCTGAAATATTTGAGTCTCTAATTCCTGAAATAATGGCCATACCGAGGAACGGGATGCGGCCCTGTATTCCCCCTTGACTTGCTTCTTACACGATAGCATCAAAATGGCAATCGCGAACATTTTCTGATTTTCGAGAAAAAAAGGGGAAGGGTTTAGACCACCCTTCCGCCGACTTTCTTGCCGCCATAACTCCGCACTACGTGTAGTGACAACAAAGCCGATGAGTGCGTTGAATACAGCTCGTCGAACTCTATCTCCAGTATAAAGGACAACTCTCTATCCTGCTGCGTTTGGACGGGAGAGGCCGGCAAAATTTCAAAAAATGGTCATTTTGCCCTTCCAAAACAGACTTTTTTCTACACAAGGAGAACGAAGCGACTCAGAGGCCCGCCCTTTTAACTGTAGCATCCTCGCACCTTATCTAGTAATCACCGCCAATATCCGGCAAATCCGCCGCACTTTTTTCTAGCCTTAATTTTTGGGTACCTGAAATATTTGAGTCTCTAATTCCTGAAATAATGGCCATACCGAGGAACGGGATGCGGCCCTGTATTCCCCCTTGACTTGCTTCTTACACGATAGCATCAAAATGGCAATCGCGAACACTTCCTGATTTTCGAGAAAAAAAGGGGAAGGGTTTAGACCACCCTTCCGCCGACCTTCTTGCCCCCATAACTCCGCACTACGTGTAGTGACAACAAAGCCGATGAGTGCGTTGAATACAGCTCGTCGAACTCTATCTCCAGTATAAAGGACAACTCTCTATCCTCCTGCGTTTGGACGGGAGAGGCCGGCAAAATTTCAAAAAATGGTCATTTTGCCCTTCCAAAACAGACTGTTTTCTACACAAGGAGAACGAAGCGACTCAGAGGCCCGCCCTTTTAACTGTAGCATCCTCGCACCTTATCTAGTAATCACCGCTAATATCCGGCAAATCCGCCGCACTTTTTTCTAGCCTTAATTTTTGGGTACCTGAAATATTTGAGTCTCTAATTCCTGAAATAATGGCCATACCGAGGAACGGGATGCGGCCCTGTATTCCCCCTTGACTTGCTTCTTACACGATAGCATCAAAATGGCAATCGCGAACACTTTCTGATTTTCGAGAAAAAAAGGGGAAGGGTTTAGACCACCCTTCCGCCGACCTTCTTGCCGCCATAACTCCGCACTGCGTGTAGTGACAACAAAGCCGATCAGTGCGTTGAATACAGCTCGTCGAACTCTATCTCCAGTATAAAGGACAACTCTCTATCCTCCTGCGTTTGGACGGGAGAGGCCGGCAAAATTTCAAAAAATGGTCATTTTGCCCTTCCAAAACAGACTTTTTTCTACACAAGGAGAACGAAGCGACTCAGAGGCCCGCCCTTTTAACTGTAGCATCCTCGCACCTTATCTAGTAATCACCGCTAATATCCGGCAAATCCGCCGCACTTTTTTCTAGCCTTAATTTTTGGGTACCTGAAATATTTGAGTCTCTAATTCCTGAAATACTGGCCATACCGAGGAACGGGATGCGGCCCTGTATTCCCCCTTGACTTGCTTCTTACACGATAGCATCAAAATGGCAATCGCGAACACTTTCTGATTTTCGAGAAAAAAAGGGGAAGGGTTTAGACCACCCTTCCGCCGACCTTCTTGCCGCCATAACTCCGCACTACGTGTAGTGACAACAAAGCCGATGAGTGCGTTGAATACAGCTCGTCGAACTCTATCTCCAGTATAAAGGACAACTCTCTATCCTCCTGCGTTTGGACGGGAGAGGCCGGCAAAATTTCAAAAAATGGTCAATTTGCCCTTCCAAAACAGACTTTTTTCTACACAAGGAGAACGAAGCGACTCAGAGGCCCGCCCTTTTAACTGTAGCATCCTCGCACCTTATCTAGTAATTACCGCTAATATCCGGCAAATCCGCCGCACTTTTTTCTAGCCTTAATTTTTGGGTACCTGAAATATTTGAGTCTCTAATTCCTGAAATAATGGCCATACCGAGGAACGGGATGCGGCCCTGTATTCCCCCTTGACTTGCTTCTTACACGATAGCATCAAAATGGCTATCGCGAACACTTTCTGATTTTCGAGAAAAAAAGGGGAAGGGTTTAGACCACCCTTCCTCCGACCTTCTTGCCGCCATAACTCCGCACTGCGTGTAGTGACAACAAAGCCGATGAGTGCGTTGAATACAGCTCGTCGAACTCTATCTCCAGTATAAAGGACAACTCTCTATCCTCCTGCGTTTGGACGGGAGAGGCCGGCAAAATTTCAAAAAATGGTCATTTTGCCCTTCCAAAACAGACTTTTTTCTACACAAGGAGAACGAAGCGACTCAGAGGCCCACCCTTTTAACTGTAGCATCCTCGCACCTTATCTAGTAATCACCGCTAATATCCGGCAAATCCGCCGCACTTTTTTCTAGCCTTAATTTTTGGGTACCTGAAATATTTGAGTCTCTAATTCCTGAAATAATGGCCATACTGAGGAACGGGATGCGGCCCTGTATTCCCCCTTGACTTGCTTCTTACACGATAGCATCAAAATGGCAATCGCGAACACTTTCTGATTTTCGAGAAAAAAAGGGGAAGGGTTTAGACCACCCTTCCGCCGACCTTCTTGCCGCCATAACTCCGCACTACGTGGAGTGACAACAAAGCCGATGAGTGCGTTGAATACAGCTCGTCGAACTCTATCTCCAGTATAAAGGACAACTCTCTATCCTCCTGCGTTTGGACGGGAGAGGCCGGCAAAATTTCAAAAAATGGTCATTTTGCCCTTCCAAAACAGACTTTTTTCTACACAAGGAGAACGAAGCGACTCAGAGGCCCGCCCTTTTAACTGTAGCATCCTCGCACCTTATCTAGTAATCACCGCTAATATCCGGCAAATCCGCCGCACTTTTTTCTAGCCTTAATTTTTGGGTACCTGAAATATTTGAGTCTCTAATTCCTGAAATAATGGCCATACCGAGGAACGGGATGCGGCCCTGTATTCCCCCTTGACTTGCTTCTTACACGATAGCATCAAAATGGCAATCGCGAACACTTTCTGATTTTCGAGAAAAAAAGGGGAAGGGTTTAGACCACCCTTCCGCCGACCTTCTTGCCGCCATAACTCCGCACTACGTGTAGTGACAACAAAGCCGATGAGTGCGTTGAATACAGCTCGTCGAACTCTATCTCCAGTATAAAGGACAACTCTCTATCCTCCTGCGTTTGGACGGGAGAGGCCGGCAAAATTTCAAAAAATGGTCAATTTGCCCTTCCAAAACAGACTTTTTTCTACACAAGGAGAACGAAGCGCCTCAGAGGCCCGCCCCTTTAACTGTAGCATCCTCGCAACTTACTTACTAATCACCGCTAATATCCGGGAAATCCGCCGCACTTTTTTCTAGCCTTAATTTTTGGGTACCTGAAATATTTGAGTCTCTAATTCCTGAAATAATGGCCATACCGAGGAACGGGATGCGGCCCTGTATTCCCCCTTCACTTGCTTCTTACACGATAGCATCAAAATGGCAATCGCGAACACTTTCTGATTTTCGAGAAAAAAAGGGGAAGGGTTTAGACCACCCTTCCGCCGACCTTCTTGCCGCCATAACTCCGCACTACGTGTAGTGACAACAAAGCCGATGAGTGCGTTGAATACAGCTCGTCGAACTCTATCTCCAGTATAAAGGACAACTCTCTATCCTGCTGCGTTTGGACGGGAGAGGCCGGCAAAATTTCAAAAAATGGTCATTTTGCCCTTCCAAAACAGACTTTTTTCTACACAAGGAGAACGAAGCGACTCAGAGGCCCGCCCTTTTAACTGTAGCATCCTCGCACCTTATCTAGTAATCACCGCTAATATCCGGCAAATCCGCCGCACTTTTTTCTAGCCTTAATTTTTGGGTACCTGAAATATTTGAGTCTCTAATTCCTGAAATAATGGCCATACCGAGGAACGGGATGCGGCCCTGTATTCCCCCTTGACTTGCTTCTTACACGATAGCATCAAAATGGCAATCGCGAACACTTTCTGATTTTCGAGAAAAAAAGGGGAAGGGTTTAGACCACCCTTCCGCCGACCTTCTTGCCGCCATAACTCCGCAGTACGTGTAGTGACAACAAAGCCGATGAGTGCGTTGAATACAGCTCGTCGAACTCTATCTCCAGTATAAAGGACAACTCTCTATCCTCCTGCGTTTGGACGGGAGAGGCCGGCAAAATTTCAAAAAATGGTCATTTTGCCCTTCCAAAACAGACTTTTTTCTACACAAGGAGAACGAAGCGACTCAGAGGCCCGCCCTTTTAACTGTAGCATCCTCGCACCTTATCTAGTAATCACCGCTAATATCCGGCAAATCCGCCGCACTTTTTTCTATCCTTAATTTTTGGGTACCTGAAATATTTGAGTCTCTAATTCCTGAAATAATGGCCATACCGAGGAACGGGATGCGGCCCTGTATTCCCCCTTGACTTGCTTCTTACACGATAGCATCAAAATGGCAATCGCGAACACTTCCTGATTTTCGAGAAAAAAAGGGGAAGGGTTTAGACCACCCTTCCGCCGACATTCTTGCCGCCATAACTCCGCACTACGTGTAGTGACAACAAAGCCGATGAGTGCGTTGAATACAGCTCGTCGAACTCTATCTCCAGTATAAAGGACAACTCTCTATCCTCCTGCGTTTAGACGGGAGAGGCCGGCAAAATTTCAAAAAATGGTCAATTTGCCCTTCCAAAACAGACTTTTTTCTACACAAGGAGAACGAAGCGACTCAGAGGCCCGCCCTTTTAACTGTAGCATCCTCGCAACTTACTTACTAATCACCGCTAATATCCGGCAAATCCGCCGCACTTTTTTCTAGCCTTAATTTTTGGGTACCTGAAATATTTGAGTCTCTAATTCCTGAAATAATGGCCATATCGAGGAACGGGATGCGGCCCTGTATTCCCCCTTGACTTGCTTCTTACACGATAGCATCAAAATGGCAATCGCGAACACTTTCTGATTTTCGAGAAAAAAAGGGGAAGGGTTTAGACCACCCTTCCGCCGACCTTCTTGCCGCCATAACTCCGCACTACGTGTAGTGACAACAAAGCCGATGAGTTCGTTGAATACAGCTCGTCGAACTCTATCTCCAGTATAAAGGACAACTCTCTATCCTCCTGCGTTTGGACGGGAGAGGCCGGCAAAATTTCAAAAAATGGTCAATTTGCCCTTCCAAAACAGACTTTTTTCTACACAAGGAGAACGAAGCGACTCAGAGGCCCGCCCCTTTAACTGTAGCATCCTCGCAACTTACTTACTAATCACCGCTAATATCCGGCAAATCCGCCGCACTTTTTTCTAGCCTTAATTTTTGGGTACCTGAAATATTTGAGTCTCTAATTCCTGAAATAATGGCCATACCGAGGAACGGGATGCGGCCCTGTATTCCCCCTTGACTTGCTTCTTACACGATAGCATCAAAATGGCAATCGCGAACACTTTCTGATTTTCGAGAAAAAAAGGGGAAGGGTTTAGACCACCCTTCCTCCGACCTTCTTGCCCCCATAACTCCGCACTACGTGTAGTGACAACAAAGCCGATGAGTGCGTTGAATACAGCTCGTCGAACTCTATCTCCAGTATAAAGGACAACTGTCTATCCTGCTGCGTTTGGACGGGAGAGGCCGGCAAAATTTCAAAAAATGGTCATTTTGCCCTTCCAAAACAGACTTTTTTCTACACAAGGAGAACGAAGCGACTCAGAGGCCCGCCCTTTTAACTGTAGCATCCTCGCACCTTATCTAGTAATCACCGCTAATATCCGGCAAATCCGCCGCACTTTTTTCTACCCTTAATTTTTGGGTACCTGAAATATTTGAGTCTCTAATTCCTGAAATAATGGCCATACCGAGGAACGGGATGCGGCCCTGTATTCCCCCTTGACTTGCTTCTTACACGATAGCATCAAAATGGCAATCGCGAACACTTTCTGATTTTCGAGAAAAAAAGGGGACCCTTCCGCCGACCTTCTTGCCGCCATAACTCCGCACTACGTGTAGTGACAACAAAGCCGATGAGTGCGTTGAATACAGCTCGTCGAACTCTATCTCCAGTATAAAGGACAACTCTCTATCCTCCTGCGTTTGGACGGGAGAGGCCGGCAAAATTTCAAAAAATGGTCAATTTGCCCTTCCAAAACAGACTTTTTTCTACACAAGGAGAACGAAGCGACTCAGAGGCCCGCCCCTTTAACTGTAGCATCCTCGCAACTTACTTACTAATCACCGCTAATATCCGGGAAATCCGCCGCACTTTTTTCTAGCCTTAATTTTTGGGTACCTGAAATATTTGAGTCTCTAATTCCTGAAATAATGGCCATACCGAGGAACGGGATACGGCCCTGTATTCCCCCTTGACTTGCTTCTTACACGATAGCATCAAAATGGCAATCGCGAACACTTTCTGATTTTCGAGAAAAAAAGGGGACCCTTCCGCCGACATTCTTGCCGCCATAACTCCGCACTACGTGTAGTGACAACAAAGCCGATGAGTGCGTTGAATACAGCTCGTCGAACTCTATCTCCAGTATAAAGGACAACTCTCTATCCTCCTGCGTTTGGACGGGAGAGGCCGGCAAAATTTCAAAAAATGGTCATTTTGCCCTTCCAAAACAGACTTTTTTCTACACAAGGAGAACGAAGCGAATCAGAGGCCCGCCCTTTTAACTGTAGCATCCTCGCACCTTATCTAGTAATCACCGCTAATATCCGGCAAATCCGCCGCACTTTTTTCTAGCCTTAATTTTTGGGTACCTGAAATATTTGAGTCTCTAATTCCTGAAATAATGGCCATACCGAGGAACGGGATGCGGCCCTGTATTCCCCCTTGACTTGCTTCTTACAAGATAGAATCAAAATGGCAATCGCGAACACTTTCTGATTTTCGAGAAAAAAAGGGGACCCTTCCGCCGACCTTCTTGCCGCCATAACTCCGCACTACGTGTAGTGACAACAAAGCCGATGAGTGCGTTGAATACAGCTCGTCGAACTCTATCTCCAGTATAAAGGACAACTCTCTATCCTCCTGCGTTTGGACGGGAGAGGCCGGCAAAATTTCAAAAAATGGTCAATTTGCCCTTCCAAAACAGACTTTTTTCTACACAAGGAGAACGAAGCGACTCAGAGGCCCGCCCCTTTAACTGTAGCATCCTCGCACCTTATCTAGTAATCACCGCTAATATCCGGCAAATCCGCCGCACTTTTTTCTAGCCTTAATTTTTGGGTACCTGAAATATTTGAGTCTCTAATTCCTGAAATAATGGCCATACCGAGGAACGGGATGCGGCCCTGTATTCCCCCTTGACTTGCTTCTTACACGATAGCATCAAAATGGCAATCGCGAACACTTTCTGATTTTCGAGAAAAAAAGGGGAAGGGTTTAGACCACCCTTCCGCCGACCTTCTTGCCGCCATAACTCCGCACTACGTGTAGTGACAACAAAGCCGATGAGTGCGTTGAATACAGCTCGTCGAACTCTATCTCCAGTATAAAGGACAACTCTCTATCCTGCTGCGTTTGGACGGGAGAGGCCGGCAAAATTTCAAAAAATGGTCATTTTGCCCTTCCAAAACAGACTTTTTTCTACACAAGGAGAACGAAGCGACTCAGAGGCCCGCCCTTTTAACTGTAGCATCCTCGCACCTTATCTAGTAATCACCGCTAATATCCGGCAAATCCGCCGCACTTTTTTCTAGCCTTAATTTTTGGGTACCTGAAATATTTGAGTCTCTAATTCCTGAAATAATGGCCATACCGAGGAACGGGATGCGGCCCTGTATTCCCCCTTGACTTGCTTCTTACACGATAGCATCAAAATGGCAATCGCGAACACTTTCTGATTTTCGAGAAAAAAAGGGGAAGGGTTTAGACCACCCTTCCGCCGACCTTCTTGCCGCCATAACTCCGCAGTACGTGTAGTGACAACAAAGCCGATGAGTGCGTTGAATACAGCTCGTCGAACTCTATCTCCAGTATAAAGGACAACTCTCTATCCTCCTGCGTTTGGACGGGAGAGGCCGGCAAAATTTCAAAAAATGGTCATTTTGCCCTTCCAAAACAGACTTTTTTCTACACAAGGAGAACGAAGCGACTCAGAGGCCCGCCCTTTTAACTGTAGCATCCTCGCACCTTATCTAGTAATCACCGCTAATATCCGGCAAATCCGCCGCACTTTTTTCTATCCTTAATTTTTGGGTACCTGAAATATTTGAGTCTCTAATTCCTGAAATAATGGCCATACCGAGGAACGGGATGCGGCCCTGTATTCCCCCTTGACTTGCTTCTTACACGATAGCATCAAAATGGCAATCGCGAACACTTTCTGATTTTCGAGAAAAAAAGGGGAAGGGTTTAGACCACCCTTCCGCCGACATTCTTGCCGCCATAACTCCGCACTACGTGTAGTGACAACAAAGCCGATGAGTGCGTTGAATACAGCTCGTCGAACTCTATCTCCAGTATAAAGGACAACTCTCTATCCTCCTGCGTTTAGACGGGAGAGGCCGGCAAAATTTCAAAAAATGGTCAATTTGCCCTTCCAAAACAGACTTTTTTCTACACAAGGAGAACGAAGCGACTCAGAGGCCCGCCCTTTTAACTGTAGCATCCTCGCAACTTACTTACTAATCACCGCTAATATCCGGCAAATCCGCCGCACTTTTTTCTAGCCTTAATTTTTGGGTACCTGAAATATTTGAGTCTCTAATTCCTGAAATAATGGCCATATCGAGGAACGGGATGCGGCCCTGTATTCCCTCTTGACTTGCTTCTTACACGATAGCATCAAAATGGCAATCGCGAACACTTTCTGATTTTCGAGAAAAAAAGGGGAAGGGTTTAGACCACCCTTCCGCCGACCTTCTTGCCGCCATAACTCCGCACTACGTGTAGTGACAACAAAGCCGATGAGTTCGTTGAATACAGCTCGTCGAACTCTATCTCCAGTATAAAGGACAACTCTCTATCCTCCTGCGTTTGGACGGGAGAGGCCGGCAAAATTTCAAAAAATGGTCCATTTGCCCTTCCAAAACAGACTTTTTTCTACACAAGGAGAACGAAGCGACTCAGAGGCCCGCCCCTTTAACTGTAGCATCCTCGCAACTTACTTACTAATCACCGCTAATATCCGGCAAATCCGCCGCACTTTTTTCTAGCCTTAATTTTTGGGTACCTGAAATATTTGAGTCTCTAATTCCTGAAATAATGGCCATACCGAGGAACGGGATGCGGCCCTGTATTCCCCCTTGACTTGCTTCTTACACGATAGCATCAAAATGGCAATCGCGAACACTTTCTGATTTTCGAGAAAAAAAGGGGAAGGGTTTAGACCACCCTTCCTCCGACCTTCTTGCCCCCATAACTCCGCACTACGTGTAGTGACAACAAAGCCGATGAGTGCGTTGAATACAGCTCGTCGAACTCTATCTCCAGTATAAAGGACAACTGTCTATCCTGCTGCGTTTGGACGGGAGAGGCCGGCAAAATTTCAAAAAATGGTCATTTTGCCCTTCCAAAACAGACTTTTTTCTACACAAGGAGAACGAAGCGACTCAGAGGCCCGCCCTTTTAACTGTAGCATCCTCGCACCTTATCTAGTAATCACCGCTAATATCCGGCAAATCCGCCGCACTTTTTTCTAGCCTTAATTTTTGGGTACCTGAAATATTTGAGTCTCTAATTCCTGAAATAATGGCCATACCGAGGAACGGGATGCGGCCCTGTATTCCCCCTTGACTTGCTTCTTACACGATAGCATCAAAATGGCAATCGCGAACACTTTCTGATTTTCGAGAAAAAAAGGGGACCCTTCCGCCGACCTTCTTGCCGCCATAACTCCGCACTACGTGTAGTGACAACAAAGCCGATGAGTGCGTTGAATACAGCTTGTCGAACTCTATCTCCAGTATAAAGGACAACTCTCTATCCTCCTGCGTTTGGACGGGAGAGGCCGGCAAAATTTCAAAAAATGGTCAATTTGCCCTTCCAAAACAGACTTTTTTCTACACAAGGAGAACGAAGCGACTCAGAGGCCCGCCCCTTTAACTGTAGCATCCTCGCAACTTACTTACTAATCACCGCTAATATCCGGCAAATCCGCCGCACTTTTTTCTAGCCTTAATTTTTGGGTACCTGAAATATTTGAGTCTCTAATTCCTGAAATAATGGCCATACCGAGGAACGGGATACGGCCCTGTATTCCCCCTTGACTTGCTTCTTACACGATAGCATCAAAATGGCAATCGCGAACACTTTCTGATTTTCGAGAAAAAAAGGGGACCCTTCCGCCGACCTTCTTGCCGCCATAACTCCGCACTACGTGTAGTGACAACAAAGCCGATGAGTGCGTTGAATACAGCTCGTCGAACTCTATCTCCAGTATAAAGGACAACTCTCTATCCTCCTGCGTTTGGACGGGAGAGGCCGGCAAAATTTCAAAAAATGGTCATTTTGCCCTTCCAAAACAGACTTTTTTCTACACAAGGAGAACGAAGCGACTCAGAGGCCCGCCCTTTTAACTGTAGCATCCTCGCACCTTATCTAGTAATCACCGCTAATATCCGGCAAATCCGCCGCACTTTTTTCTAGCCTTAATTTTTGGGTACCTGAAATATTTGAGTCTCTAATTCCTGAAATAATGGCCATACCGAGGAACGGGATGCGGCCCTGTATTCCCCCTTGACTTGCTTCTTACAAGATAGCATCAAAATGGCAATCGCGAACACTTTCTGATTTTCGAGAAAAAAAGGGGACCCTTCCGCCGACCTTCTTGCCGCCATAACTCCGCACTACGTGTAGTGACAACAAAGCCGATGAGTGCGTTGAATACAGCTCGTCGAACTCTATCTCCAGTATAAAGGACGACTCTCTATCCTCCTGCGTTTGGACGGGAGAGGCCGGCAAAATTTAAAAAAATGGTCAATTTGCCCTTCCAAAACAGACTTTTTTCTACACAAGGAGAACGAAGCGACTCAGAGGCCCGCCCCTTTAACTGTAGCATCCTCGCACCTTATCTAGTAATCACCGCTAATATCCGGCAAATCCGCCGCACTTTTTTCTAGCCTTAATTTTTGGGTACCTGAAATATTTGAGTCTCTAATTCCTGAAATAATGGCCATACCGAGGAACGGGATGCGGCCCTGTATTCCCCCTTGACTTGCTTCTTACACGATAGCATCAAAATGGCAATCGCGAACACTTTCTGATTTTCGAGAAAAAAAGGGGAAGGGTTTAGACCACCCTTCCGCCGACCTTCTTGCCGCCATAACTCCGCACTACGTGTAGTGACAACAAAGCCGATGAGTGCGTTGAATACAGCTCGTCGAACTCTATCTCCAGTATAAAGGACAACTCTCTATCCTCCTGCGTTTGGACGGGAGAGGCCGGCAAAATTTCAAAAAATGGTCATTTTGCCCTTCCAAAACAGACTTTTTTCTACACAAGGAGAACGAAGCGACTCAGAGGCCCGCCCTTTTAACTGTAGCATCCTCGCACCTTATCTAGTAATCACCGCTAATATCCGGCAAATCCGCCGCAGTTTTTTCTAGACTTAATTTTTGGGTACCTGAAATATTTGAGTCTCTAATTCCTGAAATAATGGCCATACCGAGGAACGGGATGCGGCCCTGTATTCCCCCTTGACTTGCTTCTTACACGATAGCATCAAAATGGCAATCGCGAACACTTTCTGATTTTCGAGAAAAAAAGGGGAAGGGTTTAGACCACCCTTCCGCCGACATTCTTGCCGCCATAACTCCGCACTACGTGTAGTGACAACAAAGCCGATGAGTGCGTTGAATACAGCTCGTCGAACTCTATCTCCAGTATAAAGGACAACTCTCTATCCTGCTGCGTTTGGACGGGAGAGGCCGGCAAAATTTCAAAAAATGGTCATTTTGCCCTTCCAAAACAGACTTTTTTCTACACAAGGAGAACGAAGCGACTCAGAGGCCCGCCCCTTTAACTGTAGCATCCTCGCACCTTATCTAGTAATCACCGCTAATATCCGGCAAATCCGCCGCACTTTTTTCTAGCCTTAATTTTTGGGTACCTGAAATATTTGAGTCTCTAATTCCTGAAATAATGGCCATACCGAGGAACGGGATGCGGCCCTGTATTCCCCCTTGACTTGCTTCTTACACGATAGCATCAAAATGGCAATCGCGAACACTTTCTGATTTTCGAGAAAAAAAGGGGAAGGGTTTAGACCACCCTTCCGCCGACCATCTTGCCGCCATAACTCCGCACTACGTGTAGTGACAACAAAGCCGATGAGTGCGTTGAATACAGCTCGTCGAACTCTATCTCCAGTATAAAGGACAACTCTCTATCCTCCTGCGTTTGGACGGGAGAGACCGGCAAAATTTCAAAAAATGGTCATTTTGTCCTTCCAAAACAGACTTTTTTCTACACAAGGAGAACGAAGCGACTCAGAGGCCCGCCCTTTTAACTGTAGCATCCTCGCACCTTATCTAGTAATCACCGCTAATATCCGGCAAATCCGCCGCACTTTTTTCTAGCCTTAATTTTTGGGTACCTGAAATATTTGAGTCTCTAATTCCTGAAATAATGGCCATACCGAGGAACGGGATGCGGCCCTGTATTCCCCCTTGACTTGCTTCTTACACGATAGCATCAAAATGGCTATCGCGAACACTTTCTGATTTTCGAGAAAAAAAGGGGAAGTGTTTAGACCACCCTTCCGCCGACCTTCTTGCCGCCATAACTCCGCACTGCGTGTAGTGACAACAAAGCCGATGAGTGCGTTGAATACAGCTCGTCGAACTCTATCTCCAGTATAAAGGACAACTCTCTATCCTCCTGCGTTTGGACGGGAGAGGCCGGCAAAATTTCAAAAAATGGTCATTTTGCCCTTCCAAAACAGACTTTTTTCTACACAAGGAGAACGAAGCGACTCAGAGGCCCGCCCTTTTAACTGTAGCATCCTCGCACCTTATCTAGTAATCACCGCTAATATCCGGCAAATCCGCCGCACTTTTTTCTAGCCTTAATTTTTGGGTACCTGAAATATTTGAGTCTCTAATTCCTGAAATAATGGCCATACCGAGGAACGGGATGCGGCCCTGTATTCCCCCTTGACTTGCTTCTTACACGATAGCATCAAAATGGCAATCGCGAACACTTTCTGATTTTCGAGAAAAAAAGGGGAAGGGTTTAGACCACCCTTCCGCCGACATTCTTGCCGCCATAACTCCGCACTACGTGTAGTGACAACAAAGCCGATGAGTGCGTTGAATACAGCTCGTCGAACTCTATCTCCAGTATAAAGGACAACTCTCTATCCTCCTGCGTTTGGACGGGAGAGGCCGGCAAAATTTCAAAAAATGGTCATTTTGCCCTTCCAAAACAGACTTTTTTCTACACAAGGAGAACGAAGCGACTCAGAGGCCCGCCCTTTTAACTGTAGCATCCTCGCACCTTATCTAGTAATCACCGCTAATATCCGGCAAATCCGCCGCACTTTTTTCTTGCCTTAATTTTTGGGTACCTGAAATATTTGAGTCTCTAATTCCTGAAATAATGGCCATACCGAGGAACGGGATGCGGCCCTGTATTCCCCCTTGACTTGCTTCTTACACGATAGCATCAAAATGGCAATCGCGAACACTTTCTGATTTTCGAGAAAAAAAGGGGAAGGGTTTAGACCACCCTTCCGCCGACCTTCTTGCCGCCATAACTCCGCACTACGTGTAGTGACAACAAAGCCGATGAGTGCGTTGAATACAGCTCGTCGAACTCTATCTCCAGTATAAAGGACAACTCTCTATCCTCCTGCGTTTGGACGGGAGAGGCCGGCAAAATTTCAAAAAATGGACAATTTGCCCTTCCAAAACAGACATTTTTCTACACAAGGAGAACGAAGCGACTCAGAGGCCCGCCCCTTTAACTGTAGCATCCTCGCAACTTACTTACTAATCACCGCTAATATCCGGGAAATCCGCCGCACTTTTTTCTAGCCTTAATTTTTGGGTACCTGAAATATTTGAGTCTCTAATTCCTGAAATAATGGCCATACCGAGGAACGGGATGCGGCCCTGTATTCCCCCTTGACTTGCTTCTTACACGATAGCATCAAAATGGCAATCGCGAACACTTTCTGATTTTCGAGAAAAAAAGGGGAAGGGTTTAGACCACCCTTCCGCCGACCTTCTTGCCGCCATAACTCCGCACTACGTGTAGTGACAACAAAGCCGATGAGTGCGTTGAATACAGCTCGTCGAACTCTATCTCCAGTATAAAGGACAACTCTCTATCCTGCTGCGTTTGGACGGGAGAGGCCGGCAAAATTTCAAAAAATGGTCATTTTGCCCTTCCAAAACAGACTTTTTTCTACACAAGGAGAACGAAGCGACTCAGAGGCCCGCCCTTTTAACTGTAGCATCCTCGCACCTTATCTAGTAATCACCGCCAATATCCGGCAAATCCGCCGCACTTTTTTCTAGCCTTAATTTTTGGGTACCTGAAATATTTGAGTCTCTAATTCCTGAAATAATGGCCATACCGAGGAACGGGATGCGGCCCTGTATTCCCCCTTGACTTGCTTCTTACACGATAGCATCAAAATGGCAATCGCGAACACTTTCTGATTTTCGAGAAAAAAAGGGGAAGGGTTTAGACCACCCTTCCGCCGACCTTCTTGCCGCCATAACTCCGCACTACGTGTAGTGACAACAAAGGCGATGAGTGCGTTGAATACAGCTCGTCGAACTCTATCTCCAGTATAAAGGACAACTCTCTATCCTCCTGCGTTTGGACGGGAGAGGCCGGCAAAATTTCAAAAAATGGTCATTTTGCCCTTCCAAAACAGACTTTTTTCTACACAAGGAGAACGAAGCGACTCAGAGGCCCGCCCCTTTAACTGTAGCATCCTCGCAACTTACTTACTAATCACCGCTAATATCCGGGAAATCCGCCGCACTTTTTTCTAGCCTTAATTTTTGGGTACCTGAAATATTTGAGTCTCTAATTCCTGAAATAATGGCCATACCGAGGAACGGGATGCGGCCCTGTATTCCCCCTTGACTTGCTTCTTACAAGATAGCATCAAAATGGCAATCGCGAACACTTTCTGATTTTCGAGAAAAAAAGGGGAAGGGTTTAGACCACCCTTCCGCCGACCTTCTTGCCGCCATAACTCCGCACTACGTGTAGTGACAACAAAGCCGATGAGTGCGTTGAATACAGCTCGTCGAACTCTATCTCCAGTATAAAGGACAACTCTCTATCCTCCTGCGTTTGGACGGGAGAGGCCGGCAAAATTTCAAAAAATGGTCATTTTGCCCTTCCAAAACAGACTTTTTTCTACACAAGGAGAACGAAGCGACTCAGAGGCCCGCCCCTTTAACTGTAGCATCCTCGCAACTTACTTACTAATCACCGCTAATATCCGGCAAATCCGCCGCACTTTTTTCTAGCCTTAATTTTTGGGTACCTGAAATATTTGAGTCTCTAATTCCTGAAATAATGGCCATACCGAGGAACGGGATGCGGCCCTGTATTCCCCCTTGACTTGCTTCTTACACGATAGCATCAAAATGGCAATCGCGAACACTTTCTGATTTTCGAGAAAAAAAGGGGAAGGGTTTAGACCACCCTTCCGCCGACCTTCTTGCCGCCATAACTCCGCAGTACGTGTAGTGACAACAAAGCCGATGAGTGCGTTGAATACAGCTCGTCGAACTCTATCTCCAGTATAAAGGACAACTCTCTATCCTCCTGCGTTTGGACGGGAGAGGCCGGCAAAATTTCAAAAAATGGTCATTTTGCCCTTCCAAAACAGACTTTTTTCTACACAAGGAGAACGAAGCGACTCAGAGGCCCGCCCTTTTAACTGTAGCATCCTCGCACCTTATCTAGTAATCACCGCTAATATCCGGCAAATCCGCCGCACTTTTTTCTAGCCTTAATTTTTGGGTACCTGAAATATTTGAGTCTCTAATTCCTGAAATAATGGCCATACCGAGGAACGGGATGCGGCCCTGTATTCCCCCTTCACTTGCTTCTTACACGATAGCATCAAAATGGCAATCGCGAACACTTTCTGATTTTCGAGAAAAAAAGGGGAAGGGTTTAGACCACCCTTCCGCCGACCTTCTTGCCGCCATAACTCCGCACTACGTGTAGTGACAACAAAGCCGATGAGTGCGTTGAATACAGCTCGTCGAACTCTATCTCCAGTATAAAGGACAACTCTCTATCCTCCTGCGTTTGGATGGGAGAGGCCGGCAAAACTTCAAAAAATGGTCATTTTGCCCTTCCAAAACAGACTTTTTTCTACACAAGGAGAACGAAGCGACTCAGAGGCCCGCCCTTTTAACTGTAGCATCCTCGCACCTTATCTAGTAATCACCGCTAATATCCGGCAAATCCGCCGCACTTTTTTCTAGCCTTAATTTTTGGGTACCTGAAATATTTGAGTCTCTAATTCCTGATATAATGGCCATACCGAGGAACGGGATGCGGCCCTGTATTCCCCCTTGACTTGCTTCTTACACGATAGCATCAAAATGGCAATCGCGAACACTTTCTGATTTTCGAGAAAAAAAGGGGAAGGGTTTAGACCACCCTTCCGCCGACCTTCTTGCCGCCATAACTCCGCACTACGTGTAGTGACAACAAAGCCGATGAGTGCGTTGAATACAGCTCGTCGAACTCTATCTCCAGTATAAAGGACAACTCTCTATCCTCCTGCGTTTGGACGGGAGAGGCCGGCAAAATTTCAAAAAATGGTCATTTTGCACTTCCAAAACATACTTTTTTCTACACAAGGAGAACGAAGCGACTCAGAGGCCCGCCCTTTTAACTGTAGCATCCTCGCACCTTATCTAGTAATCACCGCTAATATCCGGCAAATCCGCCGCACTTTTTTCTAGCCTTAATTTTTGGGTACCTGAAATATTTGAGTCTCTAATTCCTGAAATAATGGCCATACCGAGGAACGGGATGCGGCCCTGTATTCCCCCTTGACTTGCTTCTTACACGATAGCATCAAAATGGCAATCGCGGACACTTTCTGATTTTCGAGAAAAAAAGGGGAAGGGTTTAGACCACCCTTCCGCCGACCTTCTTGCCGCCATAACTCCGCACTACGTGTAGTGACAACAAAGCCGATGAGTGCGTTGAATACAGCTCGTCGAACTCTATCTCCAGTATAAAGGACAACTCTCTATCCTCCTGCGTTTGGACGGGAGAGGCCGGCAAAATTTCAAAAAATGGTCATTTTGCCCTTCCAAAACAGACTTTTTTCTACACAAGGAGAACGAAGCGACTCAGAGGCCCGCCCTTTTAACTGTAGCATCCTCGCACCTTATATAGTAATCACCGCTAATATCCGGCAAATCCGCCGCACTTTTTTCTAGCCTTAATTTTTGGGTACCTGAAATATTTGAGTCTCTAATTCCTGAAATAATGGCCATACCGAGGAACGGGATGCGGCCCTGTATTCCCCCTTGACTTGCTTCTTACACGATAGCATCAAAATGGCAATCGCGAACACTTTCTGATTTTCGAGAAAAAAAGGGGAAGGGTTTAGACCACCCTTCCGCCGACCTTCTTGCCGCCATAACTCCGCACTACGTGTAGTGACAACAAAGCCGATGAGTGCGTTGAATACAGCTCGTCGAACTCTATCTCCAGTATAAAGGACAACTCTCTATCCTCCTGCGTTTGGACGGGAGGGGCCGGCAAAATTTAAAAAAATCGTCAATTGCCCTTCCAAAACAGACTTTTTTCTACACAAGGAGAACGAAGCGACTCAGAGGCCCGCCCTTTTAACTGTAGCATCCTCGCAACTTACTTACTAATCACCGCTAATATCCGGCAAATCCGCCGCACTTTTTTCTAGCCTTAATTTTTGGGTACCTAAAATATTTGAGTCTCTAATTCCTGAAATAATGGCCATACCGAGGAACGGGATGCGGCCCTGTATTCCCCCTTGACTTGCTTCTTACACGATAGCATCAAAATGGCAATCGCGAACACTTTCTGATTTTCTGATTTACACTACGTGTAGTGACAACAAAGCCGATGAGTGCGTTGAATACAGCTCGTCGAACTCTATCTCCAGTATAAAGGACAACTCTCTATCCTCCTGCGTTTGGACGGGAGAGGCCGGCAAAATTTAAAAAAATGGTCAATTTGCCCTTCCAAAACAGACTTTTTTCTACACAAGGAGAACGAAGCGACTCAGAGGCCCGCCCCTTTAACTGTAGCATCCTCGCACCTTATCTAGTAATCACCGCTAATATCCGGCAAATCCGCCGCACTTTTTTCTAGCCTTAATTTTTGGGTACCTGAAATATTTGAGTCTCTAATTCCTGAAATAATGGCCATACCGAGGAACGGGATGCGGCCCTGTATTCCCCCTTGACTTGCTTCTTACACGATAGCATCAAAATGGCAATCGCGAACACTTTCTGATTTTCGAGAAAAAAAGGGGAAGGGTTTAGACCACACTTCCGCCGACCTTCTTGCCGCCATAACTCCGCACTACGTGTAGTGACAACAAAGCCGATGAGTGCGTTGAATACAGCTCGTCGAACTCTATCTCCAGTATAAAGGACAACTGTCTATCCTGCTGCGTTTGGACGGGAGAGGCCGGCAAAATTTCAAAAAATGGTCATTTTGCCCTTCCAAAACAGACTTTTTTCTACACAAGGAGAACGAAGCGACTCAGAGGCCCGCCCTTTTAACTGTAGCATCCTCGCACCTTATCTAGTAATCACCGCTAATATCCGGCAAATCCGCCGCACTTTTTTCTAGCCTTAATTTTTGGGTACCTGAAATATTTGAGTCTCTAATTCCTGAAATAATGGCCATACCGAGGAACGGGATGCGGCCCTGTATTCCCCCTTGACTTGCTTCTTACACGATAGCATCAAAATGGCAATCGCGAACAGTTTCTGATTTTCGAGAAAAAAAGGGGACCCTTCCGCCGACATTCTTGCCGCCATAACTCCGCACTACGTGTAGTGACAACAAAGCCGATGAGTGCGTTGAATACAGCTTGTCGAACTCTATCTCCAGTATAAAGGACAACTCTCTATCCTCCTGCGTTTGGACGGGAGAGGCCGGCAAAATTTCAAAAAATGGTCAATTTGCCCTTCCAAAACAGACTTTTTTCTACACAAGGAGAACGAAGCGACTCAGAGGCCCGCCCCTTTAACTGTAGCATCCTCGCAACTTACTTACTAATCACCGCTAATATCCGGGAAATCCGCCGCACTTTTTTCTAGCCTTAATTTTTGGGTACCTGAAATATTTGAGTCTCTAATTCCTGAAATAATGGCCATACCGAGGAACGGGATACGGCCCTGTATTCCCCCTTGACTTGCTTCTTACACGATAGCATCAAAATGGCAATCGCGAACACTTTCTGATTTTCGAGAAAAAAAGGGGACCCTTCCGCCGACCTTCTTGCCGCCATAACTCCGCACTACGTGTAGTGACAACAAAGCCGATGAGTGCGTTGAATACAGCTCGTCGAACTCTATCTCCAGTATAAAGGACAACTCTCTATCCTCCTGCGTTTGGACGGGAGAGGCCGGCAAAATTTCAAAAAATGGTCATTTTGCCCTTCCAAAACAGACTTTTTTCTACACAAGGAGAACGAAGCGACTCAGAGGCCCGCCCTTTTAACTGTAGCATCCTCGCACCTTATCTAGTAATCACCGCTAATATCCGGCAAATCCGCCGCACTTTTTTCTAGCCTTAATTTTTGGGTACCTGAAATATTTGAGTCTCTAATTCCTGAAATAATGGCCATACCGAGGAACGGGATGCGGCCCTGTATTCCCCCTTGACTTGCTTCTTACAAGATAGCATCAAAATGGCAATCGCGAACACTTTCTGATTTTCGAGAAAAAAAGGGGACCCTTCCGCCGACCTTCTTGCCGCCATAACTCCGCACTACGTGTAGTGACAACAAAGCCGATGAGTGCGTTGAATACAGCTCGTCGAACTCTATCTCCAGTATAAAGGACGACTCTCTATCCTCCTGCGTTTGGACGGGAGAGGCCGGCAAAATTTAAAAAAATGGTCAATTTGCCCTTCCAAAACAGACTTTTTTCTACACAAGGAGAACGAAGCGACTCAGAGGCCCGCCCCTTTAACTGTAGCATCCTCGCACCTTATCTAGTAATCACCGCTAATATCCGGCAAATCCGCCGCACTTTTTTCTAGCCTTAATTTTTGGGTACCTGAAATATTTGAGTCTCTAATTCCTGAAATAATGGCCATACCGAGGAACGGGATGCGGCCCTGTATTCCCCCTTGACTTGCTTCTTACACGATAGCATCAAAATGGCAATCGCGAACACTTTCTGATTTTCGAGAAAAAAAGGGGAAGGGTTTAGACCACCCTTCCGCCGACCTTCTTGCCGCCATAACTCCGCACTACGTGTAGTGACAACAAAGCCGATGAGTGCGTTGAATACAGCTCGTCGAACTCTATCTCCAGTATAAAGGACAACTCTCTATCCTCCTGTGTTTGGACGGGAGAGGCCGGCAAAATTTCAAAAAATGGTCATTTTGCCCTTCCAAAACAGACTTTTTTCTACACAAGGAGAACGAAGCGACTCAGAGGCCCGCCCTTTTAACTGTAGCATCCTCGCACCTTATCTAGTAATCACCGCTAATATCCGGCAAATCCGCCGCAGTTTTTTCTAGACTTAATTTTTGGGTACCTGAAATATTTGAGTCTCTAATTCCTGAAATAATGGCCATACCGAGGAACGGGATGCGGCCCTGTATTCCCCCTTGACTTGCTTCTTACACGATAGCATCAAAATGGCAATCGCGAACACTTTCTGATTTTCGAGAAAAAAAGGGGAAGGGTTTAGACCACCCTTCCGCCGACATTCTTGCCGCCATAACTCCGCACTACGTGTAGTGACAACAAAGCCGATGAGTGCGTTGAATACAGCTCGTCGAACTCTATCTCCAGTATAAAGGACAACTCTCTATCCTGCTGCGTTTGGACGGGAGAGGCCGGCAAAATTTCAAAAAATGGTCATTTTGCCCTTCCAAAACAGACTTTTTTCTACACAAGGAGAACGAAGCGACTCAGAGGCCCGCCCCTTTAACTGTAGCATCCTCGCACCTTATCTAGTAATCACCGCTAATATCCGGCAAATCCGCCGCACTTTTTTCTAGCCTTAATTTTTGGGTACCTGAAATATTTGAGTCTCTAATTCCTGAAATAATGGCCATACCGAGGAACGGGATGCGGCCCTGTATTCCCCCTTGACTTGCTTCTTACACGATAGCATCAAAATGGCAATCGCGAACACTTTCTGATTTTCGAGAAAAAAAGGGGAAGGGTTTAGACCACCCTTCCGCCGACCTTCTTGCCGCCATAACTCCGCACTACGTGTAGTGACAACAAAGCCGATGAGTGCGTTGAATACAGCTCGTCGAACTCTATCTCCAGTATAAAGGACAACTCTCTATCCTCCTGCGTTTGGACGGGAGAGGCCGGCAAAATTTCAAAAAATGGTCATTTTGCCCTTCCAAAACAGACTTTTTTCTACACAAGGAGAACGAAGCGACTCAGAGGCCCGCCCTTTTAACTGTAGCATCCTCGCACCTTATCTAGTAATCACCGCTAATATCCGGCAAATCCGCCGCACTTTTTTCTATCCTTAATTTTTGGGTACCTGAAATATTTGAGTCTCTAATTCCTGAAATAATGGCCATACCGAGGAACGGGATGCGGCCCTGTATTCCCCCTTGACTTGCTTCTTACACGATAGCATCAAAATGGCAATCGCGAACACTTTCTGATTTTCGAGAAAAAAAGGGGAAGGGTTTAGACCACCCTTCCGCCGACCTTCTTGCCGCCATAACTCCGCACTACGTGTAGTGACAACAAAGCCGATGAGTGCGTTGAATACAGCTCGTCGAACTCTATCTCCAGTATAAAGGACAACTCTCTATCCTCCTGCGTTTGGACGGGAGAGGCCGGCAAAATTTCAAAAAATGGTCATTTTGCCCTTCCAAAACAGACTTTTTTCTACACAAGGAGAACGAAGCGACTCAGAGGCCCGCCCTTTTAACTGTAGCATCCTCGCACCTTATCTAGTAATCACCGCTAATATCCGGCAAATCCGCCGCACTTTTTTCTAGCCTTAATTTTTGGGTACCTGAAATATTTGAGTCTCTAATTCCTGAAATAATGGCCATACCGAGGAACGGGATGCGGCCCTGTATTCCCCCTTGACTTGCTTCTTACAAGATAGCATCAAAATGGCAATCGCGAACACTTTCTGATTTTCGAGAAAAAAAGGGGAAGGGTTTAGACCACCCTTCCGCCGACCTTCTTGCCGCCATAACTCCGCACTACGTGTAGTGACAACAAAGCCGATGAGTGCGTTGAATACAGCTCGTCGAACTCTATCTCCAGTATAAAGGACAACTCTCTATCCTCCTGCGTTTGGACGGGAGAGGCCGTCAAAATTTCAAAAAATGGACAATTTGCCCTTCCAAAACAGACTTTTTTCTACACAAGGAGAACGAAGCGACTCAGAGGCCCGCCCCTTTAACTGTAGCATCCTCGCAACTTACTTACTAATCACCGCTAATATCCGGGAAATCCGCCGCACTTTTTTCTAGCCTTAATTTTTGGGTACCTGAAATATTTGAGTCTCTAATTCCTGAAATAATGGCCATACCGAGGAACGGGATGCGGCCCTGTATTCCCCCTTGACTTGCTTCTTACACGATAGCATCAAAATGGCAATCGCGAACACTTTCTGATTTTCGAGAAAAAAAGGGGAAGGGTTTAGACCACCCTTCCGCCGACCTTCTTGCCGCCATAACTCCGCACTACGTGTAGTGACAACAAAGCCGATGAGTGCGTTGAATACAGCTCGTCGAACTCTATCTCCAGTATAAAGGACAACTCTCTATCCTGCTGCGTTTGGACGGGAGAGGCCGGCAAAATTTCAAAAAATGGTCATTTTGCCCTTCCAAAACAGACTTTTTTCTACACAAGGAGAACGAAGCGACTCAGAGGCCCGCCCTTTTAACTGTAGCATCCTCGCACCTTATCTAGTAATCACCGCCAATATCCGGCAAATCCGCCGCACTTTTTTCTAGCCTTAATTTTTGGGTACCTGAAATATTTGAGTCTCTAATTCCTGAAATAATGGCCATACCGAGGAACGGGATGCGGCCCTGTATTCCCCCTTGACTTGCTTCTTACACGATAGCATCAAAATGACAATCGCGAACACTTTCTGATTTTCGAGAAAAAAAGGGGAAGGGTTTAGACCACCCTTCCGCCGACCTTCTTGCCGCCATAACTCCGCACTACGTGTAGTGACAACAAAGCCGATGAGTTCGTTGAATACAGCTCGTCGAACTCTATCTCCAGTATAAAGGACAACTCTCTATCCTCCTGCGTTTGGACGGGAGAGGCCGGCAAAATTTCAAAAAATGGTCATTTTGCCCTTCCAAAACAGACTTTTTTCTACACAAGGAGAACGAAGCGACTCAGAGGCCCGCCCCTTTAACTGTAGCATCCTCGCAACTTACTTACTAATCACCGCTAATATCCGGGAAATCCGCCGCACTTTTTTCTAGCCTTAATTTTTGGGTACCTGAAATATTTGAGTCTCTAATTCCTGAAATAATGGCCATACCGAGGAACGGGATGCGGCCCTGTATTCCCCCTTGACTTGCTTCTTACAAGATAGCATCAAAATGGCAATCGCGAACACTTTCTGATTTTCGAGAAAAAAAGGGGAAGGGTTTAGACCACCCTTCCGCCGACCTTCTTGCCGCCATAACTCCGCACTACGTGTAGTGACAACAAAGCCGATGAGTGCGTTGAATACAGCTCGTCGAACTCTATCTCCA
This sequence comes from Periplaneta americana, assembly GCF_040183065.1. Lineage (NCBI taxonomy): Eukaryota > Metazoa > Arthropoda > Insecta > Blattodea > Blattidae > Periplaneta > Periplaneta americana. The sequence goes on along the minus strand of NC_091120.1, from coordinate 29,152,912 downwards.
GTATAAAGGACAACTCTCTATCCTCCTGCGTTTGGACGGGAGAGGCCGGCAAAATTTCAAAAAATGGTCATTTTGCCCTTCCAAAACAGACTTTTTTCTACACAAGGAGAACGAAGCGACTCAGAGGCCCGCCCCTTTAACTGTAGCATCCTCGCAACTTACTTACTAATCACCGCTAATATCCGGCAAATCCGCCGCACTTTTTTCTAGCCTTAATTTTTGGGTACCTGAAATATTTGAGTCTCTAATTCCTGAAATAATGGCCATACCGAGGAACGGGATGCGGCCCTGTATTCCCCCTTGACTTGCTTCTTACACGATAGCATCAAAATGGCAATCGCGAACACTTTCTGATTTTCGAGAAAAAAAGGGGAAGGGTTTAGACCACCCTTCCGCCGACCTTCTTGCCGCCATAACTCCGCACTACGTGTAGTGACAACAAAGCCGATGAGTGCGTTGAATACAGCTCGTCGAACTCTATCTCCAGTATAAAGGACAACTCTCTATCCTCCTGCGTTTGGACGGGAGAGGCCGGCAAAATTTAAAAAAATGGTCATTTTGCCCTTCCAAAACAGACTTTTTTCTACACAAGGAGAACGAAGCGACTCAGAGGCCCGCCCTTTTAACTGTAGCATCCTCGCACCTTATCTAGTAATCACCGCTAATATCCGGCAAATCCGCCGCACTTTTTTCTAGCCTTAATTTTTGGGTACCTGAAATATTTGAGTCTCTAATTCCTGAAATAATGGCCATACCGAGGAACGGGATGCGGCCCTGTATTCCCCCTTCACTTGCTTCTTACACGATAGCATCAAAATGGCAATCGCGAACACTTTCTGATTTTCGAGAAAAAAAGGGGAAGGGTTTAGACCACCCTTCCGCCGACCTTCTTGCCGCCATAACTCCGCACTACGTGTAGTGACAACAAAGCCGATGAGTGCGTTGAATACAGCTCGTCGAACTCTATCTCCAGTATAAAGGACAACTCTCTATCCTCCTGCGTTTGGATGGGAGAGGCCGGCAAAATTTCAAAAAATGGTCATTTTGCCCTTCCAAAACAGACTTTTTTCTACACAAGGAGAACGAAGCGACTCAGAGGCCCGCCCTTTTAACTGTAGCATCCTCGCACCTTATCTAGTAATCACCGCTAATATCCGGCAAATCCGCCGCACTTTTTTCTAGCCTTAATTTTTGGGTACCTGAAATATTTGAGTCTCTAATTCCTGAAATAATGGCCATACCGAGGAACGGGATGCGGCCCTGTATTCCCCCTTGACTTGCTTCTTACACGATAGCATCAAAATGGCAATCGCGAACACTTTCTGATTTTCGAGAAAAAAAGGGGAAGGGTTTAGACCACCCTTCCGCCGACCTTCTTGCCGCCATAACTCCGCACTACGTGTAGTGACAACAAAGCCGATGAGTGCGTTGAATACAGCTCGTCGAACTCTATCTTCAGTATAAAGGACAACTCTCTATCCTCCTGCGTTTGGACGGGAGAGGCCGGCAAAATTTCAAAAAATGGTCATTTTGCCCTTCCAAAACAGACTTTTTTCTACACAAGGAGAACGAAGCGACTCAGAGGCCCGCCCTTTTAACTGTAGCATCCTAGCAACTTACTTACTAATCACCGCTAATATCCGGCAAATCCGCCGCACTTTTTTCTAGCCTTAATTTTTGGGTACCTGAAATATTTGAGTCTCTAATTCCTGAAATAATGGCCATACCGAGGAACGGGATGCGGCCCTGTATTCCCCCTTGACTTGCTTCTTACACGATAGCATCAAAATGGCTATCGCGAACACTTTCTGATTTTCGAGAAAAAAAGGGGAAGTGTTTAGACCACCCTTCCGCCGACCTTCTTGCCGCCATAACTCCGCACTGCGTGTAGTGACAACAAAGCCGATGAGTGCGTTGAATACAGCTCGTCGAACTCTATCTCCAGTATAAAGGACAACTCTCTATCCTCCTGCGTTTGGACGGGAGAGGCCGGCAAAATTTCAAAAAATGGTCATTTTGCCCTTCCAAAACAGACTTTTTTCTACACAAGGAGAACGAAGCGACTCAGAGGCCCGCCCTTTTAACTGTAGCATCCTCGCACCTTATCTAGTAATCACCGCTAATATCCGGCAAATCCGCCGCACTTTTTTCTAGCCTTAATTTTTGGGTACCTGAAATATTTGAGTCTCTAATTCCTGAAATAATGGCCATACCGAGGAACGGGATGCGGCCCTGTATTCCCCCTTGACTTGCTTCTTACACGATAGCATCAAAATGGCAATCGCGAACACTTTCTGATTTTCGAGAAAAAAAGGGGAAGGGTTTAGACCACCCTTCCGCCGACATTCTTGCCGCCATAACTCCGCACTACGTGTAGTGACAACAAAGCCGATGAGTGCGTTGAATACAGCTCGTCGAACTCTATCTCCAGTATAAAGGACAACTCTCTATCCTCCTGCGTTTGGACGGGAGAGGCCGGCAAAATTTCAAAAAATGGTCATTTTGCCCTTCCAAAACAGACTTTTTTCTACACAAGGAGAACGAAGCGACTCAGAGGCCCGCCCTTTTAACTGTAGCATCCTCGCACCTTATCTAGTAATCACCGCTAATATCCGGCAAATCCGCCGCACTTTTTTCTTGCCTTAATTTTTGGGTACCTGAAATATTTGAGTCTCTAATTCCTGAAATAATGGCCATACCGAGGAACGGGATGCGGCCCTGTATTCCCCCTTGACTTGCTTCTTACACGATAGCATCAAAATGGCAATCGCGAACACTTTCTGATTTTCGAGAAAAAAAGGGGAAGGGTTTAGACCACCCTTCCGCCGACCTTCTTGCCGCCATAACTCCGCACTACGTGTAGTGACAACAAAGCCGATGAGTGCGTTGAATACAGCTCGTCGAACTCTATCTCCAGTATAAAGGACAACTCTCTATCCTCCTGCGTTTGGACGGGAGAGGCCGTCAAAATTTCAAAAAATGGACAATTTGCCCTTCCAAAACAGACTTTTTTCTACACAAGGAGAACGAAGCGACTCAGAGGCCCGCCCCTTTAACTGTAGCATCCTCGCAACTTACTTACTAATCACCGCTAATATCCGGGAAATCCGCCGCACTTTTTTCTAGCCTTAATTTTTGGGTACCTGAAATATTTGAGTCTCTAATTCCTGAAATAATGGCCATACCGAGGAACGGGATGCGGCCCTGTATTCCCCCTTGACTTGCTTCTTACACGATAGCATCAAAATGGCAATCGCGAACACTTTCTGATTTTCGAGAAAAAAAGGGGAAGGGTTTAGACCACCCTTCCGCCGACCTTCTTGCCGCCATAACTCCGCACTACGTGTAGTGACAACAAAGCCGATGAGTGCGTTGAATACAGCTCGTCGAACTCTATCTCCAGTATAAAGGACAACTCTCTATCCTGCTGCGTTTGGACGGGAGAGGCCGGCAAAATTTCAAAAAATGGTCATTTTGCCCTTCCAAAACAGACTTTTTTCTACACAAGGAGAACGAAGCGACTCAGAGGCCCGCCCTTTTAACTGTAGCATCCTCGCACCTTATCTAGTAATCACCGCCAATATCCGGCAAATCCGCCGCACTTTTTTCTAGCCTTAATTTTTGGGTACCTGAAATATTTGAGTCTCTAATTCCTGAAATAATGGCCATACCGAGGAACGGGATGCGGCCCTGTATTCCCCCTTGACTTGCTTCTTACACGATAGCATCAAAATGGCAATCGCGAACACTTTCTGATTTTCGAGAAAAAAAGGGGAACGGGTTTAGACCACCCTTCCGCCGACCTTCTTGCCGCCATAACTCCGCACTACGTGTAGTGACAACAAAGGCGATGAGTGCGTTGAATACAGCTCGTCGAACTCTATCTCCAGTATAAAGGACAACTCTCTATCCTCCTGCGTTTGGACGGGAGAGGCCGGCAAAATTTCAAAAAATGGTCATTTTGCCCTTCCAAAACAGACTTTTTTCTACACAAGGAGAACGAAGCGACTCAGAGGCCCGCCCCTTTAACTGTAGCATCCTCGCAACTTACTTACTAATCACCGCTAATATCCGGGAAATCCGCCGCACTTTTTTCTAGCCTTAATTTTTGGGTACCTGAAATATTTGAGTCTCTAATTCCTGAAATAATGGCCATACCGAGGAACGGGATGCGGCCCTGTATTCCCCCTTGACTTGCTTCTTACAAGATAGCATCAAAATGGCAATCGCGAACACTTTCTGATTTTCGAGAAAAAAAGGGGAAGGGTTTAGACCACCCTTCCGCCGACCTTCTTGCCGCCATAACTCCGCACTACGTGTAGTGACAACAAAGCCGATGAGTGCGTTGAATACAGCTCGTCGAACTCTATCTCCAGTATAAAGGACAACTCTCTATCCTCCTGCGTTTGGACGGGAGAGGCCGGCAAAATTTCAAAAAATGGTCATTTTGCCCTTCCAAAACAGACTTTTTTCTACACAAGGAGAACGAAGCGACTCAGAGGCCCGCCCCTTTAACTGTAGCATCCTCGCAACTTACTTACTAATCACCGCTAATATCCGGCAAATCCGCCGCACTTTTTTCTAGCCTTAATTTTTGGGTACCTGAAATATTTGAGTCTCTAATTCCTGAAATAATGGCCATACCGAGGAACGGGATGCGGCCCTGTATTCCCCCTTCACTTGCTTCTTACACGATAGCATCAAAATGGCAATCGCGAACACTTTCTGATTTTCGAGAAAAAAAGGGGAAGGGTTTAGACCACCCTTCCGCCGACCTTCTTGCCGCCATAACTCCGCAGTACGTGTAGTGACAACAAAGCCGATGAGTGCGTTGAATACAGCTCGTCGAACTCTATCTCCAGTATAAAGGACAACTCTCTATCCTCCTGCGTTTGGACGGGAGAGGCCGGCAAAATTTCAAAAAATGGTCATTTTGCCCTTCCAAAACAGACTTTTTTCTACACAAGGAGAACGAAGCGACTCAGAGGCCCGCCCTTTTAACTGTAGCATCCTCGCACCTTATCTAGTAATCACCGCTAATATCCGGCAAATCCGCCGCACTTTTTTCTAGCCTTAATTTTTGGGTACCTGAAATATTTGAGTCTCTAATTCCTGAAATAATGGCCATACCGAGGAACGGGATGCGGCCCTGTATTCCCCCTTCACTTGCTTCTTACACGATAGCATCAAAATGGCAATCGCGAACACTTTCTGATTTTCGAGAAAAAAAGGGGAAGGGTTTAGACCACCCTTCCGCCGACCTTCTTGCCGCCATAACTCCGCACTACGTGTAGTGACAACAAAGCCGATGAGTGCGTTGAATACAGCTCGTCGAACTCTATCTCCAGTATAAAGGACAACTCTCTATCCTCCTGCGTTTGGATGGGAGAGGCCGGCAAAATTTCAAAAAATGGTCATTTTGCCCTTCCAAAACAGACTTTTTTCTACACAAGGAGAACGAAGCGACTCAGAGGCCCGCCCTTTTAACTGTAGCATCCTCGCACCTTATCTAGTAATCACCGCTAATATCCGGCAAATCCGCCGCACTTTTTTCTAGCCTTAATTTTTGGGTACCTGAAATATTTGAGTCTCTAATTCCTGAAATAATGGCCATACCGAGGAACGGGATGCGGCCCTGTATTCCCCCTTGACTTGCTTCTTACACGATAGCATCAAAATGGCAATCGCGAACACTTTCTGATTTTCGAGAAAAAAAGGGGAAGGGTTTAGACCACCCTTCCGCCGACCTTCTTGCCGCCATAACTCCGCACTACGTGTAGTGACAACAAAGCCGATGAGTGCGTTGAATACAGCTCGTCGAACTCTATCTCCAGTATAAAGGACAACTCTCTATCCTCCTGCGTTTGGACGGGAGAGGCCGGCAAAATTTCAAAAAATGGTCATTTTGCCCTTCCAAAACAGACTTTTTTCTACACAAGGAGAACGAAGCGACTCAGAGGCCCGCCCTTTTAACTGTAGCATCCTAGCAACTTACTTACTAATCACCGCTAATATCCGGCAAATCCGCCGCACTTTTTTCTAGCCTTAATTTTTGGGTACCTGAAATATTTGAGTCTCTAATTCCTGAAATAATGGCCATACCGAGGAACGGGATGGGGCCCTGTATTCCCCCTTGACTTGCTTCTTACACGATAGCATCAAAATGGCAATCGCGAACACTTTCTGATTTTCGAGAAAAAAAGGGGAAGGGTTTAGACCACCCTTCCGCCGACCTTCTTGCCGCCATAACTCCGCACTACGTGTAGTGACAACAAAGCCGATGAGTGCGTTGAATACAGCTCGTCGAACTCTATCTCCAGTATAAAGGACAACTCTCTATCCTCCTGCGTTTGGACGGGAGAGGCCGGCAAAATTTCAAAAAATGGTCATTTTGCCCTTCCAAAACAGACTTTTTTCTACACAAGGAGAACGAAGCGACTCAGAGGCCCGCCCTTTTAACTGTAGCATCCTCGCACTTTATCTAGTAATCACCGCTAATATCCGGCAAATCCGCCGCACTTTTTTCTAGCCTTAATTTTTGGGTACCTGAAATATTTGAGTCTCTAATTCCTGAAATAATGGCCATACCGAGGAACGGGATGCGGCCCTGTATTCCCCCTTGACTTGCTTCTTACACGATAGCATCAAAATGGCAATCGCGAACACTTTCTGATTTTCGAGAAAAAAAGGGGAAGTGTTTAGACCACCCTTCCGCCGACATTCTTGCCGCCATAACTCCGCACTACGTGTAGTGACAACAAAGCCGATGAGTGCGTTGAATACAGCTCGTCGAACTCTATCTCCAGTATAAAGGACAACTCTCTATCCTCCTGCGTTTGGACGGGAGAGGCCGGCAAAATTTCAAAAAATGGTCATTTTGCACTTCCAAAACATACTTTTTTCTACACAAGGAGAACGAAGCGACTCAGAGGCCCGCCCTTTTAACTGTAGCATCCTCGCACCTTATCTAGTAATCACCGCTAATATCCGGCAAATCCGCCGCACTTTTTTCTAGCCTTAATTTTTGGGTACCTGAAATATTTGAGTCTCTAATTCCTGAAATAATGGCCATACCGAGGAACGGGATGCGGCCCTGTATTCCCCCTTGACTTGCTTCTTACACGATAGCATCAAAATGGCAATCGCGGACACTTTCTGATTTTCGAGAAAAAAAGGGGAAGGGTTTAGACCACCCTTCCGCCGACCTTCTTGCCGCCATAACTCCGCACTACGTGTAGTGACAACAAAGCCGATGAGTGCGTTGAATACAGCTCGTCGAACTCTATCTCCAGTATAAAGGACAACTCTCTATCCTCCTGCGTTTGGACGGGAGAGGCCGGCAAAATTTCAAAAAATGGTCATTTTGCCCTTCCAAAACAGACTTTTTTCTACACAAGGAGAACGAAGCGACTCAGAGGCCCGCCCTTTTAACTGTAGCATCCTCGCACCTTATATAGTAATCACCGCTAATATCCGGCAAATCCGCCGCACTTTTTTCTAGCCTTAATTTTTGGGTACCTGAAATATTTGAGTCTCTAATTCCTGAAATAATGGCCATACCGAGGAACGGGATGCGGCCCTGTATTCCCCCTTGACTTGCTTCTTACAAGATAGCATCAAAATGGCAATCGCGAACACTTTCTGATTTTCGAGAAAAAAAGGGGAAGGGTTTAGACCACCCTTCCGCCGACCTTCTTGCCGCCATAACTCCGCACTACGTGTAGTGACAACAAAGCCGATGAGTGCGTTGAATACAGCTCGTCGAACTCTATCTCCAGTATAAAGGACAACTCTCTATCCTCCTGCGTTTGGACGGGAGAGGCCGGCAAAATTTAAAAAAATCGTCAATTGCCCTTCCAAAACAGACTTTTTTCTACACAAGGAGAACGAAGCGACTCAGAGGCCCGCCCTTTTAACTGTAGCATCCTCGCAACTTACTTACTAATCACCGCTAATATCCGGCAAATCCGCCGCACTTTTTTCTAGCCTTAATTTTTGGGTACCTAAAATATTTGAGTCTCTAATTCCTGAAATAATGGCCATACCGAGGAACGGGATGCGGCCCTGTATTCCCCCTTGACTTGCTTCTTACACGATAGCATCAAAATGGCAATCGCGAACACTTTCTGATTTTCGAGAAAAAAAGGGGAAGGGTTTAGACCACCCTTCCGCCGACCTTCTTGCCGCCATAACTCCGCACTACGTGTAGTGACAACAAAGCCGATGAGTGCGTTGAATACAGCTCGTCGAACTCTATCTCCAGTATAAAGGACAACTCTCTATCCTCCTGCGTTTGGACGGGAGAGGCCGGCAAAATTTAAAAAAATGGTCAATTTGCCCTTCCAAAACAGACTTTTTTCTACACAAGGAGAACGAAGCGACTCAGAGGCCCGCCCCTTTAACTGTAGCATCCTCGCACCTTATCTAGTAATCACCGCTAATATCCGGCAAATCCGCCGCACTTTTTTCTAGCCTTAATTTTTGGGTACCTGAAATATTTGAGTCTCTAATTCCTGAAATAATGGCCATACCGAGGAACGGGATGCGGCCCTGTATTCCCCCTTGACTTGCTTCTTACACGATAGCATCAAAATGGCAATCGCGAACACTTTCTGATTTTCGAGAAAAAAAGGGGAAGGGTTTAGACCACCCTTCCGCCGACCTTCTTGCCGCCATAACTCCGCACTACGTGTAGTGACAACAAAGCCGATGAGTGCGTTGAATACAGCTCGTCGAACTCTATCTCCAGTATAAAGGACAACTCTCTATCCTCCTGCGTTTGGACGGGAGAGGCCGGCAAAATTTCAAAAAATGGTCATTTTGCCCTTCCAAAACAGACTTTTTTCTACACAAGGAGAACGAAGCGACTCAGAGGCCCGCCCTTTTAACTGTAGCATCCTCGCACCTTATCTAGTAATCACCGCTAATATCCGGCAAATCCGCCGCACTTTTTTCTAGCCTTAATTTTTGGGTACCTGAAATATTTGAGTCTCTAATTCCTGAAATAATGGCCATACCGAGGAACGGGATGCGGCCCTGTATTCCCCCTTGACTTGCTTCTTACACGATAGCATCAAAATGGCAATCGCGAACACTTTCTGATTTTCGAGAAAAAAAGGGGAAGGGTTTAGACCACCCTTCCGCCGACCTTCTTGCCGCCATAACTCCGCACTACGTGTAGTGACAACAAAGCCGATGAGTGCGTTGAATACAGCTCGTCGAACTCTATCTCCAGTATAAAGGACAACTCTCTATCCTGCTGCGTTTGGACGGGAGAGGCCGGCAAAATTTCAAAAAATGGTCATTTTGCCCTTCCAAAACAGACTTTTTTCTACACAAGGAGAACGAAGCGACTCAGAGGCCCGCCCTTTTAACTGTAGCATCCTCGCACCTTATCTAGTAATCACCGCTAATATCCGGCAAATCCGCCGCACTTTTTTCTAGCCTTAATTTTTGGGTACCTGAAATATTTGAGTCTCTAATTCCTGAAATAATGGCCATACCGAGGAACGGGATGCGGCCCTGTATTCCCCCTTGACTTGCTTCTTACACGATAGCATCAAAATGGCAATCGCGAACACTTTCTGATTTTCGAGAAAAAAAGGGGACCCTTCCGCCGACCTTCTTGCCGCCATAACTCCGCACTACGTGTAGTGACAACAAAGCCGATGAGTGCGTTGAATACAGCTCGTCGAACTCTATCTC